>NC_056737.1:1679358051-1679700551 GCF_019279795.1 Protopterus annectens
ACCACTGAAACTTTCTCATGTGAAACCTGGCAAGAGGATGCATAGGAATGGTGGAAGCCTTTAAACCCAGTGTCCTTAGAAACTCTATGGCTATAATTGAAATCTGAGGAAGAAGGGATTGAAAAAAATGTGATTAGAGAAAGAGCCTTGGTAGGAGGCAGGGCAGCCAGTATATGGATGGTTTGGAGCCTGCAACCAAGAAACACATGATCCTGAGAAGGAGCCAGGACTGATTTCTGGAAGTTTTTTTTGTAAACCTCAGGCTTTGCAAGAGTCAAACAATATAGTAGAGTTGCTGAAAAAAGGTGTGCGGGGAGGAAGCTTGAATGAGTAGGTCATCCAGATAAGGATTTGAATCCCTCTCATCCTGCAAAAAAACATTCAAAATATGAAGGCATTTGTTGAAAACCCTTGGGGCAGTAGAAAGGCCAATGGGTAAAGCAGATAACTGAAAATATAAGGAAGAAACAGAAATGCAAAAACTTCCTGAAACAATGATGAATAGGGATGTGGAAATAAGCATCCTTGAGATTCAGAGAGACCAGGAAAGCTTGGAAAAGAAGAAAATGAAACAGGGTCTGAAGAGATAATATCCAAAGGGAAGGAATCTTCAGAAAAGTGTTGAGCTGAGAGAGGTCCAGAATGGATCTCCAGGTGGCTTCCTTCCTGGGAACCAGAAACATTCTGGAATAAAACGCCTTCCCCTTCTGGCAAGGGGACACATCTTCAGTGGTGCCTTATGCTAAAAGGCCCTGAAGAAATTCTGGGAGGAATGGAAGCTGCTCCTGAGGAGGTTGATGGATGGCCAGAAAAGGAGGAAGGGACTTTCATACCATGAACTATCCCTGACAGATGATAACCAGAACTCAAGAGTCTTGAGTGATCCATAACCAAATTGGAAGTGACAAGGAAAGATGAAGAGGTAAAGGAACCTGCCTTAAGAAAGGGGAAAGCAGACAGTCAGATAGAACCTGACTTGTCTTGAAAAGAAGGTTTCTGAGAAGTGGGAGTCTGAGCAGATTTAGCAGGAGGAAACCACCTAGAACTCTTCTTACCTTTGTTAGGAGGACGAGGTTATCTGCGAACAAAAGCAGATTTAGAAGGATAATTCCTATGAAATGTGGGAAGAGGAGAAATAAAAATATGGTTCAATACTTGCAAGACCTTAACCTTATCCTGCAGAGATTTAAAAAGCTCAACAGCTGCAGAACCAAACAGATTTTTATTATCAAGAGAAGCACCTGACAGTTTAACCTTAATATTATCAGGCAAAGGCTTGAGATGAAGCCAAGAGTAACATCCAGTGGAGGCTGGTGACTTCAAATCAAAGTGGGGCTGCAGGTGACAGCCGAATGGGTTGGGCCAATGGGAACGGGTGTGGCCAAATAGAAAGGGGCGTGGTTATGCTCAAAACCACAAAAACTGGGACTTTAATTAAAAATGCTGCCCTGAGTGCCAAGCCATCATTATGAAGTGGAGAAGAAAAAAATATTTCAATGCATTGGCTACATGACAGCTTACTTAATATCTAGATGGAAACAAAAAGGTTTGAGGCATGAAAAAATTACGTTTTAAATACATTAGTGGAATGCGAGTCAAAATCAAGTATAAAAAAAAAAGCAGTACTCAACTCAAACCACTTCTCCTTGCACAGTAGTTCTAATTATAATTTATATTCAGCTTTATAAAAGTACCAAGTAACATGCTGAAAGTAGCAATCTTTGTGATACCCCCACTTTTTAAAATGTTTCTTATCCAAAAAAGACCTGGTACCTGATAACAACTATCTACTTGTTTCATGGGGAAAACATGATCAAAGTAAAAAATGAACAGCAAACAAGAAATAAGCTCAAGATAAATTGCCTAAAGGATTACTGCACAGGTTATGGACCACACCTGATAGCTTGGCATTCTGTTTAGTTTACGGGTAAAGCCTGCAAAAATGACTGCAAATCTCCAACAAATGTAATGAGCTTCTGAAAATATTGTAATCCTGTCCTTTATAACAAATACTGTCATATGTATTTCAATACCTATGGCTTATACGTTAGCTAGTTATGTAAATATTCTCAGCATGGCAACAACAAAAAGGCTTCCAATGTTGATAATTCTTTAACAGTATGCTTATTAAAGCTTACTTCCATCTTACAATCTCAGACAAGCTTAACCGATGGTCATTAAAGCATTGCTACTTAAGCACAGAGCAATAGGCACTGTAGCAGCATGCATTTTCTGAATAATAAGAAGCATAAATCAACATTATAAAAATATGACAGAAATCTGGAACATTCTGCAGAATCAAGGACAGATGAAAAGCCACTGTAGTACTTATGTCTGCCTTGGATGGGGGGATACTCTGCACATTTACACTGCATAATTGCTCCTTGCCTTGCTTGGACACATCCAGAGTCACTACATAGGGTGCAACAAGTATGTCACAATTTGAAATGTCTCTGGCTAATGGTGATGGCCCTGACACATTTGTCATACCTCTCAACCTCAGAGCAAAAAATCTCGAAAAAAACATAAATAAAAGTGGGACAAAGGCCCAAAAATAAGACAATTGTTAAATATTGCTCTTATAAACTTAGAAAGATAATAGAATAGTAGTAGGTCTTGTATTAGTATGAATTTTCTGAAGGGTATGAAATCTGAAACTCAAATGTCCGTCATTATTTTCTAACTTCAATCTTTAATGATTTGCCACTAATTTGCCAAAAAAACACAATTTTATGAAAAATTGGCCAAAAATGTGATGCAAAAATATAAAATACCCACACAATACAGCTGGGAACCTGTCAAAGAAGGGACACTTTTTTAATATTAGTACTGTTAAGTTGAGCAGCTGACAAAATAAGAGAATCTACATGCATTTCTGAAATAAAAGTAATCTGTAACTCTGATCATTACAATTATTTATTAATTGTAAACTCCCCACATTTCTTCCAAAAATTGCTATTTTGCAGAGGGATTATTAGGGGGAGAGCAACATTGTGAGCCAAAATTGGGGACATTTGAGAGGTTTGGATATACCTAATTCTATAAAGCAATTTATTTGCACGTATTTCTCAACCTCAATGCAGGAAATCTGGACAAGGCCAAATATATTGGGGGAACAAACAAACAGTACTAAAAATTGCTCTTGTATAAACTTAGATAGCTGATAGAATAACAGGCTTAGCCTACATTTTTCTGAAGGGTATAAAGTCTGAAACCTCAATGTCTGTCATTATTTAGTGACTTCATTCCTAAATGATTTGCCAGAAAACCACAAATTTTATGAGGAACAAACCAAAAATAAGAAAAATAAGTCTATTAATTCTGCAAAAATCTGGACAGTTGTGAGGTATAGTTCAGCCGGGAGAATTGTGCAGCAGAAATCCTACACAACGGACTTACAGTGGATATAAAAAATTTACGCACCCCTGTTAAAATGTCAGGTTTTTGTGATATAAAAAAATGAGACCACAATAAATAATTTTAAAACTTTTTCCATCTTTAATGTGACCTATCATCTGTACAATTCAATTGAAAAACAAAAAAAATCTGTTGGGGAAAAAATATAAAAAATAAAAAACATACAATACACTGGCTGCATAAATGTGCACACACTTAAACTAATGTTTTGTTGTGTGTGCACACCCTTAAACCAATACTTTGTTGAAGTACCTTTTGATTTAATTACAACATTCATTTTTCTGGGGTACACACCTGCCATCAATTAAAGAGACTCTGATTAACCCCAAATAAAGTTCAGCTGTCCGAGTAGGATTTTCCTGACATTTACTCAGTTGCCTGCTACAGCAAAAGCCATGGTTCACTGGGAGCTTACAAAGCATCAAAGACATCTCACTGGTGAAAGGTATCAGTCAGGAGAAGGATACAAACAAAATTCCACAGCATTGGATATACTATGAAGACAGTCATCAAAAAGTGGAGAAAATATGGGACAACAGTGAGGTTACAAAGAACTGGACTTCCCTCCAGAATTGATGAAAAAACAAGATGAAAACTGGTCAGGGAGGCTGCCAAGAGACCTACAGCAGCACTGAAGGAGCTGCATGAATTTCTGGCAAGTACTGGCTGTGTACTATATGTGACAACAATCTCCTGTATTCTCCATATGTCTGGACTATGGGTTAGGGTTGCAAGCCGGAAGCCTTTTCTTACACAGAAAAACATCCAGGCCCAGCTAAAATTTGCAAAACAATACATCAAGTGATCCAAAAGCATGTGAGAAAATGTGTTATGGTCTGATGAGACTAAGGCTGAACTTTCTGGCCACAATTCCAAAAGGTACGTTTGGCACAAAAACAACGTTTCGCATCACCAAAAGAACACCATCCCCACGGTGAAGCATGGTGGTTGGCAGTATCATGCTTTGGGGTTGCTTTTCTTCAGCTGGAACTGGGGCTTTAGTCAAGGTGGAGGGAATTATGAATACTTCCAAATACCAGTCACTTTTGTCTCAAAACCTTCAGGCATTATGAATACTTCCAAATACCAGTCACTTTTGGCTCAAAACCTTCAGGCATCTGCTAGAAAGCTGAAGATGAAGAGGAATTTCACCTTTCAACATGACGATGTCCCCAAGCATGCATCCAAATCAACAAAAAAATGGCTTCACCAGAAGAAAATTAAAGTTTTGGAATGGCCCAGCAAGAGCCCAGACCTAAATCCAACAGAATATCTGTGGGTGACCTGAAGAGGGCTGTGCTCAAGAGATGCCCTCGCATGTTATGCAGCAGACTTAGAATGGGGTGTAGGGGAGTGCAGAGAGCCTTGACTCCCTCCTGCATTAAGTAGTCTTTCAATATTTTGAGCTTTCAGTCAAATGAACATATTCCTTTTATTATGAATCATTTTTATGAATGTATTATAAGAGTTGATCCTGTTGTTCAGGATTTGAGAACTTATGTGGAGAGTGACCTAACTTTTGACCAACATGTGTCCTATTGTTGTGAGAAGGTCTTTCTATATTGCACAGCTTAATAAACAAAGGGATTGTGTACCCTTTTGCTCAGCCTTACTAGGCCAGTCATCAAATATAATGGCCCCTTTGGCATGCATATGCCCAGACAAATGCAACAACTGGAGAACCCACAGAGTTACCTTACAAAAAAGATACAAAATCTAAACAAAATATCCTACATGGACTGACTCAAAGCCTTCTCATGTTATTCAGTGTCCTACAGACTGCTAAGAGATGACCTGTGCCTGGCATACAAACCATCCTCTGACTCATTACAGATGGATTTACTGCACATCAGCAAGTCAAATGGCATCAGAAATACTTGGTCTCGGGATCTAAATCTCTTCTGCAACATCAACTGAACAGTTTGGGATGAAAGGTATATCTCCAGAGGATACTGCTGAGGTGGAAAAGATTTCCCATCCATATAAAACAAAGTTCATCCTTGCCCATATTCAAGCACATATCTATAGATGGGAAACAGAAAATGCATCCCTAGACTGCCCACTGTACTTCTGTTGGACAAGGTCAGCTCCTAAATGCTTTATCCCATGCATGTGAGCTCACCCAAAAGAGGTGCAAGGCTGGGATGGGGGGCAGGGCAGTAGGACAGGCTGCTTTATAGGCCAGGAGAACATATGCTCAGGCTGATGCCTATTTCCATCTCAGACTAAAACTGGTATCATCATGCTGGGGGAGGGAGTTAGGACGAGGAAATCCTCTGAACTGCTCAGCATGAAGTAAGCTACTTTTGGGAAAGGAGGGTTTGCTAATGGTTCCATGTTTGCAGGCATTAATAAAGTACCACATTAGTGCCAGTCTGGGTAAAAGACCAGGCTACCTGATCATAGCATGGCTCTAAACATCTTCCAGGAATGCCACCGGTGAAGGAGTACACAAGTTTCAATTTCTTTCATGACTGTGGACTGACTTTAAGTTAGAATAAGGAAGTGCCAATGAACTACACCATATAGACTTCAGTCTTACTCTCACAGTTTCAAATCCCACACTAAATGGAGGCACAAAATAAAAGGTAACATTTAGGTAGCTGTATGTATTACACTGTCTTTTTACTGAAAGAGGGAAGAGCACTACCCATTTTTAAATGTTAAGACTTATTAAATCAAAAATAGCGAATGGGGCTTGTGAAATGCCATTCCTGTTTTCAGGCTAAATCATTGTGTCAGGTGTGAGCATTACTCCCAGTATTTTAAAAGAATTGCCTTCACCTTTCAGTTACCCCCTCCCCCAGAAAAAAAGCACTTAATCCTGCAACACATGCTTGGGTTGTGAAACCAAAGACATAAATGCCTTACACAGCACCAGTGGTGGCTCCAGGGTTCATTTCTTGCTGGGGTACAATAGGGGCACAATTTGCTAGCTGGTGGGGCAACATACTGGATATATGAAGACCCCCCCCCTGCAAAAAAACAAAAACAAACAAAAAAAAACAGTCTCAGATTCATAACAGTTAGTGCTAAGGGTTAAAGCTGTGGGCTGTAGCTCCTGTGCTACAAGGTTTGATTCCCTCAGACCTCATTTACCTACTGTGTGACCTTAAGAACATCAGTTAACCAGGCATTGCTTTTGGGTCACCGCTGAAAGGGGACTCTGTGTCCACTGGAGTGGGCCTACCAGGATAATGGTCCATGTTCAGCAATCAAATGGCATGTTCATTGAATGGCCATTCTCCGAAAATAACCCCTCAAAAGTCCCTTTCAGCGAAATCACACATCATTGTAAAAAAAAAAAAAAAAAAAAAAAAACATCAAATGTTCATAGTTAGCCAACAGAAAGTAAACAGCACTTAGTATGTTTAGATAAGGTAGTGATAAGGAAACTTTCTCTTTCCCCACTGCAGTGCAGTCTTGGACTTGGTATATAAAATTAGGGAGGTGCACAGCCTCCAACATTAGGAGGAATCCTCCTAATGTGGGGGGTTGCACACTGCAGTGGGGAAAGGGAAAGTTTCCTTATCGCAACTTTACCTACAAGTATGTCTGTGCTGTTTACTTTCTGTTGGCCAACTATGGCCATTCAATATGCTTTTTATGATGATGCGCCTCCTTGAGGAAAGGCACGTTTAAGGGTTTGTGCTTGGTGAATGGCCATATGATGAACATGCCATTTGATGGCCGAACATAGACCCCAGGATAACAAATTGGTATTATTATTATTATTAATTTGTGGTAACAATTTACCCACAATCCATTGTTAAACATCAATGAACATTTTCTTATGAAAAACAATAAATGCAGCAGTCTAATAATATATTTTAAATATACAGTCAATATGCACAGCACACAGAAAATCTAAATTTGTCAAGGATTATGGTATGGATGAAGTGTTGATATGCAACAGTTTAACAACTCAGATACTGAAAAATGTATCTTGCAACATATTAAACCACAAGAGACCTGCTGAGGTTCATAATCAAATAGCTTATAATGAAGCACTAATTATTGGCTACATGAAAGGTGCAAAAGTCAAATGAGTAATGCATTTGCTAACACCCTAGGGCAGTCCTCTGGACACAAGTGTCCCTTTTCAGTAGCAGCACAGCATTACTGTCTGGTGAAGTGACTTGATCAGTCACACCAAAGACATACAAAGGTTGAGAGAATGAAACCCTGTACTACAGGAAGCAGCTAATTAACAGCTTATAGTCTTACCCATTTGCAGTAAATACCAGACAAACTGTTGTAGGTCAAGTACTTTGCAATTCACACTTTCCTGTCTGCAAAAAAACACGCTCAGAGTATTATTAAACACTTTAACTTCACGCTGTACAGTTTATTCATAGCCAAATAATAAACACACTGCCAACAGTCAGCAAAACAAGGAAACCAAGGATCATATCCAAAGAACAGGGTTCATATGATTAAGGTCCGGCTTAATACAACTGATTTTTTCCGTTACACCATAACTACTCTAGGTTGCAAAACACACACACAAATACACATGCACATACATGGAGATGTGGCCATCAGTTACATCCCATTGTGCAATTGCATACATTCAAATGTTTGCCTGTGATAAAATGAAATAACATAAACATAAATTATGCCCAAGAAGTGTATTTCATCTCATTGCTATGAGAGCTATACAATACATCTTATTAGACCCCATGCCCTCTCAACCTTTTTACTCAAGAATCAGAGACAAACACCCAAAAATCAGGAACGATTTTAAATATTTCTCTTACAACCTTAAAAAGTTGCATTAAGATAAGTTTTTGAAGGGCAGAAAGTCTGTATTCTAAGGCTAACCTCTTGCTATTAAGTGAGAACCTGGCAAAATTTCAAGCCCCCATAAACCCTGAGAACACTTCTGCCTATGCAAAACTGTTCACAGAAACTCTTCATAAGCATGTTAATAGCTGCATAGAGGCAGCTGTATCCACCAGGAAGAAGTACAGAACTAACTGAAAAACAAGCCACCCTGGAAGAATCAGAAAATCAATCAGCTGTATAACAGGAGGAAGAAAATCATGGCAAAAATTAGGAGGTGCAGCACCCAGCAGGATAAAAGCACTCTCATCAAACTAAACAAACAGCTCAGAGGACAAATAAAGTCTACCAAAGCCAAATTTGAAGTAAGATTAGCCTCCCAGGCCAAGGACAACCACAAAGCATTCTTTAGCTATGTCTGCAACCTCAAAGGCAGTACACCATTGTGTGCAGAGCTCATTGTAAATGGAGCCACCTATACTGAGCCAGAAGATATAGCAAACCTTCTGGTTAACAAATTCAGCTCCAACTGTACCCCACCCCCCTCCAACCTTCCTTTAGGAACTTTCATCAAATATAACTCCTACTATCACTAGGGAATAGGTCCTTAATGCTTTCTCTAAGACCAAGAACACTGCATCAATGGGCCCAGACAATATCCCAGGATGCCTTCTAAATAGCATGAAACATGACCTGTCAGGGCCTCTGGAATTACTATTTAACTGTAGTCTTAGATCAGGCTTCATGCCTCATGAATGGATAAAGGCAACAGTCATCCCTCTGCACAAAGGTGGGCCAGATACAGACCCAGGAAACTACAAACCCATAGGTCTCACTAGTCTTATATGTAAAGCCATGGAAAGAATTATCATGGAGATGATCGATAGAGATATAGTAAACCTCCAGAAACTGGACTCAACCCAGTTTGGTTTCGTGAAGGGCAGCTCATGCCTACTCAACCTGGTGAACTTCTTTGACACGGTCACCAAAGCAATAGATGAGGGCAAAATCATTCACACTGCCTACCTTGACCTGGCCAAGGCATTTGAAACAATACCCCACTTGGGCATTGTTGACAAACTCAAGAGGTTAGGTACAAACCCATATGTCACCCGGTGGATAGCCAACTGGCTCACAGACAGGGCACAGGAAGTTAGGATCGGGGAGTCCACCTCTACAAAGAGGCCAGTCACAAATGGAGTCCCTCAGGGATCAGTCCTTGGACTGATCCTTTTTGGCATTTACTTCTCAGAAGTCAAGGCCAATGTCAGTGGTCTCTGACTGACTAAATTTGCAGATGATTGCAAATTAGGAACTGTCATTAAATCTCACACTGACACAAATGTTCTCCAGAAGGGGCTGACACAGACAAACAACTGGTGTCAGAGCCATGGACTAAAACTAAATGCCAAGAAATGCATAATAGTATCCATTGGGAAGTCATCCATCCCTGGTAAATATCATATTGACAACACACCCCTTAAAGTTGACCCAGTAGTCAGGGACTTAGGAACACACATAGATAGTAATATAGCCTTTGATCATCACGTGTCTACAGTGGTGAGACAATAGTTCTACATTGCACAACTTATAAATAAAGGTATGGCATCTAAGTTCAAGGAAGCTATTGTTCCACAGGATTCAGCATTCATTAGACCTATCATTGCGTACAATGCCCCCTTTGGTATGTACCTAACCAGGCTCCTCACTAAAAGAATACAGGGTGTTAGTAATATGTCCTATGCAGACTGCTTCAAGGCCCTATCCCTGTATTCTGTCTCCTAAATACTTTTGAGGGGAGATGTATGCCTGGCACACAGGGCTTTGTCAGACCCCACTCTGATGGACCTCCTGCATATCCACAAAATAAACAACACCAGAATTACCTGTTCTAGAGACTTAAATCTTGTCAGTGATATAAATTGGACCTGCTGGAGAGATAGGTATGTATCCCTGAGACTACCCTGTCTCTGGAACAGGCTCCCCATCAATGTGAAGCAGAGTTCCTCCCTAACCCAGTTCAAGTGCAACTTGGACAACTGGATGGGAGACTGGAAATTTATCCTTAGTTTGGCACCTATGTCTCTAATGGACACAGGTAACCTGTAAATGTTTCATCTCCCAGGCCCATGTTTACACTTATCAAGGGTATCAGAACTTGTCAGAGATTTGGGATGCATGGCTAGGCTTAAAAAGGCCCTTGTGGTCATTAACCTAGTAAACACCTATGAACCTATAAATAATGGCAGGTGTGACAGTTTCAGTCCATAACAATTTGATAGAAAGCTTCAGACTTTATAAAAAAAAATCAACATAATTCTTAACTTTTTTCTCAAGAATTCAAGACAAAGCAAAAAAAATGGAGAAGGGAGGCAAAGTCCTGAAAAGGGACAAATCTTAAATAAACAAGTTTTTATCCATTTGTTAACCAGGTAAACCCAGTGGTGAAAGTGTCCCTTTTCAGGGTTGACCCTGGAGTGCTGTGTGGATGACTTACCGACAGTCAGACAGTCAGCAAATGGTGGTGGGAAGATTAAACCCTGTGCTTTTGACTACACGATGCAGTTCTTGGAACAGTTCAAAGCCTTAAATGCCAACATCTTTAATTCACTGAAAGTTAACAGAACAACAACAGGTGCTGTATGGACATGTATTTTCTAACTTAGGAGAAATGTGAAACTGATACTGACTACCTATGATATTCTTTCTGTCTCAGTTTGTCTAATTCTATTATATTGACTCTGAGCGTGTCACTTAGGTTCATAGGTTCATAGGTAGGTACTAGGCTATTGGCCCTAGGGCCTATATAAGCCTAGCCAAATGTACCCTGGCTTTCGCCACCCAAGAAAATTATTTTCCTGTGCCACTGTCGAGCAGAGCCACAGAAGTGATCCCCGGGGTGAATTTCCTATCTCCCATCCAATCATCAAGATTTTTATTGAAGAGTGCTAATGAGGAGCTTTGTTTGATATAGATAGGTAGTTTGTTCCAGAGTATGGGAAGTCTCAGGGACAGGAATCTATCCCTCCAGCATGTTCTGTTTATTGTGGTGACGAGGTTTAGGTCCCTAGAGCGTGTAGCTCGTAGGGATTGGGATTTCTTTAAGTGGAGCATGTCTAAAAGCTCTGGGTTTGACATAGCTTTGTGTGTTAGGCAGAGATCGCCTCTGAGTAGGCGATATGCAACGGAGTAAAGCTGCAGGTTTTTTGAGACGGACTGCATAGGGCATCTCTTTGAGGCCGGTAATCCTCTTTGTGAGGTATTTCTGTGGCCCTTCCAGTTGTTGTAGATGTCTTGTGGGGTACATAACAAAAGGAGCATTGTACTCTATAATGGGTCTAATGAGTGACGAGTAGTGGGGAACAATGACCTCTTTTTTCCTGGATGAGAAACCTTTTGTGATGAGGTGTGCCACATAGAAGGATTTCCTGACTACTGTGGCGATGTGATTATCAAAGGAGAGACTACTGTCCACCTGTGTCCCAAGGTCTCTTATCACACTTTCAGTGTTAAGTAGACTACCACCTATGTGGTAGTTCATGGGTACTGAGTTTTTACCAAAAGGGATTACAATGCACTTTTTGGCATTGAGCTTGAGGCAATGGCTTTGACACCAGGCATCTGTCTCAGCGAGGCCCTTTTGTAGGATGTCCACATCTTTTGGAGTTTTGATTATGGCTCCTAGTTTGCAGTAATCTGTGAACTGCATTAGCCAAAGACCTTCTGTGTTGGCCTGTACTTCAGAGAAGTAGATACCAAACAGGAGAGGACCCAGAACTGAACCCTGTGGTACTCCACTTGTCACTGGTCTGAAGCTGGATTTGGAGTCTGCTACTTTCACAGTGTGGGTTCTGTCAGTGAGCCAGTTGGCAACCCATCTTGTGACATAGGGATTTATACCTAGTTTAGTGAGTTTATCTATAATTCCAGAGTGGGGGATGGTATCAAAAACCCTGTGCTTTTGACTACACGATACAGTTCTTGGAACAGCTCAAAGCCTTAAGTGCCAAACACCTTTAATTCACTGAAAGTTAATAGAACAACAACAGGTGCTGTATGGACATGCATTTTTCTAACTTAGGAGAACTGTGAAACTGATACTGATACTTAACCAGACTGCTCCTCTTCTAATAAGTAAAAAGAAAAAGTTTTTTTTGGCATTAATCAGACTGGCATTTACTTACCATACCTGATGTTGTTGGGTGTCTTTAGTTTTTGGTCATCAGGTAGAGGAAAGACATGCATGCACACACTATAAAAGCCATTCCCTATACGGTCTCTGTGAATGTGCTTCTAATTCTACGTGTGCTTTTATTGACTTAATTTAGTTTTCATTTAGTGGAAAAAGAAATACTGTACTCCCCTTCTGTACTTCTTATCCTTCCACTGAATTTATGCTTGTAGTTAGCTGAGTGGGAAAAGAAAGAGTGGGCTTGTGCAGAGCAGGAAGTAGGAACCTCACTTGAGTGCTTTCAGTGGGAACAGATGGGCATAATTTTTTTTAAGAGTTAAGCTTTTTTTTTTTTTAATTTGTAAAAGTGCCATTAGAATGTAGGAGCTGAACTAGCTTGAATGCTTTAAATGGGAGCAGATAGGGATCATTTTATTTCTTTTTAAAAGAGTGACTTTTTAATTTGTAAAGAGACTTTTTTATTTATAGTATTCTATGGACTGGGACATTGGGGTGCAGACACAGTTTCACAGTGGGCACTTGCCCCTGTGTGTCCCCCCTGTGCGGCACAGCCACTGCATAATACCAGAAACACAGCACCATGTTCCTCAACACTTTTTGTACATCTGATGTAATGAGTTATGTTCTGGTCTGTTTTATATAACTTCCACTACAGTCAAACTGCTAGAAAATATACCCTCGCCCCATGACATGTCTGCTTCCCATTTGCATTTTTATAAAGTATACAGTTTCTTATAGTAACTTCAGTCATTCACTGCACAGTATAATCATTTCACAAGCTGTTTCAGATTTACAGATTCACTAGAAATACTTCAGTTGCTTTAGACCACAATCAAATGCATAGTACCACTCTGAAACATTAGCAATGTGGGCTATACTGCTAGGGTCATGTTTGTTTCATTCCAGTATATGGCACTACCACACCCCATAAAAGTGAACTCCCGGGCTACTAATTCAACAATTTTCAGTCTTATTCTTACCTGGTGACATTCAGCTGCTCCTATGAATTCCTGTCCCTGTGTATTCCTCTCTCAGTTGCTACATGTGAGGAAATAAGGCTCTTTGCCATTTTCTGATACTCTGTACTGCGTTTGCTTTCAAATATCTAATACTCATCTCAAAAAAGTCTCCATTTTGCAGCAACATTCTATAGTCTGCTGTCATGATATTTTGAACTGTCCTATCAGTCAGACAAGGACTGACAACACTTTTGAGAGTATTTATTATCACAGCGACTCCAGCAAAAGTTACAACCACTTAAGGGGGAGGTGATGGTTTTGTACAGAAACAAATCATGATCTGCCACAGAAACTGCAGAGATGATGGAATAATAACTGTGAACTACTTTAAAACTAAAAAATGCTAACAAAAATAACAAACAACACTGGCACTATCACCAGGCCCCCACCAGGGCACACTGTTATACAGCCAAGGCACATGCTTTATTGTGTCACATTTTAGCACTGATAGTGACCAGAAAATTAGTGATGCTGTTGTATCTACTGTAGTGGTAACCCCCCCCCCCCCCCACCTGCTACAATATCCAAATAAGAGTTGGGTCTGAAGAAGTGGAAGGCATTAAAACCCTGGACTGTGTGGGTGTTTTTACTGCTCTGAAGCCTTGTTTCAGTAGCTATGGATATCTCATTATTTTCAAGGGTAAGGAATGCAGGTAAGGAGTGCAACTTTTCATTTAGGTTTATAACATTGAGCAGTGCTACTTTTATATGCTTTTGATTGTGGTTGGCTATGTGGATAGTTTGCCCTTGCCTAAAAAAGATACTAAGGGGGAAAAAAAGCCTTAGCCAATACGTGGCAACAATGAGAAGAACGATACAGACCAGCCCTAGCAAAGCAGTCAGGGCTGTCAACCATCTTATTTCAACTGATATATACTGGATCTTCCTGAAATGATGCCAGGAATTAAGCCAATGATTAAAGTCAATTATACAATAATAAAGGGCCATTGCTATTCAAAAATGTGCACACACTGATTGCCGTATTTTGAGAATGTACCAACAGATAGAAGTCTGGATGCCAAAGTGTTGTAGCCAAACTTTATATTAGCAGATGCTGGATAACACCATTCCTAACCTGTTTTGTAAGGGACAGAGCAAAATATGAGGGAAATCAGGGATGTTCTACAAATGAGAGAAATTGGGGATGTTCTGCAAAACTGTGTACAGTTGAGAGGAAAGGTTACTGTGCTACTATTAATCACACTATCACTAACCATACCTGTCAACTATTCACAATTTTGCAAATCATCCCTGATTTTTCTCATAGTTTTGTTATGTACTCATCATAAAATGTTTGCTTTTCTGGTTTTGGTAAATTACTGAAGATTTGTGTTACTCAATGAGTCAATAATGCCAGACATTAGAATATCACAAAAAAAAAAAACCCACTAAAGGCAATGGACAGTAAATGTGGGGGGTTGTAGGTATCCAGGAGAAAATATGGAAAAAGACTGAAACACCATTACTCAATGTCATTATTTAAGAAAGGTAAGCAATTTCTTTCTTAAAAAATATATTGTATAACAGCAACAATCCACTCCTGTGTGTAGGTACCACAGATTTTACTCACAGCCGGCTATATTTGATTACCAGGGCTTCTCCCTGAAGAGAAAACCACACCATTCATTGCTAAATGCTACAATACCCACTCCCAGTTATTGATTATTGCTAATTATCTTCATTTGTATCATAGTATACGTCTTGGCAATGGTAGGATAGTACTCAGTACCACTTTCAGCTACTTTCCAGATGGATATTCTAAGAGCTCTGTCATTTTGAGGCAAAACTTTAGGATCACATCTTTCTCATTTCAAAAGAATTACACCTCTGGATGTTTCCATGACTCAAATTACCCTATTGGGAGACAGATTCATTGGCTGTCACCCTTGTGGTCATTGCTCTTTCTGCAAATATATATTTACCACCAAAGAATTCACCAGCAAGAATACAGGCAAGATATTTAACATTAACCATTTTGCAAGTTGTAGTACGGACTGGGTGATTTATTTAGCCACATGCACATGTAGGGCATTTTATATTGGACAAACATCTAGACAGTTCCAGATTCGTATCTCAGAACATTTAGGGGATATCAGAAATGCTAGGCCTACCAATGCTTTATATAAACATACTGTTATACACAAAACTGCCCAATTCTCTTTTATATGTATTGACAAGATTGTTGGTAACAGAGCATTTAAAACTGGATGGCACAAACTGTTAGACCAAAAGGAAATCAAATGGATAGTTAAATTAGGTGGTTTATTTCCACCGGGTCTCAATGACAAACTTTAATGAACATTCTGTTACTATTAATCATCAATATTGTACTTTATTGTTTACATCTTGTGATAATTTTGCCACTATATATTACAGGTTTATTATTATTATCATTATTAAAAATATAATGTTTCAATATTTCATTTTTTGGTATGTATGCTAGTTTAAAATTGTGATTGCTAACTGTTATTATTATCTTATTTCACTGTCTTATTTTATTCACATGTTTAATTTTGGTCATGATTTATGTATACAGGAAATGATGTCACATCATTTTATTTGCATTACCTATAAATAAGGTCAAATGTATCATCATGACTAAACCACTGAGGAAAGCTGACTGCTGAAACCGGTCTGGTTCATAATAAATAATATAATTGCTACACCTACTCGGGGTGCTGGATTTTTTCTTTTTTATTCATGGTTGGTTTATCTGTGCACCAACCATACGTGCTAGCCTGCTCCTTTACATGAGTTTAAGTTCTCCAAGCATTTTGTGTTTCTAATACCATAATGGGAATGGACCTCATTCTTAAATCAGGGTGTAATTAAAGTTCATGAAATTAACATTGTTTCTGTCTTTAATGTTGATGAAAAGTGCTCTTTGCAGTACCGACAATTTGCCCAGAAATGACTCCTTCTGCAATTTATATGGAGTTACATGTATTGATAGCATATAAGTAAAACGGTAGAGTCTTTTTTATTAGACCCATTGCTCTTACTACTAATGGAGCTGTCTGCATATCTTTCTTCCACATTGTTCTCATTTCTACCTGTAAATCTTGATATTTTATTACTTTACATCTCTCTATGTAAGACACTCTAATCACTAGGTATAGCAATTTAAGTGATCAGTGCTTTTTTTCATGGACTACTATATTTGTTTTTCTGTCATTTATTTTTTGAACTGTTGGTAGAGAATGATCCCATGCAATGTACACTTCATCATTCTTTATAATGCTTTGTGTTTCATGTTCACAATGCTTCTCAACTACTTCTAATATTGTTGTACTGTTTGCACAACTCCCAGTGCAACAGTCTTGCTACATTATAGGTTCATATATAGCTACTAGGCTAACATCCCTAGAGCCCTTACAACCCTAGCTATATTTATCCTGAGTTGCCCCAATTGTTGGTGGTTAGGTAAGTGATGTTCACAGAGGTAAGGATCTATGGTAGTTAATAATGACTTCCTCTGTCCAGGAGGGAAATCGGCATCACCCCAAGAGTGAATTTGTGGTCACACATCCATTGATCTAAGTTCCATTTGAAGAGAGTCAGGGAGGGGCTCTGGTTCACGTGAATTGCAAGCTTGTTCCAGAGAAGTGGCATTCTCTGAGAGTTGTAGCTATCCCTCCAGCATGGCCTGTTCATGTCAGAATCTAGGTTAAAATTCCTGGAGTGAGTGATCCTCATGCAGTGTGAGTTATGAATGTGTAGCATTTCCATCAGAGACTGCCCTGTTAGCCAGTAACAGGTCACTCCTTAACAATCTGCAGGAGTCAGAATACAGCGACAGGGCTTTCAATCTTTTGACATGACTTGTTTTGTGTACCCTATAATTTCTTAGTAAGAAACCTCTGTGGTCTCCCCAATTGTTGTAGGTGTCTGGTGAGGTACATGCAAAAGGGAACATTGTACTCAATTATTGGTCTGATGAGGACCAAGTATAATGGAATTATAACATCCTTAGATCTAGATGTGCTACCTTTACTTATAAGATGTGCCACATAGAAGGATTTCCTTACTGTTCTGAATATGCGGTGGTCAAAGTTCAGGTCTCTATCAACCTGAATACCCAGATCATGTACCACTGGGTCTACACTTGGGGGGGTGTGGTCTATAATGTAATTAGCAGGGATATCACTTTTCCCAAAGGCAATAATAATGCTTTTTTTTTTTTTTTTTTTTTTTTTTGCATTTAGCCTTAATCTGTGGCTTTAGAACCAATAATTTGACTGCCTTAACCATGTCTGCGGTATATTAACATCATTGTGGGGCTCAATGATTACTCCCAATTTGCAATCATAAGCAAATGTGGTCAGCCACAGGCCATCCAAGTTTGCCTGGACTTCTGTGAAATAAATTCCAAACAGTAAGGGCCCAGCACAGAACCCTGTGGTATGCCACTGGTGACTGGTCTTTAGATGTGAAGTCACCCACTTTGACAATATGTGTCCTGTTGATGAGACAGTTGGCTACCTATCTGGTAATATAGGGGTTAATTCCAAATTTGGAGAGTTTCTCTATAATACCTGAGTGGGGGATTGTGTCCATTGTCTTGTCTAAGTCAAGGTAGGTGGTATGTACTGTCTTTCCCTTGTCCAGGGCCTTGGTGACTTTCTAGAAGATGTCAATCGTGTTTAACAGGCATGATCTACCTTTAACAAATCCGAACTGGGTTGGGTCCAGAGTTTGGAGATTACCTATGTCCTTGTTAATAAGGTCCATAATGATTCTTGCCATGGCCTTGCAGATGAGGCTAGTCAAGCTTATGGGCCTATAAGTCCAGGATTGGTTGATGGCCTCAGGCCTCCCTTTGTGCAGAGGGATTACTGTTTCTGTTCTCCATTCCACGGGAACACAGCCAGTTCACATGATGTAGTTAAACAGGGATACAAGTATGTCTACTAGGTCATGTTTTAAGTTGTTTGAAAGGGAACCTGAGATGCTGCCTGGTCCCATTCATGCCATGTTTTTGGCCTTGGAACGTGCGGAGATTACCTGCTCTCTTGAAATAAAAGGCTGAGAAATAGTGGCAGGTACACTTTGGGGGATGAATGGAGGGGACAAGGGGGTGAAATTTGCTCAACCTCTATCAGCTAGCAGGTTGGCTATTTACCTCCAGTCGAGTATTAGTTGCACAATCCACAACCAGTTCAGCACATAGCTGGGTATTCCCTTTTACATTTCAGATGTAGTTAAAGAATGCCTTGTGATTATCCTTAGCTAGGGAGGCTATTTTTGCTTTGTAATTAGCTGTGGAGGACTTGACAAGGTCTCCAATTTGTTTGTTAGAGAGAGATTTCTTCCTCTGCTGAGCCAGTTCCCTCTTGTTTTTGGGCATTAGTTTCTTTCTCTTGTTGTATAGGCTGTTTATACTAGAGATCCCCAGGGTGGCATATTTTTTCTGGCAAGACGTAGTTTTAATCAGGTGAGGTATAGCTGATTTTATGCACCTGCTTAAGTAGTTATACAGAGCGTTGGTGTACACCTCTGTATAGGAGTCTGTGTTATCTGCTTTTGAGGAAGTTTTGAAACTTCTTACACCATCACTTAGTAGGAGTTAGTTAGTCTTTGAAAATTTCTTAAGCAGTTTTGAGCTTGATGGGATAGTTGGTTTTATAATTACATTGAAAGAGACTGATTTATGGTGTGATCTTACCAGAGAAGACTTCACACTGGGGGAGTGCAATGCTCACCCATGTTAATGAGTACTGTATACAGGATATTTAAGCCTCTTGTGGGTGTGCTAACTAGCTGTTCCTAAGCATTGCATTGACAAACTCCAAGATCCTCTGAGCCAGCATGTTTGTGGTCATCTATGTTTCTCAGTCGATGTTAGAATAATTAAAATCACCCATGAGTAAAGCGTTGGGCTGTATGGCAAGTGACTCTACTCTAGTAAGTCCAAGTATGCAGTATGCTTTTCCTGTTTCATGGTTGGGGACCTATAGCTAGCTATGATGTGGTAGGGAGCTTTGCCTATAATTAATTGGACATGGAGTACCTCAAGAGAGTCATACTGTTTGACTAGTCTTGAGGTGTACTTATCCTTAATAAAGATGGATACACCTCCTCCTTTGGTTCTTTCATATACAGCTTGTGGTCTGAACATATGGATGTCATTGTAGCCCTGCATGGCCAGGTGGTTTCTGCATGTTTGGACCATGTCTTTGTGTCTGCGTGGGCATCAGCATCTTCCAAAGTGAGAAGTGCTTCCACCCAGAGCAGTTTCTTATTTAGACTCCTAGCATTAAGCAGTACCTTGAGATTTTTTAGCGAGGATTTTGTTTTTGGGAGGTTGGTTATTTTGGCACTGCCTAAAAAGGCACAATAGGGGTGGCTAATGCCTTTGCCAGTATCTGAAGGCCTAGATGAGAAAGGTGTAGACTATGTCTGGCAAAGCAGTGTAACCTGTCGACCATGTCTTCCCAGGCTGACAGGTACTGGATCCCCTTGGACTGACATCAGAAGTTAAGCCAATTGTTAAAGTCAGTCACATTTTCTTTGTATTGTGGCATCAGAAGGTAGAATGGTACTTAAGGCTAGCATATACCTGCCTGTTGACACCTAATCTGAAAGCTGAGTCATGTCTCTCTTCATATAGTCCAGTGAGGTACTGTATGTCTCAAGTCATTTACCCCAACATGGACTATGATGGAGTCATACCGGTACTTGTGGTTAACTGACATGAGTGCTTGAGTAACTTGACAGATTCTGGCACCTGACAGGCAGCTAAATGTAACCCACTCCTTATCCAGCCTGGTGAGGAGAACATCCTTGTGTCTCACAATGGAGTCACCTATGACTAATGCATTAGATTTTGTGGTGTTATGCCTTATAAGCTTATTTGTTGAAACACTGGTGGGTGAGTGTGTGTGTCTGTGTGTGTGTGTGTGTGTGTGTGTGTGTGTGTGTGTGTGTGTGTGTGTGTGTGTGTGTTATTATGTGTGTTGATTGTTATTTGCATTGTTATGTGTAAATGGTTTCTGTTTGGGAGGTCTCTGAACCTTTGGTAAGTTACCAGTAAGTACCTTCATATACTTGTTCTGTTTCCTCCCTCTCCATTTAACAAAAAAAAAAAAAAAATTCTACTTTATTCAGCTGCTCTTACTGTAACTGTGTTCTACCTACTTTATTACCTTATTTTGCTGTTCTGTGTGTTCTTAAGTGTTCAAAGTTTCTTATTCTGTATTTATTACTGCTTGTTAGTAGCCTGATTAAATTTGTGTGCTGTTCAAAGCATCTCAGTTTTGGTTTTAGCACTTGTGCTTCAGGCCAGTTATTTTACATTTAGGGTTTTTGTGGTCTACACTCTTGTGGACAAAAACTTATCAATCCTGCTCTCCATAAGTTCACCAAGTATTCAGAACACTACGTCTGGACAATTCCCATCAGTTTCTCCTCCCAGCCTGGTCGACATGGGCATACTGAGACAGTGTAGCAACTGCCTCATGTTCATGGACTGTCCTCTTCTCCTAGCACATAATTCTTCTACTTGTGAGAAATGCGTCTACATCAGTAAGCTGGAATCCATGCTCTCTCATGTCACAGTCAGTACTCCTGACAAAGAGGAGATTGCCAGCACAAACACCACACCACCGACATCACAGAGCCAAACACAACACACACCAACCTATGCAGGGGTCCTCAATAAAAACTTACCTAAACAACAGAGACCCCCAAAACACACACATAAACATTCCACACACAACATAAATCACATCACACACACAGTAGACAACACACGTCTCACAAACACAGTTCATTAGGCATAACAATAAACCAACGTAGCCCATAAGGCATAATAATAAACCAAACATACTAGTCATTGGCGACTCAGTAGTGAGATACACTGATGCCCCCCTCACCATGCTCAACAAGGAGAAGGTCACAGTCAGCTGTCTGTCAGGTGCCAGAATCCGACACATCGCGCATGCACTTAAGTCTCTCCACAACAGATACAAGTATGACTCTGTCATTGTCCAGGTTGGTGTGAATGACTTCAGATGTCCCTCCCTGGACTATATGAAGAGAGACATGCTTGAGCTCGCAGAGTGTGTGTCCCAGGCCGGTATGACCCTAGTCCTAAGCAGTAGCCTACTTTTACAAAGAATTATATCACAATAGCAACAAAAAATAATTGACTTCAACAATTGGCTTAGTTTCTCATGTCTTTCCAAGGGGCTCCAGTATCTGTCTGCCCTGGGATGACATGGCTGACAGGCCTCAATGCTTTGCCAGAGATGGCCTCCAACTGTCACCCCTGGGGTTCCAGATCTTGGCCAAGGCTCTTGCTTCCACATTGTACCTTTTTTAGGCTATGTCCCAAAAACAAACCTTTCAACATACAAAATCTGTCAAAAAGCAAACCGAAGGTCATGCTGCTTAATGCTAGGAGCCTTAACCTGAAAATGCACTCACTGGAGGCTCTCATCACATTGAAAGATGCTGATGTCTGTGCAGTCATGGAAACTTGGTTCAGGGCTGCAGAGAGCATCCCAGCCTTCCAGGCTATACCTCATTCCACATTTTCTGACCCCAAAACAAGGTCGGAAAGACTAAGGGTGGTGGAGTCTCTATCTTCATTAAGGACAGGCACACCTCCAAACTGGTTTACCAGCATGATGCACTGGAATTACTCCAGGTGCAACTGACAGCTGGCAAGACACCCATCTAAGTTATTGCCCAGTATAGACCCCCCTCCATGACTCAGAACACCCACTCCTTCTACCTGGACTACTTGACTCCATCAAGGTACCCCCTAACACTCTGATCCTTGGTGACTTCAACTACCCCACCCTAGAGTGGGTGAATTATTCCTGCACTAATGCACTCACCCAGTGATTCCTTAACTTCATCCATTCTACCACACTAGACCAGCTCATCTCATCCCCCACAACAGGAGATAATATTCTGGACTTGGTTCTCACTAACATGGGTGACTGCTGCACCACTCCGATAGTATGTTCTTCCCTGGTGAGAACAGATCATTGGTCTATCTCATTCGAATTTTTTATCCAACCCAACCCCTCTCCAGGTGTAACCAGGCTAAAATGTTTCTCAAAAGCTGACTACAAACTCCTATGGGAGGGTATCAGAAGCTTCACACCACCGCCCCCCTCAGAGACTGCAGATAACTATGCTGAATGTACGCCAATGCAGTATACAAGCACCTGTACAACTGTATGGACTCAGCCATATCCAACAGAACTAAAACCTGCTCCTCAAGGAAACACAAACCTGTCTGGTGGACATCCTCTATCAACAAGCTTTACAACAAAAGGAAGAAAGTGTTGTCCAAGGGTAAAAAGGAACAAATTCCAAATTGGAAAAACTGTCTCCTTAGCTTCAACAAGCAAATTAGATTAGTAGTGAAAACCTCCAAAGCCAATTACGTGTTGAAACTTGCCTCTGAAACAAAGGGAAAATACAAGTCCTTCTTCAGTTATGTCAGGAACTTCCACGGCAAAGCCGAGGTTTGTTCTGAATTAGTACTTAATGGTACCACTTACACTGATCCTGTTGACTTAGCCAACCTGCTAGTTGATAGGTTCAGCGAAAACTTCACCCCCCCTATCCCCCCAAAGGCCCATTTGACATCCCTGATACTTGTCCCACACCTCACATCTCTATTGATCAATGTGTTAAAGGCCCTATCCAAGGCAAAGAACACAGCTTCCATAGGACCTGATAGTATCCTTGGCTGTATTCTGCACCATCTCCAGCAAGAAGTAGCTTCCCCATTGATCACCCTATTCGACCACAGCCTAATTACAGTCTTCATTCCACAGAGTGGAGAACTGCCATTGTCATTCCCTTGCACAAAGGTGTTGTCACTAGTGACCCGGGAAACTATCACCCCAATAGCTTGACAAGTCTGATCTGTAATGTCATGGAGCGCATTATTATGGCTCTCAAAAACAAGGACATAAGCAATCTCCAAGCACTTGACCCCACCCAATTCAGATTAATCAGGGGCAGATCTTGCCTATTGAACCTGGTTGACTTCTTTGAGACTGTCACCAAGGCCCTGGATGAGGGAAAGTCAGTACATACAGCTTACCATGAGTTGGCCAAGGCCTTTGACACAATCTACCACTCGGGCATCATTGAAAAGCTAACACAACTTGATGTAAATCCCTATCTCGTCAGGTGGGTGGCCAGCTGGTTCACTGATAGGACCCACAAGGTCAAAATAGGCACCACCACCTCTGACAGCAGACCTGTCACTATTGGCATTCCCCAGGGATCGGTTCTGGGGCCTCTACTCTTTGGCATCTACTTCTCAGAGGTTCAGGCAAAGACAAAGGGTTTGTGGCTGACTAGGTTTGTGGATGACTGTAAGTTGGGTGCTGTCATCGACTCCCTAAATTATGTTAACATACTGCAAGAGGGTCTCACAGCTACAAATAACTGGTGTCAAATTCATGGCCTTAAGTTAAATGCAATACCATTCGCAAAAACATAGCCCCTACTGATTACCACATCAACAGCAACCCCCTAAGCATGCAACCTGTGGTGGGAGACCTGGTTACTCAGGTTGACACCAATCTCACATTTGACCATCATATGGCGGCAGTGGTCAGAAAAGCCTTTTACTTGGTCCATCTCATAAGCAGGGATTGCATCCATAAAAAGGAGGTTATTACCTCTTTGTGCTCCTGCCTCATTAGGCCTATAATTGAGTATAATACCCCATTTAGTATGTACAGCTCCAAACACCTGCACCAACTGAAAAGGCCACAGAAATACCTCACAAAGAGAATCCATGCCCTTCAACATATGTCCTACGCAGACAGGCTCAGATCTACTCAGTATCATACATATTGCTCAAAGGTGATCTGGGTCTCATCTACAAAGCAGTATCGGACCCTGCCCTACTAGAGAAGCTCCATATCCGTAAGTCTAACTCCTTGCGCATTACCCACTTGATAGGCCTAAATCTAATATATGACATCAACAAAACCTGCTGGAGAGACAGGTTTGTCTCCCAGAGACTGCTCCATCTCTGGAATAGACTTCCCATATATGTCAAACAGAGTACCTCATTGACCCGCTTCAAGCGCAGCCTTGATGAGTGGATGGGAAACCAGAAATTTGTCCCAGGGTTTCCACCTTTGTCCCTCTGACAGGTGCTGACTGAGGGTTCTTTTTTTAGGTATAAATTCTTGGCTAGGCTTGTAAGAGTCCCAGGGTCATTAGCCTAGTAACCTCCTATGATCCTATGATCTTATGATCCTACATGTGGGTTTATGTGTCATATCCTAATTTAATGAGGGAAGTGTGTATACTGACAACCTGTTTGGAATTCAGTTTGTCCTTTTGTGAGAGTCTTGCTTCCAATTTCATAATGTAACTACATCTCTCACATAAAGTATTTGTTTATTTCAGGAGTGAATGGTTGTCAATATACATGAGACAATTGCTGCACTGTCTCAGGATGACCATGTCTACCAGGATGGCCAGAGAGATGATGAGAAACTGACCGTTCATGATAGCAGGCTCTTACTATATGTTTTATTAGGGAAGGGAATGAGTTCATTTGACAGAACTGTGTTTTTAGTGCCGAGAATACAAGAGGGACCTATACTTTGTGTCAGCTAAGGTTGATCAATAAGGCAACGCTGCTCAGTGTATAAATTAGTTGCTCCTAGAACAGCAGAAAAGCTTGGAAGGGTTTCACTGACAGCTGTTTAGGGAAATCAGAGCTTCTAAGCTTTTGTGTCTCTACAGGGCACTGCTAACTGCTGCTGAGTGAAGAGCAGCACTGTGCAAATGTGAGGCTCAAAGAGAAACATGTTTTAAGCTAGTCACCAATCAGGAAAGTACACAATAAGCCTTTCACTAGCAATCCCCAACTTAGACAGGTTAGAGCAGCACACTTCTGCCAAAAAGGTGCAGAAAAACAACATCTTAATGTAGAATAGCTGTTTTGGAGACCATGTGTAACAAGATCACACAAATTGCCTACAACAGCCCTGCAACTAACAGAAACAATGAAATACAGTGTAATTAACTCATTAAAGCTGCAGTAGACAGTACAGTTTTTTTTTTGCTTTAAAGTGCAAAAATAACAGCAAATAGCTTATGAAACTGCTAAAGTATAGTCAGTAATACTTATTTTTTCCTTTTCAGTAGTGGATTGCTCCAGGTGAAAGCAAATTCTCAGCAATCAGTAGCAAAGTCACCAAATGATGAGGAGCTCTATGTATCTATGTCAAAGCCTGCTCAAATGAGAGGCTTAAATATGAGCAAAGAGAAACAAGTTTTAAGCTAACTTCCAGTCAAGAAAACACACAATAAGCCTTCCACCAGCAATTCCTAACTCAGACAAGTTAGATCAGCACACTTCCTCCACAATGGTACAGAAAAACACATTCTTAATGAAGAATAGCTATTTTAGAGCCCAAGTATAACAAGACCACACAAACTATCTAGAAGAGCACTACAACTAACAGATACAATGTAATACAGTGTGATTAACTACTTAAAGGAGTAGCAAACAGTATACTTTTTTAAACTGTATAGTCGCAGTATATGAGAAGTACAAAAAAAATACTAGAAGCCTTTTGTGCGTTTCCCAGCTCAGACAGATCAAGTAAATGCCCACTGCCACTAGATAAATAATAATAGTTCTCCAAATGTAAAAGCACAGTAAAGGAGTGTTCGGAGAGAAATGCTGCCACAAACAAACTTAAAAGATGTGAAATGTTACCACAAACAAACTTAAAAATGCAGATACATCAGTGTGCTTTAAACAGCTTATAAAAGTGTTATTATTCAATAAAAGTACTTCACTTTGTATAAATGAGACAAGAGCCACTCAATTGTACAGAATTTATAAAGGTACTAAAAACAAGATAAGCTGATTAATAAGTCCTCCAATAAAACTACATGTAGAAATCTCAAGTGTTTCCCCAATCTAAACAGACCAGGCAACCTCCCACTGCACTAGATGGAAAATCCACTGACCTCTTGATGTAAAAACAAGTGCTTGCTATAGGGCAAAAATACACTACTTTATCCAACAGCTAGCTATATAATGAATTCAGAGCAAGTAAATTTTCCAGCATTTATTGTGATTCAAAAGCTTGTTTTTTTCACATATTGTACTTATTTGACTGCCTGCACTTTTAACAAGTCATTTTTTTGTTTAAATAATTTGTTTAACTGTTGTAGGCTACACACTAAAGTGTGATAGCCTTTTCTGATCGTTTGTAGTCATTTAAAGCTGTTTTAAGTATTTTTTTACTGTTTTTGCCTTATCTTTTAAAACAAATTCCTTGTTTCCTGCCTTTCTAAGCTAGTATAGTCCACTTTTCAGGCTAGAGCTGAATTCAGGGCTGTGTTACAAGTTTCTGAGTTGCCCATACCTTAGTTGGATTGAAGGAAGTTTCTCTGTTCACCTGTGAGAGAGGAGAGCTTTGAGCAGCCTATCTGTCCCTGGAGGAGTGGTTCCAGCCCAGAAGTTAGTAGTTTATTGGCCATTTGGGGCTAATTTCTATCTCTTTCATTTCCCTGCTATAAAAACTACATTTGCACAGTTTTGTGCGTCAGGCCGTGCCGGTTAGCTAGGGTTAAATTATTCCCAGCTCCACTAGGTCTCCTCTTCAGTTTTTTCCTTGAAAATAGTCTAACTCTCAACATAAGCATTCAAAAAGCATCCTACAGCCCAGCACTTGCTCAGACCTAATAGCAAGCACTAATATACCCTGACACTTGATTGCCCAGCAGGGCAAGACTCTTTATTCACCCCTCACCAACCAAGCGACTAAGCAGCTCACCCTACTATTCAGGCATGACCAAAGGGCAATTTCAGGTATACTCTCCAGTCCAGCTGGTGAATCTAGGTATCCTGAGGCAATGTTACAACTGCCTCATGTACACAGATAACCCTCTCCTCCTACCACAAAACACTAACATATGCAAGAGATGAAATTATACAGTTAAACTGGAGGCTAAGCTGTCTCCACCCAAGACTGGAACAGACAGTCAAGAGGAGAAGGTTAACACTTGCACCACACCTCCAACCACACATAGACCTACTAAACCAGCACTGGCAAAAAATACACATAAATACACAAAATCATACTCAGAGGCTCTAAATGCAAACCTGCAAAAGCATCATAGACCTCCAAAGCAGACACCCAAACAACCTGCACCTCCCATCACAAACCAGGCAACACATAAAACACAAAATCAGTGTGCTGCACAATCACAGTCCTTAAGGCAAAATAACATACCTAACACACTAGTGATACGTGACTCTATAGTTCTTAGGTTCATAGGTAGGAACTAGGCTATCGGCCCAAGGGCCTAAGTAAGCCTAGCCAACAAGGTTCCCTGGCTTACGCCACCTAAGAAAGTTATTTTCTGGTGCCACTGTCGAGCAGAGACAGGCACAGTGACGTCCCACTCACTAGGTTGGACAAGCAGAAGGTTACTGTTAGCTGCTTGTTGGGAACCAGAATCCGCAACATAACACAAGCACTCAGGTCACTCCAGAACAAGTACAAATATGACTCTGTCATTGTGCATGTTGGTGTGAATGACCTGAGACATACCTCCCTGGACTACATGAAAAGAGACATGGAAGAGCTCTCTGATCATGTAGCCCAGGCTGGTATGACCATGACCCTGAGTAGCATCCTGCCCTCACCAAGAATGATACCTCAGTATAATGAAAAAAATATCAATTTCAACAATTGGCTAAGCTTCTGGTGTCATTCAAAGGGGATCCAGGGTATGTCAGCCTAGGATGACATGCTCGACAAGCTGCATTGCTAAACAAGAGACGGCTTGCACCTGTCACCCCTAGGCTTTCGAATACTGGCCAAGGCTCTTGCTGCCCCCATAGTGCCTTTTTTAGGCAAGGCTCAAAAGTCAAACCCACCTCCATACATAGCACAATTAACAAAAAACTGAGGGTTATGCTACTCAATGCCAGGAGTTTAAATCTCAAAATGCACGCTCTCGAAGCACTCCTCAGTATGGAGAATGTCATCTGTGCAGTAACTGAAACCTGGTTCAAGGCTCCAGAGAGCACCCCAGCACTACCAGGCTACAACTTGTACCATACATTTTGGCCACAGAACACGGACCTAAACATAAAAGGAGGGGGTGTATCCATATTCATCAAGGATGCCTACACCTCCAGGTTAGTGGTGCAGCATGATACCTCTGAGATCATCCACGTGAAACTAACATCGGGCAAATCTGCAATGCAAATTGTGTCCTGCTACATATCACCCTCCATGACCCAGGACCATCACTCCACCTTTCTGGAGATACTGGAAAACATAAAGACCTTACCGAACACCTTGATATTGGGCAATTTCAATTACCCTACCATTAACTGGGAAAACTACTCTAGTACAAACTCCCAGGCCCAGCGCTTCCTGGAATTCATCAACTCAAATGCCCTGGATCAGCTGGTAAACTCCCCTACCAGAGGTGAAAACATACTGGATCTGGTCATCACAAACATGGGCGACAGGTGTTCCAAACAAGAGGTCAACCTGTCACTGGTTAGATCAGACCATAAACTAATCACTCTGAATGTCCACACCCTACCACCACCCCCAACTAAGGAAACCACAGTAAACAACTTTTCTAAACAAACTTCACCTTACTTAAGACAGAGGTGGTAAGTTTCACAGCCACCACTCTAAAGGATAATGCCCAAGATGCAGAAACCTTTACAAATGCCCTCTATGAACACCTACAAGGATGCATGGATCATGCCATCCCTAGCAAAACCAAGACTCACTCCTCTAAGAGAAGAAAACCAGTCCATTGGACCCCTGCCATAAACAGGCTATACAATAGAAGGAGGAAACTAGTTCAGAAAAAAAGTAAATCCCAAGAAGGAAAGACATCCCTGATCAGTATCAGTCATAAACTAAGGTCCCTCATAAAACCATCCAAGGCTAACTTTGAAAGAAAAATAGCCAAGGATTCAAATGATAACCACAAAGCCTTATTTAGCTATGTTAAGACTCTAAGTGGCAACTCACACATATGCACTGAACTAGTGCAAAATAGCACAAAATATACTGAACCTACTGATATTGCCAACATCCTGGCAGATAGATTCAGTGCAAACTTCACCCCCCCCTCACCCCCAAAAGGGCCCACAGCAATACCGGAAAAGTGTAGTGTCCTAGAAATCACAGACGCACAGGTGAAAATAGCCCTTTCAAAAGCCAAAAACACAGTGTCAATGGGACCAGATGGTGTCCCAGGCTGCGTCTTGCACGAACTACAGAACGAACTAACCCCACACCTAAACATGCTGTTTAACCTCAGCCTCTCCACAGGCTGCATGCCCAAAGAATGGTGCACAGCAACAGTTATTCCACTCCACAAAGGAGGGGCTACAACTGACCCTGTTAACTGTCGCCCCATAAGCCTGACTAGCCTGGTCTGCAAGGCTATGGAGCGCATCATCATGGAACTCATTAACAAAGACATTGGGAACCTCCAAACACTTGACCCGACCCAGTTCAGCTTTGTTAAGGGAAGATCATACTTACTAAACCTGGTTGACTTCTTCGAGAGAGTCACCAAGGCCATAGACAAAGGAAAGGTTGTTCACACAGCCTACCTTGACCTCGCCAAGGCTTTCAACACCATTCCCCACTCGGGTATTACAGAAAAACTCACCAGCCTGAACATAAACCCCTATGTCATGAGATGGGTTGCCAACTGGCTTACAGATAGAACTCACACGGTAAGAATAGTGGGCTCCAGGTCAGACTGTAAACCAGTCACAAGTGGTGTCCTGCACAGCTCGGTCCTGGGACCCCTACTCTTTGGCATATACTTCTCAGAAGTACAGGCAAACACAGGAGGACTATGCCTAACCAAGTTCACCGATGACTGCAAACTGGGAGCCATAACTGACTCTCCGACTGACACTGACATCCTCCAAAAGGGCCTTACTGAGACGGACACCTGATGTCAAAGTCATGGCCTCAAGCTAAATGCCAAAAAATTCATAATCATCCCATTTGGGAAAAACAAAACATCCACAAATTTCCACATAGGTGGCAACCCCCTTAATACAGAAGAGGTAATAAGAGACCTGGGAACCCAGGTAGATAGTAATCTCTCCTTTGACAATCATATTGCCAAAGTAGTTAGGAAATCCTTCTATGTAGCCCATCTAATTACTAAAGGGTTCACATCTAGAAATAAAGAGGTTATAGTGCCCCCTTTACTCATCACTCATCAGACCCATCATAGAGTACAATGCCCCATTTGCAATGTACCTCACAAGACACTTCCAATGGCTGGAGAGACCACAAAAGTGCCTCACCAAGAGGACTACTGGCCTCAAACATATGTCCTATGCAGCCCAACTGAAAAAACTCTGGCTGTACTCAGTGGCATATCGCTTACTCAGAGGTGATCTCTGCCTGACTTACAAAACCATGTCCAATTCAGAATTAATGGACATGCTCCACCTAAAGAAATCCAAGTCACTGCGAGCCACATGCTCTAGTGAGCTAAACCTCACCACAACAATAAATAGAACATGCTGGAGGGATAGATTCCTGTCACAGAGACTCCGCATGTTTTGGAACAAAATTCCAAACTACATTAGGCAGAGCCCCTCACTAACACTCTTCAAGAGAAACCTTGACGAGTGGATGGGTAACAGAAAATACACCCCTGGGATCACTTCATTGGCTCTGCTTGACAGAGGATCAGTTAATTAATCAACGGGGCGGCAAATGCCGACACACTCTGGCTAGGCTTATAAATGTCCCCGGGCTGATAGCCTAGTAGTTACCTATGAACCTATGAACCTATGAGAGTCAAAATGCACTTTTTCAATATAAGCACAAGGAAAGGCAAATAAATAATTTAATATATCAACAGCAGTGTAGAAAAGGAGGAACCTATTAAGCTCAAATTGCAGCTTAAAATCACGAGGTTTAAAAAGCACATCAACAAACTGGAGAGTGGGTGGGTGGAAAAAACCAGTAGGGGAATTACTAATGTACTTTAGTTTCTTTCCTTACATTTATACTTCCCTAACCCCTCCCATTCATTACCTCATCAACACCTTCCCATTAGCTCACAAAACACACCCCCTACAGACTACTCCCACATACTCACACATCTATCTTCCTTAAGATAGCTTCCCTCACTAGTACACGCCAACACATACAATTATTTTTATTCATTCTCACCTGCACTGCTCTTCTAGGCCTACTATTCCACACCACCTCTATATACACCACCTTAAGCCCATCTCTACAGTCATCCAGCACTCACTCCCTACCACTATCAGACAACAATAACAGTTACTCTGACATCTCACCTTCTTTAATCTCAACACATACCCTTTCTCTCACCCAAACAAAACTTCTCCCTACCAACTTCTAACTTAAACCCAAACTATTATTCACCTTCTCCTTTTACTTACAAAATGTGGGGATATCCAACCCAACCCCATCCCAAACCATCCCCAAAAATCTAACTCAAAACTACACCAATTGCACTTTATAACAATAAACATTTGTAGCATTTTACAGAATTTCATATCTGGATAGCTACCCACACCCCGAATATTGTCGCAGTAACTGAAACATAGCTAAAGCTACATATTTCAGATATTGAAATTCTCCCCCAGGTTACAACATATTTTTTTCTGATAGACTCAACAGAAAGGGTGGCGGTGTTGCATTAATATATCAGAACTCCCTGAATAACACTTCCTACTCCAAACCAGTCCCTACCTTTCAAAATTTCGAATTTATCCTAATATCTCTTCATATTAACAAGAAAAACCTAACTATCACAGTAGTCTATATCCTCCCAGGCCAGAACATTCCCATTTTGGAGAAATTTCTATCATGGATAAACCTACATGTATCAAATGAAACTATAATCCTAGGAGATACAAATATTAATTGGCAAAATCTTACCTCCAACTCCCCAGCCAACAGCATAAATTTGCACAGTTTTACTCAGCTTATCAAAACTCCCACCCATGGCCTATCTACAGGATCAGACTCTATCTTAGGTTGGATATTAGTTACCTACCCTAACAATTACTCAAACTCTGGCATCCTGCCTAATATACTAAGTGACCACCTCCAGCATACAGCCGCAGGACTCACCGTCAAATACTCAAAACACACTCCTATAAAACATCCAGGAATCTCACCCACTTTGACCAAAATAAATTCTCAAACAATCTAAAAACCCATAACTAGTTCCCACTAAAAACTCTCCCCATAGACAAGCCAGTTAATTACTTTAATAAGCTCTTCTTGGATAGTCTTAATAGCTTAGCCTCCATACATATCAAGTGAACAAAAGTGAATCACACCCCATGGCTAACAAAACTGACCAAACAATGCCTCCTTCATAGAGATAAAGCATAGAAAACTTGGCAAACAAAACAAAATTAATTTCAAACAGCTAAGAAACAGAGCCAAGAAGCTCTAAGGTAACAACCTTACAAAATAATACAAAGAAATTCTGGAAGTCAGTCTCCACCCTTCTCAATCCTGGTAGTCTCCAAAATCCATCTCCTGCACCCGAAAAGACCCCACAGCAAATTTCCCATGACTTTAATACCCACTTTATAACCACCATCCAAAAATTAGTCAAAGACTCCTCAACAAGCCTAAACCCATACTCCCAGAATACTAATAATGTCATACAAAATGACAATGCACCACTCATTCCTGACAAAAATTCCAATCCACCTGCAACTTACTCATTTTCTATTCAACCAGTACCCACATTTCTCATATGTAAACTCTTAAAAAACCTCAAACCAAGCTCTGTTTCCGCAGACAACCTTCCTCCAGAATATTTACAACTAGTAGCAAACACAATTGGATATGCAGTTAGTATTCTTATAAACTTCTCTCTTGCAGAAGGATATGTCCCATATTTATGGAAAAAATCTATTATTACTCTACTACATAAAGGCGGAAACTCTCATGACCTCTCAAACTATTGCCCCATCTCTATACTTTCCCCATTATCCAAAATCCTTGAGAAATGTGTACACACAATTACTCAAATATTTCATTGATAATAATCTACTGTCTCCCACTCAACACAGCTTCCACCCAGAGTACAGCACTATTACAGCCCTGTTCTCATTCACCGATACTGTTAACAAAGCCTTAGATAGAGGTCACCCCACTTCAGTAATCCTACTGGATCTATCTAAGGCTTTTGACACAGTATCACATACTAAACTTTGGATGCAATTAACAAAACTTGGCTGCGCCCCCAAATCCCTCAGCTGGTTTATATCATACCTAAACAATAGACAACAATCAGTAAAGTGGCATTACGTCCAATCTGATTATCTGTCAAACAACATAGGAGTCCCACAGGGTTCCATTCTGGGACCATTATTCTTCAATATCTTTATTAACGTCCTCCACAAAGTCTCACAACAAGGTAAAATTATCCAATACGCAGATGATTAGACAATAATCCCTACTTCAAACAATTTCTCTGACCTCCTCACAGTTGCTCAAAATGCTTTTACAGAGATAGAATCATGGCTAAACAATTCATAACTGCTACTAAATGCCAAAAAAAAAAAAAAAACCTTCTATTATTCTCTTCAAGGCAACTAGATATACCCCTGGATTCAGCAAGCCCTGCACGGTGTGCAGGACTAGTGCAGGAGCTGCAGCAGACACTATGTCTGCCGTGCGATCCAGGAATAAGCTGTAGGGAAGTGCACGAGCGCTCCTGCACTAGTCCTGCACGGACTCAGCTCCTGTATGCAAATTACTCCATTTGCAGGTGAAATCCATGCAAATGAGGTGAATTTGCGATCCAGGAAGCTGGAAGCAAGCCGTGCAGGACTAGTGTAATCTGCAGAAATGTACTCGGAGAGTAACGTGTACATTTCTGCAAACTACAAAATGGAGCCATGACAGCTCCAAATAAAGGGTGGATATCATGTAGAAAGCATGCCAATGGCCAAATATATGGCCACAGGCATGGAAAACAGTTGCAAAAATAAAAAAATCAACTTTCTTTTTTTTTAGCCGATCCCGGCTGTTTAAGCGTAGGGCAGTGGCGTGCAAATGGGATCGGGCGAAAAATAAAATAAAAACCCTAAAATAAGCATTCTAACCAAAACCAATATTTTGCCATTCACCTCACAGTAAGATGCTGTCTGGTTCGACTCTCAGCTAGAGCGTCTTCTGTGTGGAGACATGCGTGAATGGGCGTACCTTCGTTGAAGGTTGTGCGTCAGGGCTGGTAACTCGGCACGTAAAAATCAACTACCAATCATTAGCGGACCGGAGTTCCACTGTGGTGAACCCTAACCGGGAAAAAGCCAAAAGACACAACAACAAGTCAATGGCAGGCAGAAGACAACATGGCCAGTGAATAGTGGTTGCTAAGGGGGGAGGCTCAGTGTGGGGACCTGTAACTATGCATCAGCAGGCAATCCTATGCAAATGAGGGGAATGATACTGAATCCCAGATTTTCCCTGCATGCTAGTCAGCACCCAACAGTGTAAGAGCAGGAAGAGCTTGGTGCAAGCCTAAGAGGTAGCTGAGATCATGGGGGGGGGGGGGTGTCAGGCATACTGTAAGCAGATTGGAATCCTGTGGCTTGGGTTTGCCCTTAGCTTAGCAGAGCTAAGCAAGGGTGTGTGTCTGAGACTGCCTAGCACTCTTTACATTGCCTAAGCAGGTGTGGGCACCGCGTACCAGGTATTAAAGGGAAAAAAAAAGTAAACCAGGAAATAGCAGCTCTGTGCACATTTGATCACTGTGTTTGCGCGGTGCACCCCCAGGCTTAAACAGGAAGGCAATGGGAAGGGAAAACAGCAGTAAGAAGGTCATCTAGGAGAACTAGCACAGCTGGCAGGTGAAATGTATCAGAATCAGACAATTATACAGGCAGCAGACCAACCCAGCCCAGAACACTACTATAAACTATGCAAACACCTTTCCCTCTGGTTTTTCCCACATACTCTACACCACTGTTGTATACAAGCGGGGAACTTTTAACAAACAAAAACAACAATCAGCTATCAGACAGCAACATGTGGAAGAGGCTGAGGGTGGTGATGATGAGAATGCTGTTGACCAACCCACAGTGAGGAGATGGAGAAGGGTGTACAGACCCAGGGTAACCTACCAGGGGCTATGAGAGCTGGAGATAGTGGAGTGCTATAGGGTAGACAGGGACCTCCTACAGCAAATTGTTGAGCTGTGCCAGCCATGCCTGACACACAGAAGTAACAGAGGAGAACCCATCCCTGTGGATACCAAGGTATGTGTAGGCCTAGGAATACTAGCCACAGGTACCTCCCAAAGCCCAACTATGGATATCATGGGGATCTCACATGCATCAGCATCCAGGGTATTCCACCAGTTCCTGGAAGCCATCTCAGCATATGCCGGTGAGCACGTATATTTCCTCAACACTCGTGAGGTGTTGGCCAGCAATATGCGTCTCTTCCACCAAATAGCAGAATACACTGAAGTAGTGGGTGCTATAGACTGCATGCATATATGAATCAAAGCACCACCCTGTGATCGGGGTAGGATCAGCATCAAACCACAAGGGCTTCCCCTCCATCAACTGACATTTCATGTGCAATGCCCAGGGCATTATAATGAATGTGTGTGCTGGCTGCCCTGGAAGCTATCACAATTCCCACATCTGACATCTGACACAGCTGTACCAGAGATTTGCCAATGTGCACATCCCTTACGATCACCTAGTGGGGGATGCTGTTTACACACTGGAACTGTGGCTGATGACACCCATCAGAAATGCACACACACTCGAACAAGAACTCCATAATGAGGCACCCACAGGCCAGAATTATAACTGAGAGTGTGTTTGGGATGCTCAAGTCACAGGTCACAATTCCGGTGCATGGATACATCCCATGGAGTCTTGCAGTACTCACCAGCTACATGTACTCAGATTGTCATCGTATGTGCCATGCTACATAATATGATCCTGTGGAAACAGCTGCAGCAGGAACAGCATGGGGCAGGACCACACAGCCCTCACCAATGTTAAGGCCTGCACAGGACTCAGAGGAGGAACAACCTGAGCCTGCTCCAGTAGGCAGATGGAGGCATCCTCAGACTGCCCTGGCCTTGGCAAAGAGGCAATGCATAGCACATACACTGACACAGTAGGGTCCCAGGGAATGACACCTCTCTCTGACTCACACATACAGTAAAAGGGATGTCAAACATGATACTACCTGTGCTCAACCATGTATAGGGAGTGTACTATGTGCATCCGACATAGGCAGCCCTCCAGCACCATCCTCAGTACTGGCACACCCAAAAGGTAAGTCACTCTCCTTACCAATTGCTGAATGGAGGGGTATGTGTTGTTACTTGTATCTCTGGTATGGATTTGAGCATGCAAGGGAATCGGGTGGCTGAATGGGATGTCAGCAGATAGTAGACACCTATAGTGGCAGCATGAGTTCTGTAACAAATACTGGTGTCACCATAGTAGCCAGTACTACACACGATGACAAAACCCACTGCAGGAAATGTGCTGGGCCACATGTGTGTCCGTATGATGCACACATGCCAGTCAGAGAGGTTCACATACCCAACAACAGTCTCAGCCAGCAGAACAGGTGTAGACCACCACAAACAAAGGCTGTGCTAAGGCCTCTGAATTATGCCTATGGGTAACCCCCCCCCCCAGGCCTACACAGACAGACTACATTAGGTCAGGCAGTGGGATGTTAGTTCTGAAGGGTAGGAAGTCAGAAACTAATATGTAGGTCAATCAAACCTAAGACCTGTAGTACACTGATATGCAGGGCCGGTGTTAGAATTTTGGGGGCCCGCAGCAAATGTCAAGTTGGAGGCCCCTAGGCACTTCCAGTACAAGTATCATCCAGTCAAAGCCGGACCTCCTAAGAAACTTTTTAGTTTCTGCTACAAACTTTTAGGAGTAGTACGCACAGACAGACCTGTAGCTACAACCTCTTACATTACACCAAGTCTATATGCCACACTTTGTTGACCTGTCTAACAAAGGGACACTTACAGTAACTGACATTTAGCTGCAACAATGATACATTACAACAACTGTATGTAAAGGTCTGGACTTAAATGAAATGATGACTAGACCTACTGTTTCAACCCCCCCCCCCGCACACCCTCTAGTCCTCTCCTCTGACACCCCACCCCCCTTTTGGGCTCTCCATACCATGCACATTACTTTTTTCTTCCTTTTCTCACATTTTGCCTTGCTCTCAGATTTTTCAGGAAGCCATAACTTTCTACATGCATTGAAGTGCATTTTAATATTTTTTCTTTTTACACCAATAATGGCTTGAACAGAAATTATGATTAAGGAAAGAAATTCACTGTTGCTGTTCAGCTTTAGTTTTCCTTGTATCCTTTCAGCACACCTTTGCTGACTAAGACAGCTCAGTAATAACCATTTAGGAAATAACTCAATTAAGCTGGTGCCCCCAAAGCTGTAGTGGTTATATATGCGCCCTGGGATGCATTTTAGAGCATTTTCTCAGCATTTTACTTCAATGGTGGCGTAAACAAAAATCATGAAAAAGAAAAGAATTTCAGTCTTATTTTTTTCTTTCAAGGAAGACATAAGTTGTGCCCAAGGCTTAATGTTCAAAGTTGACAAAATAATACCTCACAATAAACTAACAAGCCGGTTGTGGGAATACATAGGTCTTATCTGCAAATACTGCCTGCCTCCCTAAACCCCACAAAAGTCACTGCCTATGCATCCCTCTGATGTTAGACTGGGATGAAAGCAGAGATTTAAATTGCCTTAGCCATATATTTCAAGTGACTGCTGATATATGTATACATAGCATGCTTCCTCACCCCTAACCCTTAAAGTCAGCCCCATATATATGTGCCTGATGCGTGATTGTGAGAATAATTTCAGTTATTTATTCTACTTTGTTGCTCCTAGACAGTGCACGACCCCTACACAAGCTATAGTAACCTTCTTTTTTACACCTCTGAGGTCTATGAGAAAAGTAAATAAACAATGATCTCACTGTCCTCAGCTCAAACATAAGCTATAATGACTTCATGTGCACACCTCTAAGGTTTGAATGTGATGAAAATTTAAACTGTAATAATCACACAATACCCAGCCCCCCATAACCTACGGCAGCTTTCAGTACACACACATTTGAGCAGGGCTGGTTATAGAACGGGTGTGGTTGAAACCAGAGGCTATTGTCAGCTTTATCGTAAAAGGGTCATATCTCAGTACTCGTCAGGTTAAACAGCTCAATCAGAAAATTGATACATTTTTTGTCCTCATTTTTCTTCAACCAGCGATAGCTTTTGTGGGAGTCCCCACAGAGTCAAGGATGATTAAGGGAGCCCCTCCAGTACCCATTTATACAGTCTGGTGAGTGGGTGCCACCAGTCTCCAAGAAGATCTAAGTGTCTGAATGTTCTGTGATATATCTTACGTCTTACTTTTGAAATATAATTACTTGTTAGGTACATTTTTTACTGATACCCAGAAGAATAATGTCTGTGTCCTGGCATTATTAGGTGTGTGCACAACTAAAAATCAGTGATATATTTTACACACACACACACACACACACACACACACACACACACACACACACACACACACACACACACACACACACACACACACACACACACACACACACACACACACACACACACACACACACACACACACACACACAAAATAAGCCATAGCAGTACTCGTTTTGTACTTATTTCAGCAAATAGCAGCACATTGTGCAACACTGGTACTGTCACACCAGATCAGTAACTGCTGTCTAGCAATTGTCAAACAGCAGCAGGGGTAAGTCGCTTATTTACCTCATTGGGCAGTAATGCATACTTGTCACTCTCCCTGATTTCACACGTATTTACCTCATTGGGCAGTAATGCATACCTGTCACTGTCCCTGATTTCACAGACCTTCCCTGATTTTGTTCATACATTTGCTTTCTCCTTTGTAAAAAGTTTGATTTATTGGTAAATCATTCAAGATTACAAACAGTCAATTAATCCAGATATCTGAGTTTCACACTTATTGTCCAAAAATATGTGTTGACGCAAAAGGTGTTATTCGATTAACTTTTTGAGCAAATTAGCATACTATTTAAAATGTAGTCCTGATTCTGAACCATTGTTTTATTATTTTTGAGATTGCACTGAATTCATAAGCAAAGGAATTCAGAGTTATAGTATCTGGTGTTCTGCTTTTATTCATAAAACTCCCTTAAAGTGAAAACCATCCCTGATGATCGGAAGTATCAGCTCTTATTTAAAACCAAAAATTGCACTGAGATAAGTCACTCTGGACTGCTGATCTCTCTCGTGCTTACCTTGCTCATGTTCATTATTGACTTCATCCTAACAGGGTCATATAACAGCCCTGTTCAGGTTAAAGAGCATAATTAGGAAATTAATACATTTCTTCTTCCCCATTTTCCCTAGGCAGCAGCAGCTTTTGTGGGGCTGCCACACAGTCAAGGATGATTAAGGGGGGCCCCCAGCAGCCACGGGTATAGCAGGGAATAAAGCTGGATATGAAGTTAGTTTTAGTTTTAGTGGAGAACATGTCCAACAGCAGGATTTAGCTAAGCCAGGGGCACTATGTTAGTGATGCCTGTTACTTGACAAAACACTGTTACTACAACCAGAAATATCTTTGAATTTTAAAGGAGATATAAATAAGAGTTATTGTCCATGTCATGTGGTTTATTAAGTATTCAAGAATGCTGTAGTAGCTTTTGTTGGTTTGACAGACGTTATAAAATATCAGAATAAGACAATTTGCTGTTGTTGGCGCCCCAGGGTTCGCTGGTGCCTAAAGCCGGCTATGCTGATATGCCTCTAGTGAGCATGACAGGTCAGAATACAGAATGAAATGGAGTACCTGACATACCAGTACAGTCATAGCAAATGTGTGCAAGTATCAGGTGTGACCCCCTCCCAATCCCATGTAGAAATGTAGAAACAGTCATGTGTGCCCCCCAATCCTGTGTAGACATGTAGAAACAGTCAGATGTGCCCCCCCACAATCCTGTGTAGAAATGTAGAAACAGTTAGGTGTACCCCCCCAATCTGGTGTAGAAATGTAGAAACAGTCAGGTGTGGCCCCAATCCTATGTAGACATGTAGTAACAGTCAGGTGTGCCCCCCCAGTCCTATGTAGAAATGTAGAAACAGTCAGGTTTGCCCCCTCACCCAGTTCTGTGTAGAAATAAAGAAACAGTCAGGTGTGCCCTCACCCCAATCCTATGTAGACATGTAGAAACAGTCAGGTATGCCCCCCCAATCCTGTGTAGAAATGTAGAAACAGTCAGATGTGCCCCCAATCCTATGTAGAAATGTAGAAACAGTCAGATGTGCCCCCAATCCTACATAGAAATGTAGTAACAGTCAGGTAAGCCCCCCAATCCTATTTAGAAATGTAGTAACAGTCTGGTGTGTCTCCCCAATCCGATGTACACATGTTGCAACAGTCAGGTGTGCCCCCCCAAATCCTATGTAGAAATGTAGTAACAGTCAGGTGTGCCCCTCTCCAATCCGATGTAGACATGTAGTAACATGTATGTGTAGTTATAATACCAGTGGAGCACAGATGATCAGAGGTGGCCAAGGTAGCAGGATAGATTGTAGCATTTATACAATATGCAGGTATGTGTGTGTTAGGCTGGTGTGTGTTTCATATTGTGTGAGAGTATTCAGTATGTATGCATGTTGAGGTTTGACCTAGTGGCCATTGCCCACTACTGCCGATGACAGGGCAAAGTCCTCACAACTGCAGTGCCAAAGACAATTTCTCCCAGTATAACACATGCTAGCAGTAAGCCATTGTAAATGTATGGTGGTCATATGTGTCACTATCTCAAAGATGGACATGGCATGACTGTTGGGCTACATATACAAGCAATACACAGGGAAAAGTACCCAGACATACATTATTTAATGTGTAACTGTGAAATAGACACACCCTTGGAATTGTACATACAGGTATGCATCACATTATCTGGGCTTGTCATAGGGAATACCGATGTTGTCTGGCCTAACAATTGCAGATCACAAAGGTGATAGGACTGATGTATTGGGAAATGGCTGATGTCCCTGCACAAGCCAGCATAATTGGAATGCCCCATGCATATCTGTGAGTCAGATGCAAGTAGTGTCCATAGTACACATGCACCCATCTCACCCAAACACCACCCACAGGTACCTCTCTGGTCGTATCCCTGCTGTTGGGAATGGGTACAAAATGACCCCCACCTGTGTATGGCAATAGCGAAAGAATGCAGCATGCAGTGCAGGTGTCCCATGCAGGTGTGTCCCTAGCTGTAAGTAGCACACTGCCAGCATCCACACCACCTGATCAATACTGATAGAAAGTATTGGCATGAACACCTAGCACATCTACCCTGTCCCCCCAGGGGAATATACTGTATGGCAGTCTGGGACTATAGGACTGACAGAATGCAACAGCCTGCTACAGCTGGCCTGCATCACCACCAAATGACCTACATGCCTCTGTGAAAGGTCCGTGTCTCACCCATACTGCCAATGTATATTATATCATGGACACCCAAATAACAACATAACATACTCCACATTAGCCATATGCAAGGTCATGTGGACAAACCACAATAACATGTCCACCATGTCTCACTGCATGAACAACACCAAAACACAGCTGTGATGAGGTGATAACTATAGGGAAAGTATCAGAAAATGTATGCATAATGTATGGAAGAGGACAGAATAATAGGAGGGGTGGGAGCATGGGCAGCATGCAATGTGCAATGTCCGACACACAGCCATGTGCACATACTATTCCTGACTGCAGACACAAAAATGGGTGGCTGCAAACCCACCCGTACACCACAACAGGGGTAATGTCCTGACTTATGACTCCTGCCTCTGGGTAACCTGTGCGAATCTATATAGCTGTGAGGTATTGCCACAGCAGGATAAGGCCATACTGTCACGTCGATGGATGTGCAAGTATGGGATCCTCTGCCAGCACTGTACGCAGACCCAGCAGCAAGTGTCTGCAGCTCCCCCTCCAAAATGGCATAACTTTCCATGAATATGTAGGCGTTTGACCACAATACTGGACAAGGCTGTATTCACCCTGTGTTCCCCAGGACATCACTGTGAGCAAAAATGTCCACCTGACAGTACTCGAGGACATAAAACATCACAGTGTATAACAGTACACATGTTTGAATATCTCTGCTAACACCAGTACCATGTAGCAAAAGCAGCACAGACACAATCACCTACAGTACACACTATCCCCTGCAGAGTTTGACCCCATATTACCAACTGATCAACAGATATCCCACAGAAACAGTTTGCTACCTGTAGGTGTACAACACAATGGTCTGCACTGGAGTACAAACTACCTGGAATGGATCCACACATTCAATACAGAAGGGCATACTGGGCATGCTCACATACTTAGAGAAATGAAGGCAATGTCAGACAACAACATACTGAAAGGTCATACTGGGCATGCTCACACACTTAAACAAATGAAGGCCCTGTCTGCCAACAACAGTGGACCATACATACAACCACATGATGTGTAAATGTCACTCACTGTAGAAATTAGCCACTGGTATCCCTCAGCATTACAGACTCTGTGGTGCAAGTGGTAGCTGTGCAACATGACTTACAAGGCAGTAGTCATCTAGCAGTTGTATACATGTACCTGCAGAATATAAACCTGTGTGTTCCTGAGTGTGGTGTATCTACCTCTAGATGAATGGGTTATGGCCCATGCGCACACTCTGCCCTCCCATAGCCCTACTATGACAAGCCTGCTGATGTCATTCACTTTGAAATACACCTTTGAAAAAGGAGTAGCCCAGTAATCTCTGTGGTGTGTCCTATAACAGCATAATGCTGTAGTGTGATATAGTACTTTGTTAGGGGTTTTATTCTCACACATGGCAAGTGTGGATGTTTGTGTGTGTGACCTAGATCTGGTGTTTGGCAAACAGCATCACATATGGATTTGGGATTTACCTCTAACAACATACACTGTGGAAACAGGCCAACACACAGGAGGGGGATGTGCCTGACATGACTACAGAATGTAAGTGCTGCTATTCTGCATTTAGAGTAATGGTTTAACAGAGTGTGTGCGTGGATATGGCTGGACTACATGTTTTAATACCTGTCATGACAGTGCTATGTTTTTGAGGAAACCCCCATCTGTAGGGTCGTCTGCAGACTGGGCAGTGTGTGGTGCCTTTTGTTTCCTGTGTTACTCAAAGAACACCTATCTGAAAATTTCAGAAGCATAGTGTGAGGATTGCAGTCAGCACATGGTGACAGCAATGAGAGTTACTGACTTCATATCCCTCATAGGACATATATCACAACAAACGCTGTTACAGCAGTAAATGTATGAGGTTATCACAGCAACATGTCAATATTGAGCATGTGTTTGTGCCTCCAGCCACAACTCTGTCAACCTTTGTACATATGTCATGCAGTAAGAGGTGCATATGTTCTGTACACCATTATTTATTGACATCATATATGATAACAAGCCAGTGAGATATCAGACTGCTACACATGCTATGAATAGTAGGGATTATATTTGAGGACATAACCTGGGCATTCTGTGTTTGTATGTACAGTACTGAGGTCTGTGTACTTATGGTGATTGTTGACAGAGTGCGTGTATTGCAAATATGTACCTTGGCCTGTGTACAGACTGTGGTAGATGTCATTGTTCTTGGTCCTGTTCTGTCTGATGTTACATGCTGCTCCAGTGCATGGTACCCTATCGACTTACATGTTTGTAGGGCCAAACACACACAGGTCCCATACCACAGACAGGCACCGGACCACACTGTGTAGTGGCCCAGTATATGTAAGACTAGTGTGCGAGTGGCACATATGAGGATGGTGTTGATCAGACAGTCCATACACTGTAATATTAACCTAGCTTACCATATGTGGCTGTGGCTGTGTTCACATTGGTTGTGGGTATGCCCTTTCACACACATGTCTGTTACTCTGTGCTGTGACATGCCTGTAGAGCCTGCTATAGTTGCAGGTACATGTGTATTCCCCCATAAGAAATGTAGGCCAGTGTTGTGACAGTCTGCCTGTAGTTTGCACAGTGCTTTGTTACATGACTAGCACCTTAGTGTACTTACCCAGTGTGATGTTATGTCCAGATATTTGCCAGGTGTACTGCTGCCGGGCCACCATAACTGTCATGTATTTCTGACAAAGCACTGAGATGCTGTACAGATGTATGTCACTAACTACTGGGTAGTATGTGACCATGTGATCTCTGCACTAGCGGTTATTATGTGTCAAGACAGACAGGAATGTGTGAATGCATAACCTATATGGGCATTTGTATTCCAGTATTTAGATGATATACCCATCTACATGGCTGTTAACATCCACATTGTCAGGCTTGGTCCACGTCTTGCACTAAGGGGTTCTGTGTATACCTCTGGACTGACCAGAGTGTGTCAGACTGTCCACATTTATTGGCCATATCTCTGCTGTAGTCCACATGATCATTACTGTGCTAACATATAAACACTCAAATATATACATACACACAGCAATATATGCCTACACATATACAGATATAGATACAGATGAACATATACTTATGGATATCTACATATATATTGACAGTAATAGGTATATCAGAATAGATATGTATGCACTTATAGTTATAGATATCTACATATATATCTACATAAATAGGCATATCTGTACACATAGTATGTGCATACATATATAGCTATATATATATATATATATATATGTGTGTGTGTGTGTGTGTGTATATACAAAGATCTACACATGGCTATATATATGATGCACTATACAGATATGTATGCAGACATACATATGAATATACATGTGTATGTACATGTAGACATATATTAACCTATGTATATGTATATATCACTATTCCTATCATGTGTAAACATCACGGTTGTGTTTACCTTCCCAGATGTATCTCACCGTATGTATCTGGTATGTGTACATTATGATAAAAGAACGTATGTGATGTGACAGTCATATTAATAACAAGTACTACACATTTGTGGAAGTAAAGGCAATTGTTCAATACTAATCAATATGTGTATTGACAGATATATTGGAAAAACAACAGCTGTCTTCACAGTGGTCATGGCGTAGTGGTTAAATGTTGTGACTGTAGTGTACAGGGTCCTTGGTTCAAGCCCTGCAAGGGCTGTTCATTCTGTTGCTGAGCAGAACAAGGGCTGTCGGATACAGAGTGGTTAAGTCAGCTTTAAGCGTGTTTGCAATGGTTTGCATGAAGCTAAGTGATGCTAAGCTACAGGTAAACGTACGGGTGCTTACACAGTGTAGGCTTCACTTACCAGTGTGCAAATCAGCTTAGCTGTTATATTGGAGCAATGTTGATACCTGCTAAGCATGGCTAAGCCCTGGTAACCAGTTCTCGCCACCAGTCCGATAACATAGCAGGGTAATGACATATGTAATATATGTAGGTACACAGCTATGACCACCTGCAGCGATGCATTCCAGTACTGACACATGTGTACATGTGCATTTCTGAGGATAGCAGTGTCTGTGTGTTAGCACACCTATACTTCGGAATTCCATGAGAGCCTTCACAACCACCGCAACACTCATTGCCATAGTCAGTTGTGGCTGCTGCTGTATGGGACATTACATGTACCCTGTTACACTCCTCTCCCTACTGCTTACACGAGCCTTGCAATACCAGCACAATGGTGTTGTACAACTGGGTTGATAGGCATGGGATATCCATTGAGTTCTGGCAAGTGTGTGTATGTGTGCATGTCCGTATATCTGTAGGTACAGCATTCCGAGGCCACATACTCCTATTACAATACCCATTGCCACACAGTAGCACAGATAGTGTTATTGCTGCCCATAGGTGAGGCATGACAATGCAACACCCTACTATGCCTGTGGCATGTGCATTAGATGCATATCCTTGTAGTACCATTGTTGGGATATACAATGAGTTGTATCACAGTCGTGGGCAATGTGTGATAGTGGGTATGTCAGAGTGTCATCATGGGTTTCAGGGAGTACAATATCCACTGGGGGATGTGGGTGCTGTGTACACTGTCACTACACCAAGGTACACCTGGTATATGTCCCATGTGCCACTTTATCGTGACCACTGTCACCATTAACCATACAGGTAACTGATACCACAATCCAGCCCAGTTATGCATGTGCTGTGTCCAGCCTACCTGTAACACATTGGACACACATGGTCAAGTTAGTTAGCAGTGATAGGCCCAGATCTCTTGGACATGTGTCTGTCTGTTATGTGTCTGCAAATGTGTATATGAAGGTATGTCACACTATGTATTGTCCATATACACCCATTACATTCCCCATTAGCATACTGTACATGTCTGGGGATTTTCTGCATGTAACATGTAACCTGGAACACACCTCACCCTAAACGCTGTGTGGTGTGTGCAATGAAAGCCACACAATTCAGTAGCACTATATACCTAGGTAGGGGTCTAGTCCCAGTGTTGCCAAGTAAGAGTGTGTGTGTATTTGGATGGGTCTACATCAAGTTGCAGATTATACACATCCCAGCAGGTCACCTGTCCATGTAGCACAGGCAATAACTGTTATACAAACCTTTGACATGTGTTCAACTGTACCCCAGATATGTCACAGCCATGGTGTCACCACGGTGTCATACCCTGTTGTGGAATATGACTGCAGACCATCCTCCTGCTGACACATGTACACCTACAACACAAATGGATAACATTATGAAGACCACAATCAACCAGTGTTACTAACAGCTATAATGCATCATTGCTGGATGGCTACACTACCTGACATGTATGCATTAAACTTTACTCCTGACAACATGTTACACTGCAGTACTTTGGTACACTCTAGTACAGACACCGTGTGTATCAGAACCATATTAGCCTGTCCCAGCATCAATGTTATGGATGACAAGGATGTGAGACAGGTATCATCATATGCACAGGGTGTGTTGCTGGTTTGCCAGAGGCCAAGGGTGGGCCATACATTTGACACCATGTGTGTGAGTGAGGGGTATAATGAGGTGAACTGGGTGTGGTGATGTGTGTGTAGGTATGCGGTTGCCCTAGGTGTGTTCATATACTGAGTGGGTATGCATGCACACAGTTCTGCCATGTGGCTGCCCTACACAGGTGTTTATGGACAGCTGCAGACCATACCTGGCAGGGTGAGCAGTTCACTGCCTCCAGCAATGGGTACATGGACTGTGCCTACCAGGGGTTCCATAGGCATGTCCAGGTATAGGCCTTGATGTGCTACTCTCCCCTGATGATGACAGATGTCTTCTGGAACCAGGTCCCTCCTGGGACTGGCCAGGACCATGTACTTGTGTCCTGCTGTGGTGTGATGTGGACAGCACCCCCCCACAGTGCTGGGGCTGGTACTACCACTACGGGAGCCCCTTGGTGTCCTAGCACATCCACGTTGACTGCCAGCTGTTGGTGCTGCTGGCCTACATCCACTCGCCTATCGCTGCACTCCCACTACAGATTCAAGCAAGGACATACCATGGTCAATGAGGGCCATCATCTCACCAGACCGTCTATCCATGAGCTCAGTATAAGTATGGATGGCACCAGACAGTTCACGGAAGTTGTTGCTTGCAGATGTGAGAGCAGCCCTCTGCAGCCTCAGGCCCTGTCTGGTGTAATGTTCCATACATGCCTGCACCACCATGACAGCCTTAAACATGTACCTGGTGGTACCAGTTATGGCACGTCTGCCAGAGGCGTGATGACCAGTAGCCCTACCATGAGTACGCTGGGACATCTGCCTTTGTGGTGCCCTGCCGGACATCTGGCTATGCCTGCTGTGACCAGACACAGTAGGCATGGTTACCACACACTCCTGTGTACTGCCACCAAACGCCAGATATCCCTCCACTATGGCCACTGGTGATGGGGTATGTATAGGCACTGAAACTGTGTGCGGGGTTGGGGTGGCTAAAAGGGGGATATCAAATGGTGCTGTTTCGGCCCCTGACAACCCCACCTGTGCCTCAACAGTACTATCATCATCTTTGGTGTCTGTATGGACACCAACATTAGATTGCATGCAGGAGGGACCCTTACCCACCTCACCACTTGTGGGGGAAAACAAGAAATGCACCTTAAGATCTGTACAGCATTGCATAACAGTACACATATGCACACACACACACACACACACACACACACACACACACACACACACACACACACCACCTTAATACCTACCTGTCCGTGACTTTACAAACAGTCCCACGTTTATTCCCATGCATTCTCCATCCTGCATCACACTTGGTAGCATACATTCATTAATACCGCTCATGAATGTATCATTCCTCTAAATGCCTAGACAAGTGATCACAACACAAGACATGTTACTCCATTACCTCCCTGACCTGAGTGGAGTGGTTTTACATGGCCTCACTGCTATCATTCAGTGTTCATCCTGTGTATGTCCAGACATCATGAGCATGGCCCCTATATGTGAGGGGCTACTATGTTCACTCCATAATATCACGCACTGGAGTGTCATGTATACGTATTGCTCAGTACATGCCAGATATGCTGCTCAATTAACCTATCACATGACAACTGTAATATATGGATACACTCTCTGGTGTTGTCTAGTAATTCTCCAATGCATCTGTAGTGCTGCCTATGTGGGTTGTCAGTCACCTCTCTGCTGAATGTGATATTAAGGGTATACCTGGTGTCTACTTTCCCTCCCAATGCATGTTCCATGCCACAGACCTTATTATACTATCAGCAGTCCTGTGATTACATACATGACAAGTATTCCTCTTGTTTCATGTGTCAGTCCATGTCCATGTACTGCACAATCCCAAAGAGAAGTACTGCTGTATGAACAACCCCATAAGCACACATGTGCATACATGGACACACACACACACACACACACACACACACACACACACACACACACACACACACACACATCCTACATGCATCACCCTCCCTCCACTTCACCAGATTGACCCTACAGAGAAAATAACCACCCACCGCGACACACACACACACACACATACACACACACACACACACACACACACACACACACACACACACACACACATACAGGTGAGGTTGCACAATGATAGTACACACAGTCCTCCTATTGCCCATCTGTCGACATGCATAACATCTGGTACACAACAGCATTTAGTGCAGCTATAGTCAATCCATGCTAGCAACACTATACATGTGTGTGATGCATGTCCTGTATTAGTAGGTGATGCCCCTTCCCCTGGATACCACTGCACCCATGTACACAGTATTGCTGTGCACCTGTTCTGCACCCTGCCATGTACTGTGCACCAAACTTTACAGGTGTACAACCCATTGCTGAATGTGTAGTACTGTGTCAGTTATGTCAGCTCTAATGCTCACAGCCCCTATGCTTTTCAGCAACACATACCTGGGATGATATGTGGACAGATGTCATTTGTGAATGTTTGATGTCTGGTTTACAGATCTCAACATCAGCTGACCATGTATGTCCAATCCAATACTATTACACTGACAACCGTCAGAGCATACCTTGGCTATGGGGAGTGTACACACCCTTATTGATATGATGCACCCTTCCTTGATCTGTGATGGACCACATCACCACATATATTAACAGTACATGAACCCGATATGTGACATATGTCCTGTACATGCAGTGTCTACGGAATGTGTTAGGTGTGTGGATGCTGACTATGACGCATACACTCCGTGTGTGCATATGTGTGCACACACTTATCATGACAGTTTGTTGCACCTATTTTTATGTTTACTACAGCAGTGACTACTCCTGGCAGGGGTATACTAGCATGGGCCATCTTCATTTGCCTGTATGTTCAGTCTGCCCTACACATGTCCTCCAAATCTGCATGATTGCAAGGTCTACTCATGTGCACATCCCTTGGTGTTCACACACTGTCATCATTATTGCTGTGGGGGTAGGACTACATCTGCCACAGTTCCTAAACCTGACTGTATGCAGATACAGCCATTCTTAGCATCCTTAGGATCCCTGCTGCAGTGCACTGGTGTGTCATGCTGACACCCCCTCCCCACCTTCAGCCTTTTTGCAGATGCTTGACAAGTAAGGCCTACACATGTGTGTCAGTTTGCAGTGTCCCATACACTGCACACCACATGCTACATCCTAGTTCCAGCTGATAATGTGGACCACAGTAATACATTATGCCATAGTGTAACAGTTGACATTGTATTACTGGTATATACACTGTTGTTGTAATGTATATGGGTGATGTTTCACACATGTCCATACTATAGGCCATGTCTCCCACCATTAGTTACTCCCTGTGGACACATTCCACAATGACAGGATGTTAGTTATCTTGCAGGTGTCTAACATACCCTTCCAATACCCCATCATGGTCACCACTGTGATGCTGTGCATTTAACAGCAACAATACGTGCACATGTACAGCATGCATTCTGGATAGGTGTGTTAGATGTGTGCATGGAATATACCATAGCCATTACATGCCCAATGTATTAGCAAGCATTAACATAAACCATACTCACCGGCAGCTGCCTTGGTGGTATACCGGAGGGACCTACATAAGAGGGTGAGAGATGCGATGTCAGTGGCCACACCTGTGGTATTGCTACAGGGTGGGTGCAGCATTACAGTACATCAACAGTACACATCCACAGTACTACCATGTATGCACATCTGTTTATCACTACTATGCAGCAACAAACTATATCTATGACATGTCAGATATGCATGTTCTATCTGTACAGATGCAGATGCATACACAACAGTGGTCTACTGATGTGCCCTGTGGCCTCACCTGCATGCTCTTCCGCCGGTGTGTGGGTAGCACCCACCTCCACAATGGTGTCCGGTAGTTGTTGGCTATGTGACGGGCAAGTGCCACGAGGCTGGCGAGGAGCTCCTCAACACGTGTTGGGCATGGCCCTCCCTGTTGTGAGGTGATCCCCCTGGACTGCAGCAGCATGCTGACAGGCATTGAGAAGCAGGTCAGAACAATGATGCCGGAACTGCGCTTGTGCAGTCTGACATCATTGACCCTGTGGACTAGGTCATTCCGCAGGGTGGTCCATTCCTGCTGTTCATGGGTGGCCTGGCCAAACAAGACAGGGTAGTGCTGGATTAGGTGGTTTATCACTATGTTGTTCTCAGCAGCTGAGTAAGCCAGGAGACGTCCATGTGACATCTTGCCTGAACGACATAAAGATGAAAACAGGTCTGAGCAACTCATACAGCAAGGTTACCACATTCTTAATACACATCTCTGTCACCCCCCAACCATATCAGCAACAACAAACTGTACACACAACTCAATAGGTATGTGTACCACACTTTGTGCTATGTGTTTGTAGCCATGTTCCCTGTGTGGACACTATCATTGCTGGCCTGTTACAGACAATTCACCTGCATACCATTGTCAGGGCCACTGTGGTTTTATATATACCTGTGGTATGCTTGCTATGTGATTGCTGCACATCTGACATTCTGTGTTATTGGGGATATCTATGCATGCTGTTGGACATGTTCTGGGATTGTGTAGACTATTACTATCGCATATGTTCTATAACAGTGACACAATAGCATGTTTAGGGAATATTTGCCAGCAGAACCACCTCTCCAAACTCATCTGCCCATGTTACCAGGCCACATCACATGTCGGACCCACCAGGGGCCTCCTCATGTACTGGTCCAGCACTACCTTTAAATGGAACCAACTCAGGGGGTGTTGTCCTCCCCCCGGGGACACACACAGACATGATCTTGCCCCCTGAGGTCAGGTCCAGGGTCTGTTCCATAGTGGGCTCCACAGACACATGTGGGATGTGGTACATCACCTTGAGGCACCCAGTACACATTCACAGAGTCCACATGCTCCTCCTGCTCAGCCTCCAGGCCAGGCACTTTCTGGATATGGACTGATGTTGTGGGAGGCTTGTTCCCACTTTCTAGAAAAGTTTTGTAGTTATAGAAAATACCACTTACTTACTTACAAGTAATTGTGTCCATATTGGGGCCCATGGGGCTTCCATATCACAGACCACACACACCATCCAGGGTGTTTACCCACCACATGTGTCACATTCCACCCCTGTAGGCTGTCCTCTATATCTACCAACCCGGACCACCTCCACTACTATACCTGCTATACTTCCCCATATTCCCATTCCCTACTTCACAGACAAGGCCACTGTGGTCTCAACAAGGGGTTCACATGTGACATACCCATCCATGTTGCACACACTGACAGCTGTATATATATCTGTGTGTATTGCTATGTATGCTGTTCCCTCGCACATAGTATGCAGCACTGTGGTGGTAATATAGGAGACATGTATTTACATACATATATGTTTGTGTGTGTGTGTGTGTGTGTGTGTGTGTGTGTGTGTGTGTGTGTGTGTGTGTGCGTGTGTGTGTGTTTGTATATATGTAGACATGTGCATATAGGTATATATCTATATATGTGTAGATATATATGATGTATATATGTGTTTTTATATATGTCTACATATGGGTATCTGTATATTTCTGGACATACATGTGTGTGTATATCTATATATATATATATATATATATATATATATATATATATATATATATATATATATATATATATATACATACATACACACACACACACACACACACACACACACACACACATATATATATATATATATATATATATATATATATGTGTGTGTGTCCACATATACATACTTATATATGGGGTACATTCAGCCATCAGGTCCACAATCTCACAACACCTTCCTGCACAGCTGCACTGTTCTGCCTTGCTACAACACAGAAAGGTGCCACATATGGACACAGCCTAACATCAGGGGGTATATGTAGGGCCAGATTGCAGGTAACCCTATTACACACCTATGGCATTCCAGCATGCTACAATACAGGTTAACCTGAGTATCCTGCAAGTGCTGGGCTGTGGAACCCACGTGTCCATCATTATGACATTACTTCCACCACCAACTATTGGCCACAGTAATATACATGCTTCCCTTTACACAACAGACATTATGATGGCTTACATCTTATCAGTCAGAGCTGCTCTGCACAGTTTATGGGTATGGCCCACTACCCACTGGGACAGACTCTAGTGTCCTTAGCAGTTGTTCAGCTGAACATCATTACAACACCTGATGGCACATATAAATCATTCCACATCATCTATCCCATTATTATGGACCAGTTGCTACAGTCAATTACATGCATATATACTTTGCATACCTGTTCTGGGAATGATGTCTCTTCTGGATAGTTTGTTGGATGGAAGTTTTTTTTGTTGTGTTTTTATTTTTGCCTTTCACTCACTCTCTCTCTCTCTCTATCTCAGTCTCTCTCCAGTAAATGGATTGAGCTGCTTTGAGGAGATTGTAGCATGGATTTTGTAAGTGATGCACATGATCAGCTGATGGCCTCTGCACAAACCAGTGTCCTCCACTTGCTACCTGCATGCAGCATGCTGTGTAGTACTTCCAATTATCACTGTCATGCAACCCACTACTATAAATCCCTACATCATGTGGGTGTGGTCCCTTTACCTTTCCTGTATAGTGGAGATCATTCCTGTGTGTGGGCAGCAGTGTTACAGACAACAGGTAGCAATACCTCTTACAAGAGAACTTGCACACTCAGGCCAGCTACATATTTGTATGAGGTTCCAGAACTACTGACAGAGTGTGAGTACTGTTGTATGCATTGTACAGCACCAGTGTTACAGGGTTTGTGTATACATACTAGTTTAACATGGAATGCAGTCTGTCTGCATAGTTCTCAACTGTGTGCCTATACACTTGATGGTCAGATGTGTGCCTATTATGTTTGTCTGTACACCACACAGGTCTTGTGTCAGATATATCCCTGGCAGTGTGTGTGTTGAGTGCTATCAGTACATGGCTATATCCATTTCTGTTTCTAACTTCATATTCCTGACTAAGGGTATGTTGCAGACTATCCTGTAACACCAGTGACTTGCTTAGTGTATGACAACAGTATTTCACATATGGGCCTGTGTTCCAGCCTCTGTCCTCCACCTACATACCAGGCTTTGTCCATATGACATGCTGTCAGGGGTTGTTATGTAGTGGGCTGTGAGTATGTCATGCTGCCATTCCTGCCATCAGTCCACTGCTGCTGTGGGCCCCACACATATTGTGGGTTGGGTCCATATATGTGTGGGCTTCATCTACACAATGCATGTGTGCCCTTATGCACTCCAGAGGCCAGTCTATGCAACAGTGGTATATGGCCCTGTATGTCAGTCTGGATGTACATTACCAAACAATTCACCTTCGGTAAATGCAGGCCTACTGCTTCCTGCCATACAGACTGTTCTGTTTGTCAGTGTGATTGTGATGGTGTCAGTTGCCTTGTTATTTAACAGATACATCCCATTGTGTCAACTGAGGTCTTTACCCCCAAGGGATTGTGTACAGAGTGCAGATAGAGGCTGCTGGACTATACATCTGCATTACTTACTGTTGATTGATTGTTATCCTATGGCCCAGTCTGTATTTACTGTTGTACTACTTGAAGGCCTCAGCCTGGACAGCAACATATGTAAACCTTTCCAGAATACTGTATTAATATAACTGTTTCACAGTTGCATTAGTTCGTTTATATGTATGTCAGAGTCTAAACAGCTATATGACATGGCATATACAACTGTAATAGTACACAAATAAAGCTTTCCCATGTATGCAAACCTGTGTGTGGTATTATATCCTTTGACCTCTCTGTGGGTATGTGTTGCAGGCAACAATTGTCATTTGTATGGGTGGCTCATACAGTGTCCAGTTGGTAAGGTGGCAACTGTAGGCATAGTGGCTGTTCTGTATTGTGTGCACTTTCTATATATGTATCTTCCTATACATATCTGTGTGTGTGTAGGTGTAGTTGCATATATATATATATATATATATATATATATATATATATATATATATATGTATCTGCATATATTTGTCTGTGTATAAGTATCTTAGGAATGTTGATTGCTGTCACATTGTACATTTCCTATGGTAGCCAGACTTTACTGCATGATATGTTACTGATAACAGCCTGACATCATACAGGTGGGATGGAGTACTGTTAACATCTTGTGCCCATGTTGTGTCAGGTCATGGTTATGGGATTTACAACAGTTGGTATTGTATTGCAGGGCAGACATGTTTGTGGGGGATATCTATACGTACAAGACGTATGTTGTTTGGGCCCCCTCACCCCCATTAATGGTGCATGTGGACATTTATGTTTTTATGTTCTATTTTATATCTATAGATATATGTCTGCATATACATATATAGATATATATTTATGCTTACATATATATATATATATTCCTGTATATATATATATATATATATATATATATATATATATATATATATATATATATATATATATATATATAGACATATAGATGTAGACATATATATCTATAGATGTATGCATATATATATATATATATATATATATATATATATATATATATATACACACATATATATATATATCTACATATATAGATATGTTATATCTATTTAGATATAAAAAAATATATACATACACACACACACGCATACATCTACATGTTTACATACATTTTCTGTACTGTTGAATGACTGGGCTGGATGATATGTTTGTGAAAACATCAGGGTTATGTATATCTGACATGGCTTAGTGGTAAATCACTTTGGCTATGGAGTGGAGGGTCCTGGGTTTGAGCCTTGCAAAGGCTGTTTATTTTGTTGCTGGGCAGAACAAGGACCATTGGATACAGAGTGATCAAGGCACTTTTAAGCAGTTGTAAGCAGGTTTGCCTGGGTTTGGGCTGAGGTAAGCACTGCTAACTTACAGTTTCTTATACTGATTTAGCTTTTCAATTGCTTAACCTGTGTAGGCATTGCTTACCCCCACGTAAACAAGCTTAAATCCACTTAGTGCTGCTTACAAGTGCTTACCCCCGTGCTAATATCTTTAAAAGAAAAGAAAAAAGGGTTGATAGGTAAGTGGTGAAAAAGGGGCACAAAGAGGGAAAGACAGTAGGGAAAATAGCTAAGGACATGCAGGAAGGGTGTAAGGAAGGTCCATAGCTGTCCATTTCTTCTAGAGCAATAGCTGTGCATATACACTGAATTTGGAGGTAGATTTGGACACTCAAACCTCTGAGAGAGGGGTGAGGACAACAGTAATATGTTGTGATGCCAATTAGACAAGATTACATGTGTACAGTGGACATGTGTGCAAAATGGACAGCTATGTATGGGGCAAGATTTTTTTGGGAACAGATTGCCCTTTTTTCAGGTGAGAATGGGATGTTGGGGAAGGATAGTAGGTATATTTGGGGAGGTAGGTTGGATAGGTTAACAGACAAGACAAACAAGATGCATACATGGGGCGGTATATTACACATGTGGGGGGTAAACACCTTGATGAGAAGGGGTGTTGGGAAATCAGAAGCCCATGAGCCCCCTAGTGGAAACAGTGGGACTGAGGTCCCCACCCATGGGCAGTCACCACTGCAGCTTCACAGCCTGAAAGTGGGTGTGCTGGGGGCTAAGTCAGAGAGTCAAGCCAACTCTCTAGTCATGACATGCGGCCTTCGATCTGGCGAAGCAGATCTCCAAACTGCTGATTGAGCTTGCTACGCACCATGACCCGGACCTGGCGATGGGTGACAGGTTCCTGTCTGCACCCGCTTCCAGGTGGGGCGAGCCCCATCCCCTGAGGTGGTTCCACCCGAGGGTGATGCAGGACCAACGGATGAGGAGGTCCCAGGTTGGGCCCCAGACATGCTGGTGCCTGGTGCCACAGCTAGCTGATGTGGGACAGGTGAGTCTGCTGGGACCCGCATTCCCATACGTGCTATGGTGTTTATGTTTTATCAACATATGTGGGTTAGTAATAGACAACACATTCCAGGATTAGGTATAACAGCATGCATAGATATTCCCATTAACCCAGACACCAGATATGGAACAGTTGCATAGCAAACAGAACACATGCATATATGGGACCACAGTGGTAATTACAACAGCATGCAGGTACATTGATGACACCATGCCACCAATGTTGGAGTATTTCAACATAGCACATGCATAGAAACAGATTTAAATATTTATCAAACAAGAGAACATATGTCCCAACATTACAGTGAAGTCATCACATAGCAATTGAGTTGGGTATTTAGTTTATTGTTGCAAATATTGTGTGGGGGGGAGAAAGATGTCAATTAACAGCTAGTATATTCCTGTAGCTTGCATTACTTTCCTAGTCAATGCTGTTATTTGTACCTTACAAGTATTACTACACTACCCTATTGCCTTAGTTTGGACATTGATATGGCTGTCGACAACTATATACATGAACTGGTTTTACCTGCAGTATACACCTCTTACCTGGTATACCTGTGGAGGAATTGTTTGTTAACACTGTTTCTACACATACTCCCAGATTCCAGGTTGATGTTATGCACATACCTGTCCATCTCTTTTTGCACAGACTCTGGCCATGTCTTGACCACATGCAGGTGAACTGGGACATATGTAGACTATTGCCCTCTTCAACCTTTAGTGACTTACCACACTCTTATACAGGATTTCCTAGACAGTTATATTATGTAGCACAGTGTGCGTGACAGTGATGAGTGATACCTTATTATTCAGAACAACTGCATCACTCACAATGCCATAGTATATCAGAGTAAACAGTACCAGTACAGGGTATCAATCTTTTATTTCTCAGCACAGTGTTCATATCTGAAAGACCTGTGGGAACAATGTTTGTTAGCACCATCTGAATGTTGCCACACAAAGTACCAGATTTCACATTAGTTTTATGCCCTTACATCTCACTGTGTTACTGTACACACTCTGGTCACAGCTTGACAAGATAGGGTCTAGATAGGACATACTTGGCTTAATACTCTCATAACAGTTTGGGGAGTTGCTAGAGTGGCAGGTTTGTTCTTATAGATGTGTGACAATCAGTTGTATTTCTTGTTTGCAGCCTATATGTCTGGGATCATCCTACTGATTTCCCAGGGGGACAGAGTGAAAGGCTGCAGATATGTGCCAGTTTACTGGACATTCTGGACATATATGTACAGTTGTGGGGTATGATTCTGTATGCAGACTACTACCACACCCAGGATTCGAACCATGGCTGTGTGTGCTAAAAATACAACAGTTCACATCTCAGTTTATTTGGATTTTGTTGTCTGTCTTTTCACTGTTTTCTGTCTATGTCTCTCTCAGTTTTACTAAATGACCTCTGGGAATTACACCAGTCATATACAGACATTCCTACACATTTTATTTTTTTTTGCACAGTGTGGGTAACAGTGCTTAATACAACAGTACTATTACATGATTGCAAATCTGCATTACCATATGATACCAGAGTGAAAGCATGCAGTCCAGCAGTTAGACCTTTATTGTTAGGCTATTATGCTTTTATTTACATACAACCTATATGAGACTCTTCCTGACATATTCTCTGGTGTATGCAGTACTTGCCTTAAACAATACAGGCTTTATACAGGAAATTAATTTACTAATACTTTTAGATTTATTTTCTATGACAGTACATGCAAGAGTATTACTAACCTGCCTCGCGTCACAACCTCTCCAAGCGACATCCATGGGCCTCCTGGTTCACAGCCCACTCACTTGCCACTGTGAAGGACATAGGAGGAATATTTAGTCATACCTAGCCATAATATATATGAGCTGGCAATTATTAAACAGGTAGTGGAGCGATACTTACACACATCTGGGACCTCCTCTGTCCTCCTAGCCTCTTGGATTCACTGATCCAAGAGCTCCCCCTTTCACCACTTCAGGTTGGCATAGTGATGCCTGACCTGCTCACCAGTTCAGGGTATGCCAGTGGCACTGGTGAGGTCACAGGTGAGATGGTCCCAGGCTTCTGCTTTATATTCTGAACCCTGGTACTGGCCCTGCAGCAGTCTCTGCTCATGGTCTTTGACAAGGAGTCCTGGTATGACTCTGGACTCTTGGATGCCTCAGCACTGCACCTGAAAGTGCACACCCTCTCCCATTCCAGACATGGTGCCCGCAAGGGGAAGCTACAACCAGTTATGAGATATATTCCTGCCTGTTGGGTTTAAATAGGGCAAATTTCCCACACTTTGCCATGATTAGATGGTTTTGAAAAGGCTGCGCTATGGGCAAACCTGCTTACCTAAGGTTGGCATTGTTTAAAGGGGTATACCAATGGGCAAATTTGAGACCAGCTATGTTATATGGGTTGGAGACAGTAGCATTGGCAAAAAGGCAGGAGTTTGAGCTGGATGTGGCAGAGTTAAAGATGTTAAGATTTGCACTTGGTGTGACGAGGGTGGACAGGATTAGGAATAAGTATATTAGAGGGTCAGCCCAGGTTGGAAGGTTTGAAGACAAAACCAGAGAGGCAAGATTACATTGGTTTGGACATGTGCTGAGGGGGGATGCTGAGTATATTGGGAAAAAGATGCTAAGGATGAAGCTACCAGGTAACAGGAAAAGAGGAAGGCCTAAGATAAGGTTTATGGATGTGGTGAGAGAGGACATGCAGGTGGTTGGTGTGACAGAGCTAGATGCAGAGTACAGGAAGAAATGGAAACAGATGATCCGCTGTGGCGACTCCTAATGGGAACAGCCGAAAGAAGATGATGATGACCAATGGGCAAATTGAGTTAGCTGGCCTACACATTGCTTATACCTACTAAGCTTGCCTGTGCAATGCTTAGCATTGCTTAATATTTAATTTGCATTCTATTTGCTTTTTGGCATTGATTTATTATTCATTATATGTTATATATGTGTCTGGTATCCATGATTCATGTGTATGTACACTGTATGGGGTCCTTGTGTTTATTAGGGGACTTCAACACTTTATTACAATTACACCTCACATCTGGGCTTACTGCAGTACTCCAATTCACATATTTATGTTATGTAGTAGGTTATATAACATAAGACTGTGTATAGATTCCTTTCACATGTTCAGTTTGATTTTACTATAGTGAGGATTGGTTTGGTGATACCTCAATCTTTTGTACTACTGTGATGGCTTAGTGGTTAACTACTGTGACTATAGTGTACAGGCTCCTGGGTTCAAGATCTGTAAAGGCTGTTTATTTTGTTTCTGGCCAGAACAGCAGCTGTTGCATACAGAATGATTAAGGCACTTTTAAGCATTTGTAAGTAGGGTTTGCGTGGGTTTGCACGAGGGTAAGCAATGCTAACCTCCGGTTAAATATGCTTACAGGGAGTTAGCTTCAATATGGCTTAACTTGTGTGCGCATTGTTTACCCCCATGCAAATGGGCTTAAACCCGCTTACTAGTGATTACATATGCTTACTCCCGCTTACTACTGCTTAATAGTGCTTACATTTGCTTGCTAGTGATTACACCCGCTTACCACTTCACTAATTTAGGCAGTAATGTCTAAAGGTTCTTTGGAAGGTGGGGGATTTGGAAGCTGTATGGAGTTATCATTCATTACACATTTTACCTTCCATTTGTATCCCTGATTCCTGTGTACATATACTGTATAGGGGCGCATGTGATTATCTGCGGACTTTTCAACATTATGCCACTGACACCTCACATATGCATTTAAAGTAGTATTCCAGTTCAAAAATATATGTTATTTAGTAGGTTATGCAACTAAAAATATTGGTCATAAAGTGATTTGATATGGAAAATGGAATGTGTTGCAGTGGGACTCGAACCGAGAATAACTGCTCGTAAGGCAAATGCTTTGTCCACTACACTATTGCTATACTGCTTCATTTGCCTATATCTTGCTTTTTATCCTCTTCTGCCATTTAAGCTGCATTAACCATAGCTAAGCGATGGGCAAACCCACGCACCTACAGTTAAATTTAATTTGTTTTATAACAAAATAAAGTATCTTTATTTTTTTGTGTTAACTATTACTCTTGTACACATGGATGGATGTTGCTGGGGGTATGCATACACCTATGAGTGGTCTCGCTCATTCTTTTAGGACTTTCTGCTGTTCTTCATTGCAGGGGCATGTATATTTTGAGATCTCTACTCTCAGACATGCCCTCCTGCACTCTTACTGTAAGATTAGGAGCTCAGGCAGCACGCCTTTATTAATATGCATGGCATGCTGCCGTCCTGTTCCTAAATGGCCGCTTCCGTGTAGGACTAAGCTAGTCCAGCACGGAAGAATAGTAAATTTGGAAGATAGACTTCAAAATCTTCTCTAAAGACGGAACTGAAATAGAAATAGTAAAAACTATTAAACTACTAGGGATTACAATTGACGACAAACTCACCTTTGAAACACACATTCTTAATGCAATAAAGAAAACACACTTTAAACTTGGCAAACTTTATCATCACAAACTCTACATGGACAAACTCACAAAAACAAAACCAGCAAGCACCTTACTCATCCCTGGTCTATTTTATGTTAGTGCCATCTTTACTAACCTTCACTCATCTCTCAGCAATAAACTTCAGTCTTGCTACTATAAAATAGCTAAATTCACCTCAGGAAAGCCTAACAGCTCACATCACTGCCAAGCAATCTCTGAACTGAACTGGTTGGATTTGCCAAACTATCTCTGCTTTACCCAACTAATGCTAGCCCATAAACTAATTTATAAACCAAATACCTGCCAAGTACTCTCATCAATACTACAAACGTATATTCCTACACATAACTACTAAGTGTAATCACGCCCAAGAAAAGCACTGGACAATGCTTGTTCTCCCATAGTATTGCTAAACAATGGAACTGCTTACCCTTCCATATTACCCAAATAGAATATGTAAAGACATACAAAGTAGCATTAAAAACATACTTCTTAAATAACCTCAAATGCCAATGCAACACAAACAAGCCACCATAAAACCTGCAGTATGTAATACTAGCCCACTTCCATAGTTCAAAATAACTACTACCCTGACAGCAACACAGCTCTATTACCACTATTTTCTGTTTGGTAAGAACTGCCATGTTTTCATGCAATGCCAAAAAAAGAAACAACTCAAGTTTTGTACTATACTACCAACCATTGTCTACGTTTGAATAAGTTTTGATACATACTGTTAAGTTTTATATGCCTGTGCATTCTACTTTTATAATTTTTGTTAACTTTTGCATATTACACTTTTTAAAAAAATTTATCAAGTGTCTATATTTTATATATATATTTTTTATTTGACTGTATTAATTGTGGGGCTTTTCTCCCTGGGTCTCCACTGAAAATGGGTTCCTGACCCAGTGGCTTTCCCGGTCAACAAATGTCAATAGATAAATAAATAAATAAATACATTATCCAGGCTTGAAATCTTTTCAGTGAACGACAAAGGCCCAGAAATTCACTTTAAGTCTCATTCAAGAGACAATTAACACATGAGCAAAAAAAAACGCATGTGAAATGTATAGCCTAGACAATTTAAGTGTCTATCTCTCACATAGAACATAAACACTAGTCAAGCAGATTTATGAAAACAGAAAACAAAATGGAGCAGATAAAACAGAAAGCAGCTCTATCAGTCACAGAAAAAAAATGTAGGTTTACTTCCCTCATCCAGCAGGGAATCATTAACAGTTTATGCAGCCTTGAAATCTTTTCAGCAAAGGACAAAGGCCCAGAAATTCCCTGAGTATTTAAGTATCACTCAAGAGACAATTAAACAATTAAAAAAATTGTGACATGTGCAGCCTAGATAAGGGAAATGTCTACCTCTCACAGAGAACAAAAACACCAGGCCAAGCAGATTTCTTAAAACAGAAAACAAAATGGACCATGTAAAACAGAAAGCAGCGCTGTCAGTCACAGACAAGAAATATAGGTTTTCTTTCCTCACCCAGCAGGAAATCACCAGCAGTGCTTTAGTTTATGCAGACTTGAAATCTTATCAGCATAAGACAAAGACCCAGAAAGTAAATGTGTATTTAAATATCACTCAAGAGACAATTAACCTATGAAAAAAAAATGTGAAATGTGCAGCCCAGATAATTTAAGTGTGTATCTCTGCCATAGAACATAAACAACAGTCAATCATATTTCTTAAAATGGAAAACAACATGGAGCAGGTAAAATGGGAAGCAGATCTATCACTCACAGGCAAAAATATAGGTTTATTTTCCTCATCCAGCAGGGAATCACCAGCAGTGCTTTAGATTATGCAGGATTGAAAACTTTTCAGCAAAAGACAAAGGCCCAGAAATTCACTGTGTATTTAAAATATCACTCAAGAGACAATTACCAGTGGGGGAAAAACATATGTGAAATATGGAGCCTAGATAGTGTCTATCTTTCACATAGAACAAAAACAGCCAACCAAGCAGATTTCTTAAAACAGAAAACACAATGGAGCAGGTAAAACAGAAAGCAACTCTATCAGTCACAGAAAAATATAGGTCTACTTCTCTTGCCCAGCAGGGAATCACTAGCAGTGCTTTATTTTATGCAGCCTTGAAATCTTTTAAGCAAAGGGCAAATGCCCAGAAATTCCCTATGTATTTAAGCATCATTCAAAAGACAATAGAACAATTAAAAAAAAAGCATGTGAAATGGGCAGCCTAGATAATTTAAGTGTATGTCTCTCATATAGAACATAAAGAACAGTCAATCAGATTTCTTAAAACAGAAAACAAAATGGAGCAGGTAAGACAGAAAGCAGCTCTATGAGTCAAAGACAAAAAATATAGGTTTACTTCCCCCACCCAGCAGGGAATCACTAGTAGTGTTTCAGTTAATGCAGCCTTGAAATCTTTTTAGCAAAAGACAAAGGTCCAGAAATTCATTGTATATTTATAATATCACTTAAGAGACAATTACAAGTGAAAAAAATGCGAAATATGCAGCCTAGATAATTTAAGTGTCTATCTCTCACATGGAACAAAAACAGCAAACCAAACAGATTTCTTAAAACAGAAAACAAAATGAAGCTGGTAAAAACGAAAGCAGTTCTATGAGTCAAAGACAAAAAATATAGGTTTACTTCCCTCACCCAGCAGGGAATCACTAGTAGTGTTTTAGTTTATGCAGCCTTGAAATCTTTTCGGCAAAAGACAAAGGTCCATAAATTAATTGTGTATTTAAAATATCACTCAAGAGACAATTACCAGTGAAAAAAATGTGAAATATGCAGCCTAGATAATTTAAGTGTCTATCTCGCACATAGAACAAAAACAGCAAACTAAGCAGATTTCTTAAAACAGAAAACAAAATGGAGCTGGTAAAACAGAAAGCAGTTCTGTCACAGACAATATATATATATATATATATATATATATATATATATATATATATATATATATATATATATATTTACTTTCCTCACTCAGAAGAGAATCACCAGCAGTGCTTTAGTTATGCAGGCTTGAAATCCTTTCAGCAAAAACAAAGGTCCAGAAATTCACTGTGTATTTAAGTATCACACAAGAGCCAATTTACCAACAGAAAAATAAAACACAGGAGAAATGTGCAGTCTAGATAATTTAAATGTCTATCTCTCACATAGAAAGTTTGTTAGTTTCAAATCACCTCTTCTTAACTATTCCTGTGTCAAATCCTGATCAACATGAGGTTGTTCCAGGAGATCATTGTATTTGCCGCAATAATTCTGCTTTTTTTTTCCACATTTCTTTCCTTATCACTTGATCTTTCTCTTTATATTCTTTCTTTTGTTTTTGACACATTCAGTTGCTGTTTTTTGTCTAGTTCTGGTTTGGTTTCCATTGGTGTTTGACACCAGACTCCTTCTACTAAACTAAGCAGAGTAGTCATCTTAGACTTCCTCTTTTCTTGTTTTAAAACTTCCACTAGGTTTGAATCTGAAGAGGTCATCAAATATGTATGCAGTACCACAATAACAGATCTATATGTTTAATCATTTTCAAGGATGCCCATATCTCCTTCAAAACAAAGAATATATAATCTTTGGTATACACTGATTTTTATACATCACTTGATAAGAGTGAAGCATTCTTTTTTGTTTTCCTGTCAAACTGATCCAATACCTTTTGGGGCCAGTCAATTACCCCAAAACTGTAAGTTAGAATAGGAAGAGCAAATTGGTTTATAGCCTGTACTTCATTCCTAGATGTCAAGGCTGTTTTAAATATTGTTTTTTGTCTTCTAAAGTATTCCTTACTGAGTTTTATTTGCATTGCTTTTATCACATCTATCTAGTACTTTTGTTGATCTGTTCCTTGTTCTACAGTCTTCTAACAGTCACAAGATTTGTCTTAATTGTATTGTTTTCTCTATTCAGTGCTTCAGGTTTGGCATGTTATTTCTTCCCTTCCTTTTCCTTATTGCTCTGTATTTCGATACTAAAACTTTTCTTTTATTAATTTAGCTGTACAGTGATATGTCCTATTTACTTATGTTATATCACATGAATTTCTCTTAATAGTCTTGATTACTTTTTTCATCTGTTTTACCAGACTTCTAACATTCTGGGTCTTATTTACTATCTGTGCTATTTCTTTCTTCAGTCTCAATATGTCTATCCAGATCTATAAAATCAAGCAGTTCTTCCCTTAGATCATTTTCTTCCAAACTACAAGTTAATTCTTTGCTCTCTGTTTCTTGTAGGGATTCTACAGAAAGTTCTAGAACATCTTCCTGTGACATAACCTCTTCAGATGCATTGTGTGTCATCTGCAGCTCTTTCATATGAGAACTCATTGGCCTGTCACTCCACAACATTGCCTGCATCAGAGTTGCCACTGATTCTTGCTCCTTTCCTTGCGTTACAACTTCAACTGAACTTTTGTACCAGTTTCCTACAGAAGTCTACAGAGCATCATCATGTAGCAAGTGTTTAGATGTCTCCTGCTCCACCTGTTTCAGCTTAATTTGGGGTTTCATTGTTCCATCATGCTGTGACATTACCTGTGTTAGATTTTCTACCTAAATCCTTCACTTCGCAGGTAATCCATAACTTCAGTTTCTATGTGTTCAACTTCTTCATTACTAATCTTTTTTTCTACTTTCCCTCTTTGTTTTCTTAATGTTTGTATTCTGAAAATTTCCATATCTGGGTGCCTTTGCCTGTATTTCTCTTCAAATATCTTTGGTGCTGCTTTTTTGTATTGATTATTTTGGCTTTCTCCTTGCATAAATATTACAACATATCAGATGTCTTTTTCTTTCCCATGTCCATGCTTCTTTTTTATAACTTTTAAAAATCTCTGCATTTTGCTCTTTATGTCTTCACACTTCCTCTGTCACTACATTTTTTCTAGGCAGCCCAAAGTTTCATTTGTGTAATGCTTTTCAGGGTCTATATTACGAGAGTGAAAATACGATTAAGCGAATACTAAAACCCCAACACCTATTGCGCGAACCACGGATATCCCGAACGCACTAAAGTGTGAAATCTTAAATGTTGAACTGTCATACTCGGCCAACCCCACCACCCACTACATACTACCTACCCAAATAAAATAAATAAAGCACATGCATACACTAACCAAACCCTACTTCTAACTCTAAAGTAAAGCACAAACACCCTACTTCTAACCCTACACTAAACGCTACTTACATAACTATCTATGCACTATCCTTAACCCCTCCCTAACCCTAAGGTCCGTAACTACTGCACACTTCCCCTATGAAAATATACACAAAGAAAATAAATAATCCGCATACATACCTTTATCAAAACCCTACTTCTAACCCTACACTAAATCTAACATGCAAAACCTATCTATGCACTTATAAACCAAAAAAGGAGTAGAACAAGCACCAAATAAAACAAATAATCCAAAAAGGTGCTAAGAAAACAGAGCGGAGATGAAATATTGAATTCCAGTTGGTTTATTCAAGCCACAAAAGCAACAAGCACATACACGAAAAACCATAAATGCCTTAACTCATAAAGAATGCATTTTCGTCTTATTAAGTTCGACTTCATCAGATGACCAGTGCACTCATATTTCCCATATTTAAATATTAGGATTTTAACATAACACAACTGGTCATTTTAAACATGGAGAATTGTTTTCTATTGGTTTTAACTAATTGGTGTTAATATAAATATGGGAAATATGAGTGCACTGGTCATCTGATGAAGTCGAACTTAATAAGATGAAAGCACATTCTTTATGAGTTAAGGTGTTTATGGCTTTTCGTGTATGTGCTTGTTGCTTTTGTGGCTTGAATAAATGAACTGGAATTGAATATTTCATCTCCGCTCCGTTTTCTTAGCACCTTTTTGGATTATCTATGCACTTACCTTAACCCGCTCCCTAACCCTAAAGTCTGTAACTATCCAACACTTACCTAATACAGCTATTCCACAGACGGGCCAACCATGGTAATTCAACATTTCCGAAATCGCAATTTTGTGCGTTCGCTATAAGTCCGTTTCACGCAATACGTGTTCAAGTTTACGTATTCACTTAAACGGACTTTCGCTCAACTAATATAGACCCTGTTTTCCATGGGTCTGTTGTATTAATGAACACAAATTTGAATTCAAAGCTTTTATTTTCCACCTTAATTTTTCTGAATATCTTCTATCTGGAAATGATTGGCTTCTTCCATAATAGTAACAATGCATAATTTCTTCCTTATCCTCAGTAGTCCACTCTGTCATCTTTATGGCTTTTTGGACTGTCAATTCTTTTTTTTTTTGTGGACTTCTACTTCCTTCTACAATGGGGGGGGGGCATCTTCCCCCAGAGCCTGACCTAACCCTGTTGTAGGAATGTTTCTGTGTCTTGAGGATTCTATAATGCCATTTGTTTCATTGGACACTTTTTTATCTTGGGACTTGAGCATCCAGCTGTCTTTTTTAATTTTAAACCTATCTCTCTCCATGATATATGTTAAATAAAATATTGTCTAGATATCAGTGTCATCTTGGTGAGATTTTGTGAAACACTCACTAAGACTTAAGGATGAATTCAGTTCTAGCAATACTACTCTCATTTTCTTGCTGATTTCATTGTCTTACATTTTGGACCCCTCATATCTCTTTTTTAAATTTCTCCAAGTCTTTTGAAAATAAATTCTCTCTAATTAGACCTCTCATCTGTCCATTCAGACCCCTGTCCCTCTCCATATGATCTGAGAGATGTATCTCAAGTCTTTCACACCCATGGGCTTTGGTGATGTTACATATCCTCATCACTAAATAATATACTTCCTCTCTTTCTCTCTTCACTCTTCAGCCACTGTAATAATATAACTTTTTTCCACAGCACATTTCCATTTAATATTTTACCTTCTCTTACCTTTTACATCTAATACCTAAATGCCTTAATACCCCCTTACTTTTCTTTTCCTATTTACTCTTGCACTACTACCTCCCTCTTCCTTCTCTCAAACCTTTATAATTCAACTATTCCTATCTACACTATCAGTTCAAAAGTTCTTTTGAACACACCTTGACAAATCATATGACAATTTTTGGCACTTTGTGTCTAGTATTTGTATTAGATGCATATGGCAACTCTGTCAATTGTTGACATATGTAAATGTATATAACAACTCTGTCAATTTTATTAACTTATTTTGTTAAAATTGTTTAATGCTTTTAACTATGTTTATCTTTTAGTAGGGGAGCTTTTCTCCACGGGCCTCCACTGAAAATGGGCATCTGACCCAGTTGACTTTCCTAGTCAGCAAATGTCAATAAATAAATAAATAAGTATAAATAAATAAATAATCTTGCCACCCAAGAGACAATTAACCTTCATCCTCTCTTTGCTCAGTCTTCCGTGTGTCTAACTATGGAGTCCCCTATAATGAGGATTACGAGATTGTTCTGCTGCCTTAAGGGCTTCTGTATGTTCTACATTTCCTGTGGTGTCAGAGTAACCTGAATGTTGGATATGAGCTGCTGATGTTGGTTGCATGCATGAGGTAAAGTTAAAGGTTTAGGCTGATGTCTAATCTTTAGAGTCCTAGAAGGCTTTAGTAAAGATTTTAAATTCCACAACAGAGTTTTGATTCCCTACTTGCCTTTCTTATCTTTCCTTCTCCTTGCCTTACAACATCTGCAGCCACCTTATTAGAGTTAAACCCATAGAATTCATACATATCCTCAGCAGTGATGCCAATACTGTATTTTCCCAACCCCCAAGTTGATCCTGATGCCTTTTATTCTCACACCTACTAAGGTTTAGCATGGAATCCTCTTCCTCTTGTTTCTCTGTTCTGTAAAGTACATAGCTACTTCTCTTCACATCTTAAATAACCTCCTCTCTGCAGGCTGTCCACCAGCCATGGCAGGGGTCAGTAGTATTCCTTATCCCCAAGGGAGGATCTATAGCTTACTTAGGGAACTACAGAACCATCAATGTCATCAGTATAAAGTGCAAGGTTATGGAAAGGACCATGGAACATATTCAGAGAGAAAGAGGTGACTTCCCATTTCTACATATGAGCCATCCTGTCATTTAACACCCCACTTAACAAAATAGCATGCCAAAAACACACACAAGTGGTGTTTTCTCCATACTAATGGGATAGTCATTCCATGGAAAGGTAATGATGTTGCTCACCTGTGTTAGACTGAGCAACCTATCACTATTCCTTTGTGGTTGGTTGTTGTGTTCTGTTTCACTGCAATCCTATCCATGACAGTGTAATCAACCATTTAATTACCTTGTTTATTATTAGCTATACTGTAGACCCAAATGACATACCAACTGTGCACCTGGATTACCCAGGTATGCAGCTGTATATGTCCACACACTATTGAGTAATGACAATGGAGAGAGAGACTTCTGTGAATTGCTCAAGGTATAATATTGCATACCATGTTCATGAACTAATGTGGCCATTTTCTTAATCTGCTCATCTTGTTTCCTTTATGCTGATTTGAAGGCATGCCATAAATTCCAAAGAACTGTTTTTGTATTTTATCTTAAGCAGCTGGAATTATTTACGACAAGAAAAGTACTCAGCCTAGTTGTTCACAGTCATATTGTTGAGTGTGCATGCTTGCACTTCATGAGAAATGAGCAAAGTGTTTTTCAACTTAGACTCATTTGACTGCAGTTTGGAAATAAGGGCAGTCCACCTCAACTGATGTTAATCGTTTCAGTTTTGCCAACTACATGTGGAAAGTTTAACTAGCTGTAGTCTCTCTGGAACTGTCTGTACTTTGAATAATTTGGATGTGCAACCATACCTCTCAACCTCTTAGAGTAAGAAATCTAGATAAAGCCAGAAATAATGAGAGGACAAAGGCCAAAAAAGAGAGATAATTTTTAAATACTGCTCTTACAAACTTAGAAAGTTGATAGAATAACAGGTTTTGCTTTGACATGCATTTTCTGAAGGTATGAAGTCTGCAACTCAAATATCTGTCATTATTTTCTGACTCCATTCCTCACTGATTTGCTGATGATTTGCCAGAAAACCACAATTTTACGATAAACAGACCAAAAATATGAAGCAAAAATCTGTGCACTTGAGAGGTACGTGTACAACCACTTTGAACTTCTTTGCTTCTATTGTACCACTCCTGCTCTACAAAATATAGTCTTTTACCACAGGAAGGTGAAATGTAGTTCACAAATCTGAACTTCTAGATGGAGTTATTACAGTAGAAGCTGAACAAACTCCAAGTATGAGTTGCCTCAATTCATTTATAAGTACCATAGAAAATACTGCACACTGTCATTTCATTATTACCTTGTAGCAGAAACCATTATTGACAACATTACACATTTAATTGTCAACACTTCTGCTCCTTTCCTAGTTAGTGATATAAAATTCTAGGGAAAAGAGAGTTGGCATGATGAGTAAAAGTGTTTCACTGCTGCTGTAGTTTGATAGGCTGGGGTAGGTTCATGACCAACCTAAGAATGCAGGAGATGCTTGGCAGAAGCAAAGGCAGAACTGCAGCCAAAGTTAAACTTAACATAATTAACTTCATAGCAGAGACAAACACATTTTAGACAAGTGCATTAATCTTTTAACTGCAGATTCAGGCTGGATCAACTATACTTTTAACATGTTATGCTTAGTAAGTCACCATTTGGAGAGTAGCAAGTGAGGCAACCCTGTAAAACTATCATGCCAGTATTTAGAAACCAATGTATGGCACCAGTTGGTTAATGACAACAGCCTTTCTGTTTGCTGCTTGGCTGTGATCAGAACTGTAACATCTTAATAATTTTTCAGTGTATCTGCAATACCATTTGTTGTCTTAACAGATGCCTTGTTTGGCTTCTTTTACCTTTCATGTCAATAAGCCTTATAAATTTTGTTTGTTGTTCTAACACTGATTCTGCACTGGGGAATGACACGAGTGCCAGATAAAAATAAATAGATAAACAAAGAAACAAATAAAAAAACTGAACTGAGAGACTGAGCTTCATCTCTGGGTAGGGCCACAATTTCTGAGTACTGAAGTCATTGCTCAGTTTAATTACACTGATGGTTCTGTATGGTCTGTATGTCTGCATGCTGAAGTGTTTAGCATCCATAACCTGACTTTGCTAAACATATGTCTTACCTTTGTACCCTGTGCCTTGTTATTACTTCTGAAATGTGAATGCTTCTTTTGTCTGGAAAATATTGGTACTCTAGTTATCTGCTGAATTTATTGTTCTGAAACTTCAGTTCACTTCTTCGGGAGAGCTGAAAGTTGTGAACATCTGAAATAACCACACCATTAACTAGTCTGCATTGCTTTTAAGAATATTCAGCTCAAACACTGCTTGTGCTGTTTGCCATTTTGAATATTGATTTTCACAAACTGGTTGCCATCGACTGATTGCTGTAATATTCTTAACACAGTCACCAAGCTATACAGGAGTCTAATAGAGCTTCATTATTTGGTATGTTTTTTCTATGCAGTTTGCTTAGATATGTGAAAACATTGCCAAATTCCGGTAATAACGGCCACACAGGTAAAAAAAATCGCACTCTCCAAAGCTAAGAATACAGCATCCATGGGACCAGACAACATCCCGGGCTATGTACTACATGAACTACAAAATGAACTGGCACCTCACCTAAGTGTCATGTTTAATTATAGTCTCACCTCAGGCTTCTTGCCCACTGAGTGGTGCACAGCTACAGTTATCCTACTCCACAAGGGGGGATCCACCTTGGAGCCTGGGAACTACTGCCCTATCAGTCTGATGAGCCTGAGCTGCAAGGTCATGGAATGTATTATCATGGATGGAACTTTTAAACAAAGACATTGGCAACCTTCATACACTGGACCCCACCCAGTTTGGTTTTGTGAAGGGCCGATCTTGTCTTCTGAACCTGGTTGAGTTCTGTGAATCAGTCTCCAAAGTTGTGGACGAGGGTAAGTCGGTCCATACAGCCTATCTGGACCTTGCCAAGGCCTTTGACACCATCCCCCACTCTAGAATCATAGATAAACTTACTAAGCTGGACATTAATCCCTACGTCACTCGATGGGTTGCCAACTGGCTTACTGACAGAGCCTACACTGTAAAAGTAGCCGACTCCAAATCCAGCTCCAGACAAGTGACAAGTGGAGTACCTCAGGGTTCAGTCCTGGGACCGCTCTTGTTTGGCATCTACTTCTCTGAAGTTCATTCCAACAGTAAGGGACTCTGGCTAACAAAATTCGCAGATGCCTGCAAACTGGGAGCCATTATTGAATCCCAAAATGATGTGGATATTCTACAAAAGGGCCTTACAGAAACAGATGCTTGGTGCCAGAGCCATGGGCTCAAGCTCAATGCCAAGAAATGTATACTTATCCCCTTTGGGAAAAAACATGTACCAGTGAATTACCACATAGGTGTCAGTACACTAAACACCAAAAGTGTGATAAGAGACTTAGGGACACAGGTGGACAGTGGTCTCACCTTCGATAACCACAACGCCACAACAGTCAGGAAATCCTTCTATGTGGCACACCTCATTTCTAAGGGTTTTTCATCCAGATAAAAGGAGGTCATTGTCCCACTGTACTCATCTCTCATTAGACCCATTATAGAATACAACACCCCTTTTGGTATGTACCTCTCAAGACATCTGCAACAACTGGAAAGGCAACAGAAATACCTCACTAAAAGAATCACAGGCCTAAAGCAGATGCCCTATGCTGACCATCTAAAAAAACTCCAGCTATACTCTGTTGCATATCGTCTACTCAGAGGCGATCTCTGCTTGACATACAAGGCCATGTCAAACCCAGAGCTGTTGGACATGCTACACTTAAAGAAAACCCAATCCGTCAGAGCTATACGTTCTAAGGATCTAAACCTTGTCATTGCAATGAACAAAACATGCTGGAGGGATTGATTCCTGACCCAGAGACTCCCCAGACTCTGGAATTGACTGCCCATACATGTCAAGCAGAGCACCTCTTTGGCCCTCTCCAAAAGAAACCTTGATGATTGGATGGGAGATAGGAAATTCACCCTGGAGAACATGTCCATCACCCTGCTAGACAGGGGTCAAGGGAAGTAAATATTTTGGGAAAAAATAGCCAGGGAATTATTATGGCTAGGCTTGTATAGGTTGTAGGGTCGATAGCCTAGTACCAACCTATGAACCTATTATTCATGGCAAAATGTAGTACTTAATACTAAATCAATTTTTCTTTTGTTTTGTCTCCCCAGCTTTCCTGCTTTTTATTTCAGATGATGCAGGATATCCACTGGAGCCATGGCTCAGGACATCAGTGAATAATCCAAATGGAGCTTTGGAATATAATTTTAATACAGCCCTGTGACAGACCCATATTGTTATTAAGAGAGTCTTTGGCCTTCTGAAGCATCACTTTAGGTGCCTGGATAAGCCTGGGGTGTCCTTCAGTATGACCCAGGTACTGCATTCAAGATGTTTGCATGCATTGCATTATGAGCAAAATGATCAGCAATGGTCTGGTGATGAAATGACCCATGCTGTCATTGCAGCTCCCAGCTCCAGTCCTTCTATAACTAATGATGACCAGCCAGCTGTAGTAGTAAGGCACCCCAAGCAGCAGGCTGATGCATGACATACCACTGCACATGTAAAGAGACAGTGTCTTGTTCAGAACGATGGACATGACATTCAGGTTAGTGATTCCTTTCATGTAAACAACACACGTAGTATAATTGATCCATGCAGTGGCATATGTGAGCTATGCAGTATGGTACATGTTGACAGTCAATGTTCATCAGACAGTCCCTGTTATCTTTAAACATTTTATTTCAGAACAGATACGCATATTATTGTTTATAGAAGTCATGCCTTAGTCTTCACCTACACCTCTTTAGTAATATTATAAGGCATCAAATAAGGAATAATTACATTGTTAACTGTTTTACACAATAAATTTTGCTTAGGTTGTGCATTTAAGTATGCATATATTGAATCTCCTGAAGTGGTACTTTTAATAAAAAGTGCTATTTCAGTATTTAACGTAAGTTCATACCTTGCATTTCAATGGAAAAGGTATCACATGTTTTTTTGTTTTATACTATGTTTCCTGAGTTTTTAACTGTTACACATTCAAAATAACTTACTTTTCTCTCTTAAGGTACTGCACATTGGATTATTTCATTTTCTCATACACAAGTTGTGTCTTCAGAGACATAAATCATAATTTTTTTCAGTGCTGAGGGTGAAGTGGCAACAGTGCTAATTTACAGGGCAGGATACTCATATTCTTTCTTATTTTTTAAGTAGTTTTTCCTCTAAATATTGTGTAGTATTTGTTTCATGTTCTGGGTAATGGTCAGCTATAAAATTGTTGAACTGAAACTGTTGATAATGGATAGGTCATTAATGGTGGAAATCAGTGCAATTAAATGTTATGACATACAGCTTTCTTTCCAGATATGTCCTTTAATTTTAAGCAATACCATTACTGAAATGAAATGCATACAGATGCAAAGTGTCATGACAATGAGCTACATTCTGCACTCACATATTCTGCAGTATTTTTTTCTTTTGTTGTTTTCTTTTTTTAATAATAACTCATTGTGTTTCAAGTTAAGCATTGACATTTCTGTGTAGAAGTCATATTGTAAGTAACTGAAATGTATAGCCTGAATCCCAGTAGGTCAAGGTAAAACGTGTCATATATAACATCTCCTAAATATAGGGTAAAGGAAAGTGAATATAATATTGAGGAAGGGCTGTCATGTGAGCTGGATGGTGACTTGCTGTGATGTTGTGACCTACTTGATGCAGGTGCTGTAGGACTGGGACCTTGAATAGAGGTTCTGCTATTTCTAGATGAATGCTAACATGACCTGCATGAATTTTATTGTTTGCCCCCTCCCCCTACTATTTCCACTATCTTTTTTAGAAACACTTGTAGTACAATGTAGTATGTCTCCATGTGTCCGGACAGTACAGTATCCTCTTACCCTCACAAAACTGACTCCTATTTGAATCTGGTAAGTCCTCATTAGTATACAAATGGAGGCAGACATGAATGCTTGGTGTAGCACCATACTATAGATGAATGTCATCATGGCATCATCCCTCCTCTCTAACACTTCCATGTAATATTGGAAATTTTCACGCACACCCTGCAGTACTGTGACTATTTCTAGCTGACTCTCAGTGGCAGTGCACTGAGCCTTAACAATGTCACAGTTCATTTGCTACTGGGCTGCCAATGCTTTATTTGTTTCCTGAGATAGTTGTAACAAATGCCTGTCACTGGCACCCATTTGTAAAAGTGTCACTATGGACACTGCTCCATCTGAATTTCTGCCACCATCCAGAAGGTGCTCCTGTGGCTTTGGAAATACTGTTGTAGAGGCTCATGGGCAACCTGCAAAGTAATGTTACCATATGCTTGACTTTGTGGTCCAGTTTCAGTTACTGCAGATTTACTAACATGTTGTTGGGTGTGAGACACTGCCACTGAACTTGGCATTTGTTTGCCAGTTTCCTCAGGCTATCTCATAAATATAAATGTTATCATCACCATCAGTACTAGCAGCAGCAGGAACCATTCTGCTGCTGATATCCTCAGTGGAGCTGTTTGTTTCTGCTGCTGATCCTGTAATGCAATAATTGAATACATTACTACTCAGACTACTTTATGCTATGTAATGAGGTGTGGGGACACTTACCACGCACAATCAGTTCAATGACATTATGTGCAGAAGTGGAGGATTTACCTGTCAATAGTAATTGTCATGTGTTAAATGTAATCTTTCCATGTTAGCATTCAGTTCTTTCTATAAATATATTACTGTTATCAAATTAACCTACAGACGAGTTACAGCCAGCGTCTATACAACCTGTAATCATGCCAGTATCATCATGATCTATTTCAAAATCATCCCCAGAAATGGAGAGGAAATATTCCTCATCAGGTGTTAAAGGAATACGTGTTTGGGCCCCAACAGTAGTGGTATAGGCAGTTGCATCCTGCAATGCTTTTTGTTTTGCATGTACTACCATATCATTGGCCCTCTTCTTGCACTATATTAATGGGTGTTTCCTTCCATCAACAGCATTTAGGTTTACTTTATTGGAAGTGATATTTTAGAGCTACACTGTTAAGGCTCATATACTTAACATGCATGAATGCATACTTGCATGAATGATATAACTCAAAGGATAAATGGATGATGATGAGGTGGGTGGGGGAGTCAAGAAATAAGGAGATAGTGAGATTTTGGATGCAGATCCTTGAAGAGAATACCAACAACCTTATAGAATAATATATTCATAAAATGTATTCTAAGAACTAAGCCAACATGGGAACAGATAAATAAAATTTTGCCAATGGGAATGACTGCAAGTAGGAGTACAGAAAATAGATAAGATGTGGCTGGAATTTACTGGAGGAAATTGACAAAGGAACCAATATATTAGGAGAAAATAACTAGAGAGGGAAAGGTAATAGAGTGGAACAAGGCCAAGAAGACATTTGGGCTGCAGGCTAGAGACTGCCTCCCTACCAGGGACTGATATCAGAGTAAAGGCAAACAGAAAGGGATAGGGGAGACCTGCTCTGGTAGAGTTGAATCTAGAACAGAAGCTGTTGTGAAAAAGGGGATAATTAATAGCACAAATGAAATATTGCATGATAACCACAAGACTCAATCAGAGGAGGTTGGAAAAGATTAGAAAGAGAGATTTGAAAAGCAATTTATAAAGAAATAATAGTAGGACATATGCATAGCTCCCAGGTATGCAATAAAGTCCAGAAGGTTTAGAGGTTTTGGAAGTGCTTGCAGAGGTATTTCTATACCCCAAGCAGACTTCAAAGATTTTTTTCCTTAGATAGGTAGCAAATGTTAGAGGTGTGATGGGGAAAAAAGTTAACTGGAAATGTGTTTTTGGGAATGGGCTGCCAGATTAAAAAAAATCCCTACAGAATACTCTCGCAGAAAAATTGTGGAAACAAATGGCTATAAGTAAGGAAATTATTCTTTAGAGCTGTGACACAGGATCTGTATTGCCTAGGTATTGTAAGACCTTATTAAGTTTAATTTTATTTGCTTCCATAAAAACAGTTACTAGAAAATGGAACTCAAAATCTAAATCAACTTTATTTGAAGGGTTGAATATTATAAAATAGATAAAAGAACTGGAAATGGGATCCTTAACAAAGGGAAGGAGTAAGCTAAGTGGAAATAAATGGAATTTGTGGGAAGAATAACATACAGCATGAAGTTCAGGCTAAGGAGTGAGGTTTTAGGGAAGGCAGACATTGAGAAATGTATGTAATGTTGGACTAAACGAGAGTTGTAAATGAAGAAAACATATGTAATGTATGATGCATGTAAATGAAACAAATGATAATATGTTTTTTTTTGTTTTGTTTTCTTTTAATGTATGCATGCCTATATCTTAAGTGAAAATTTAATAAAAGTATTTTAAAAAAGCATTTAAATCTATGATGATAGGAGATACTGCCAGCCATGCCAGGAGAAGTAGGGCAGTGGACGTATGAGTTGTGCCAGCACAGCTAGCTAGAATTTTGTAAATAATTATATGTCATTTGTATATCAAACTGATTTGTACAGATGTCGGTGCTAAAAATGTATTTGTGAGTTTTGCTTGTGTTAAAATGCATCAACAGTGCACCCTGCTGGAGTGAAAAGAAATGTACATATATTATTGTAACTGAATTAAATGTATATGTTTTAAGAGAGGATCCTGAGACAGCAGAGGTTAACCAGCTAGCTTACTTTAAGAAAAATAAGGGAAATGTAAATGAGTTGTTAAACCATTAAGATGGCACATCACAGTGCTGAATAGGACCAGAGAATGGGATCTGGAAGAAGTCTTTGTTCATTAGCTCAATAAAAAAGAGGTGAAGCCCCAAGCACTGCGATAAACATTTAGATGTGTATTGTAGCCGTCTATGCTAAATTTCTGTCTCAGCTTCAAAGGGGGATACTGTGAGAACCTAGAGTAAGTGACCAGATGAGGTCATTCTGCAAGCCATCTTTGATATTGTGTTTTACAGGGAGCAATCTCTGAGTAATGAGTATTCTGTTTTTGGGAACCTGACTGAAAGACTGCTTATGTATTTCATTGTGCCTTGCGATCTCAAGTAAGTTATTATGAAATAGTGATTCTCCTAGATTCAGTCAGGCATATAGTAAAGCTTAGTTTAGAAATTGTTTTCTTTATTTGTATGAGTCTGTCCATCAATATTATTTTTAATATTTCCTGTGAGTTGAACTTTGTGGTTTACTGTAAATATATATTTAGTATATTATTGTTCTTTTATTTTTTATTATTAAATATATTTAAAATTTTCATGTGGCAGGTCCTTTTTAGAAAATATTTAAGCTTTGAGAGTATCTGCGCATATTTATTTGGTGATAACTCTGGCCACTCCTGAAAGCCTTGCTGTTTGGTTAACATTACCATTTGTATTAATATTAACTTCACTCAGGATAATTGGATATCCTTTTAAGAGCCTTATAGTAACTGACTGGTGGCAGTGAATCTAACTTATAGTCTGGGCAGAGCTGGCAGAGTGGATAATCTCTGTCAGCTTTTCCCAGGAGTGGGTATTCTGTGTGTGTGTGTGTGTGTGTGTGTGTGTGTGTGTGTGTGTGTGTGTGTGTGTGTGTGTGTGTGTGTGTGTGTTGTGTAAAATAAATCTCAAAGAGTGTGGCATCATCTTTTTGGGGAAGGGACATGAAGCACTGGTTTCACAGTGTCAATGGGGAGCCTTATTGGGGACCTGGGGAGAAGCAGATAGAGACAACCATACCCCAGACTGAGTATGTGCCCTGTGTGCTCTTAAGAGAAATTGTGCATGATGCAGGGAGGTCTCCATCTGAAAATACTGAGTGTATCTATTTCTTCCTATGTGAACGTCCCTCTCTACGGTCAGTGGTGAGGATTCAGGCTCCTTGATTAGTGGCCAAGAGTGGGGATGTCACAATACCCATAACTGCTTGATTCCATGACTTTGTCCTCTCAGGTTGTTTGGGTCCCATTACCCAGAAGGATATTTGCTGTATGTCCTATGTGCTGCCATAAGGATTCTGTTCTAGTCATAGCTAAAATGATCCTTTCTCTATCAGGATTCCTGCTGCAGTATCATTCATTTACCTAGAAAAACATGCCAGAGTCATACACTGAAACTTTTGATCCACTCATCAACCAAGCAACATAGCAATGAAAGTGTGCCTGCTTTTATCATAAATAAATTAAAGATATGAAAACAAAAACCTGTATGGTGACACAATGCCCATATTCATGTACACACACTGCAAGTCATAGTTCAGCTAGTTAACGTTTTGTTGTAGTAACCAGTAAAGCATCACCAACAAGTTCATAATAGCATTGCAAGAACTTAAAATTATACTGTCATCTTATGTCATTGCTAACAGACTTGTATCCTTCCTCTACTAGTTCTTTTATTTATACCACCATTTTTCATTCATGACTGACAGTCAGAAATACCCAAGTAAAGTAGCATATATCATGACACAACAGTACACTGAAGAAAATGCAGTTCATCAGACTTATATATCCTCTACAGCAAAATCAATAAATACCAAGAGAATTTCCAAAATATCTCACACATTACCATTATGAATAATTTCCTAAACATTTCCAGTACTACTGTCATGAATTCTCATTAATATATAACATTGAGGCCACTAGAATCTTACATGAATTATCTGTATCCAACTGCCAGATCTGTAAAAGACACAATTCTCCTAAGAAACACTGTTGTCTAATATAAATATGAACTGCTTCCCAATAATTTCTAACATTTTACTATTTTTTTTACTGGATTAAGTTTGTAGTTTCCTAAACCATTTGCCACCTGTCTCAAGGGATCACAAGTTAATATGGCAGTCTTAAACTTATTTCATAAATTCAGGGTTATTTATGAATGTAACAAAAGATAAAATCTCCAAGGAATAAACTGTGCCTGCAAGCCAAAGACCAATGTAACTGAAGAAAACAAGGCACAGAAACACAACTAAAAGCATAAAAAGTTTAAAAGTTTAATAAGGTAAGTGCGTTTATGACAGCATAAAAAGTTTAAAAGTTTAATAAGGTAAGTGCTTTCACACCAAATACTAGTGCTTACCTTATTAAACTTCTAAACTTTTTATGCTTTCAGTTGTGTTTCTGTGCCTTATTTTCTTCAGTTACATTATTTATATGTGTTGCATGCAAATTAAAAAGCTACATTTATCTCTATGAATCATAGTAATAAGTGAGCATGTAAGTCAACATATCTATATACCAGGCTTCAGGTATCTGTGAATGAGCTGTGCACAGTTGCATTGAGCTAATGTAACTTCACGAATGCACAGACAACCCTAATAAATCTCAAATGGTTCTATGATTAGAAAAGAGAAATGCAGTCAGACATAGCTGAGTCTGCATAAGCCTGATGCATAATCCATGCATAATCCATGGCCATCCTGCATCCTATGATATACCTCATCACCTCAAATCACTCAGTAGTTAATATGACCTGATAATGACATACATATAAAGATTTATTTATGCAGTAAAGTAAAAAATGGAAACAAAATATATTTACTGGCTCGGAACTTAGAAAGGCATGCTTAAAGAAATGATTAATGCATGATCTTCAGGTTTAGTGCTCAAATAACAATAAAAATATTATAAAACAGAAGCAGAAACAGACATAACATAAAGAGTAACAATTTTATTAGTAGAATTTATTCGCCATTTAAAGAAAACGTGACTGTATTACTTTAAAACATATCTATGTGAGAAAGCAGTATGGTAAAACCAAACTTGCCAATAACATCAGTTCCAGGTCTTATGCCCCTATATGTTAAATGGATTTAGTTATGGTAATATTACATGCCAGAGGGTGTGGTTCCAAACCTGTGAATCATAGCCCTGCACTCGCATTCCTTATATTAGTAATGGCAGTTTGAAAGCTGGCAGCAGCTGTGAAGGCGCAAGGCTGATCTCTGAGCTCATCTGAAATGGAGACTGAAATTACAGTCTACCTTCTAAGGTAGTCCTACCTGGAGAAAACTTGTGTCATCCTTTATGGGGTATGGAATGGAAAAATCAACATCTGATGAAAATCGGCCACTCTGGCTCCAGTGTCTTCACTGGTATGATGATGCTGTACAGAGGAATAGGCCTGACCAGCAGGCTGAGTGATGACAAGAAGGCCAAAGTTTTATAGTAAGCATTTTTACATTTCTTTATATTTTATCAAAAATAGGTTTAAACATCATAGAAATTTTGCATGACAGCAGATAAATGTAAGAAAAAATGTATGTGTAAGAGAGAAATGCATCTATATACAAATAAGGCATGTTTATGTGACATGCTTTTGTGTATAAATACAAGTGTTTATGAGTAAAGAAATATATATATATATATATATATATAGATATATATATATATATATATATATATACATATATATATATATATATATATAAAGCACAGATGTAAATCTGCATGCGTATAGATAAAAATCTTATTTGTATATGTATATGTATATATATATATATATATATATATATATATATATATATATATATATATATATATATATATATTATATAGATATATATAATATATATATTATATAGATATATATACCATTGCCAGATAATTTCATATACTGTAAGTATTAGGTTAATAATTAGTTGTACCACATAGGTTCATAGGTTCATACTAGGCTATCTGCCCTAGGGCATTTACAAGCCTAGCCAGAGTGTGTTTGGCTTTCGCCACCCATTTTAAATGAATTTTGCTATGCCCTTTTTCGAGGTTAGTATACTGTGCCTCTGTCTAACAGTGACACAGAAGTGATACCCGGAGTAAATCTACAATCTTCCATCCACTCATCAAGATTCCTCTTGAAGAGAGTCAATGAGGGACTCTGCCTAATCTGGACTGGGATTTTATTCCAGAGTGAAGGCCTCTGGGTTATGAATCTGTCCCTCCAGCATGTCCTATTTATTTCATTGCTGAGGTTCAAGTCTCTCGAGCGCGTAGTTCGATGGGATTTGGATTTTCTGAGGTGCAGCATGTCCATTAATTCTGGGTTGGACATGGCTTTATATGTCTGGCACAGGTCGCCTCTGAGCAGGCGGTATGCCACTGAGTAGAGCTGGAGTTTCTTTAACCGGGCAGCATATGGCATCTGTTTGAGCCCTTTGATCCTTTTGGTGATGTACTTTTGGGGTCTTTCCTGTTGCTGCAGGTGTCTGGTAAGGTACATCTCAAAAGGGGCATTGTACTCAATTATGGGCCTGATGAGGGATGAGTAAAGAGGCACAATGACCTCCCCTGATCTAGATGTGAATCCCTTCATGATTAGGTGGGCTATATAAAATGTTTTTCTAACCACTTTGGCCACGTGGTTGTTGAATGAGAGATTGCTATCAACTTGGGTCCCCAGGTCCCTAATTACTTCTTCCGTACTTAATGGATTACCCTCTATGTGGTAATTTGTGGGCACTTTGTTTTTGCCAAAGGGGATGACTATACACTTTTTGGCATTTAGCTTGAGGCCATGGCTCTGGCACCAGTTGTCTGTTTCTATGAGGCCCTTTTGTAGGATGCTTGTGTCGGCTGGAGAGTCGATTATGGTGCCCAGTTTGCAGTCATCTGCGAACTTGTTCAGCCACAGTCCTTCCATGTTGGCCTGTACCTCCGAGAAATATATACCGAACAAGAGAGGTCCCAGGACTGAGCCTTGTGGGATGCCACATGTAACTGGTTTAGAGTCTGACATGGCTCCAGCAATTCTAACCATGTGAGTTTTGTCCTTGAGCCAGTTTGCAACCCATCTAGTGACATAGGGGTTTATATTTAAGCTGGTGAGCTTATCTATAATGCCCGAGTGGGGTATTGTATCAAAGGCTTTTGCGAGGTCCAGGTAGGCTGTGTGGACCACCTTCCCCTCGTCAATGGCCTTGGTGACTGTTTCAAAGAAATTGACCAGGTTTAAGAGGCAGGATCTGCCCTTAACAAAGCCAAACTGGGTAGGATCCAGTGTCTGTAGGTCCCCAATATCTTTATTTATGAGGTCCATGATGATCCTTTCCATAGCTTTGCAGACCAAGCTAGTCAGGCTTATGGGGCGATAGTTTCCAGGATCTGTTGAGGAACCACCTTTGTGGAGAGGGACCACTGTTGCTGTATGCCACTCTTTGGGTACATATCCTGTAGTAAGGCTGAGATTGAACAGTAGTTTTATGTTTGGGTTTAGTTCTTCTTGGAGTTCATGTAGGACGCAGCCCGGGACACCGTCTGGTCCCATTGATGCTGTGTTTTTTGCTTTGGAGAGGGCAGCTCTTAACTGAGCATCTGAGATGTCAGGGGGGCAGCACTCTGCTGGGATAGATATTTGCCCTTTTGGTGGGGAAGGGGCGGAGAAGTTTGCGCTGAACCTGCCAGCTAGGATGTTGGCAATGTCTGTGGGTTCGGTGTATTTTTTGTCATTTTGTACTAATTCTGAACATATCTGGGAATTCCCACCAGGTTCCTAACATAACTAAAAAAAGCCTTGTGATTATCCTTAGTATCCTGTGCAATTTTTCTCTCGAAGCTGGCTTTAGACGATTTTATGAGTGACCGTAGTTTTTTGCTAATACTGATCAGAGATGCCTTCCCTTTTTGGGATTTTGCTCTATCATGTCGTAGCTTCCTCCTTCTATTGTATAGTTTGTTTATGGCTGCGGTCCACCAGACAGGACACCTGCCTTTTGGAGGATTGGGTCTTGGTTTTGTTTGGGATTGCATGATCCATGTATTCCTGAAGGTTTTCATAGAATGCGTTTATAACGGATTCTGCTGTCTGGGCCATATTTTCCACAGGCCCGGGGGCTTTGAAGGATTCCACCTCGGTTTTGAGGAGTGTGAAATTTGCTTTAGAGAAGTTTTTCACTGTGGTTTTCTGGGCAGGGGCTGGGGACGGGATGTGAATATCTAGTGAGATTAGTTTATGGTCTGATCTTACCAGTGAGGGATACACTTCTGGTCTGGAGCATAGAGTCCCCATGTTGGTGATGATCAGGTCCAGTATGTTTTCCCCTCTTGTGGGAGTGGTAACAAGTTGTTCCATAGCATTTGAGTTTATAAATTCTAGGAACAGCCAGACAAATTTTTGAAACAACAGATTTGGTTTGTGTTGGCCACAAAATATTTACAAAATATTTATTAATATGATAATTGTATGACATTTTTGTTTTCCAAAATATTAACTGCACGTAAAAGATGGCTGAATTCAGCCACCACACCCTAGGTAGAGGGGAAGTAGGGGTGGAGATTAAACCAGCAAGAGAATGAGCAGCACTGTGGATACTGAGAAATGCCCAGTTTGATTAATGTTGCATACATTTCTACTTAATCCCATTATATGCTTACATTTATTAAATAGCAAATTATAAAAGCTCACATTGCATTGAAACATTTCTAGTGCACCCATTTGTAATAGAAAATGTGGTTTGTGTAATACACATTGAAATGGAAGGATATCATAACTTCCTTTCAATCGTTACATTTTTATGTGTGTGCAGCTTGTCTCTTTGAGGGGAAGGTAATAGTGTGCTGCTTAGAACAATTAATTTGCATTATATTACTTAAAATTGTAGTACTTCCACGGTGGTGCAGCGGTAGCATTGTTGCCTCACAGCAAGAGGTTCTCCCGTTCGATTCTCGGCTTGGTTTGGGAGTGCCTTCTGTGTGGAGTCTGCATGTCCTCCCCACGGTCGAGTGGGCGTTCCAAAGACATGCGTTGAATGGGTGTGCCTTCGTTGAAGGTTGGGCGTCGGGCTGGCAACTCGACACCATAAAAAAACAACTGCCAATCATTAGTGGACCAGCGTTTCACTGTGGCGACCCCTAACCAGGAAAAGCCGAAAGACAAACAACAACATATTACTTAAAACTGCAGGTAGAATATGTAAGGCATAGCAAAATTGAGAAACTACAATGGAATTGTATAAACAGGTTGCAGAAAATTCCCATCCCACAAAGAAACAAGCTATACAGATACATAAAAATGTAACAGAAGGAAGTCATACATTCCTTCTATTTCAACTTGAGTTAAAACAGAAATGCTTATTAGTACAGATGGATTAGGCACAATGAAAATATGACAATCTATGCTTTTCTGTTTTCCTGCTTAATAAATGAAACCCTATAGTAAAACTCAATAGAAATGTTTACAGAAACAAGCACATATATTAAGCAAGTGCAAGAATAACTCCAGTGCCTTGCTGAATAGTGAAAGTACTCATGCCAGAAATGTTGTATATCACACATCTGAAATAGTTAAACGTGTTCTCTATGCTGTGGAAGAGAAAGTTTCTCATTGTAGAGCCATCAGAACAGGAGACTAAATAGACCAAATGAGGGAGCATATGAGTATGCAAAAAAGTAAATTATTTCCATTTAAAAATGTTAACTACGGAGGCTGCACTCAGCAAGATGTAGCCCATAGTATGTACAACAGCAAAGCAACACAAGTGCTGAGAAATTTTCAAACTTTTATTTGCAGATTATTTCTTAAAGCTGCATAGTGCTGGCTTATGACACAAATGTCCACCTTGAACCTTGGTACTCTATATTTACACATTAGGTAGGACACTAATTAAATTACTTATACCTTTGTGCAAACATTCCACCTACAAGAACATTCTTTGTCTTATTTTAGGGACTCTTTGAAGATATACTGTAGAGAATTGTACAGTTAGGTGTGCTGTGCTGTCCTCCTTACGTCCACTTTGTATAACGCAGATATATTTATAATTGCACTTTCCAATTAATAACATTCCATGTCAAACTGAATGTCTCTATATTGCTTTCAGGATTATTATTAGATTGACACACCTATCTTGAAATCAACAGATCAGCGCTTTTATTGCAAGATACCCTTAGCTTCTCCACATCATTGCAATTTTGGCTGCTGAAAAGGCTAATTTGTTACTGAAATAGACATTTGTCACTGGGATGGCAAATTTGATAAAGGGAACTAACAGATGTTCTAAGCGAACAACAAATAAATACATCAGTGAAAGTTGAGCAGCACAGTTTTCCTTACCAGTCTGCAGCACAATTTACACTTGTTTAACTAACTGTCAAAGTCATTCACTTGTTCATCACTTATGAAAGTCATGGTCTTGCAGAACTGTTACCCCATTATTTAATTACTCTATATCAATTAGCTGAAGACAGCAGTCTCTCTGCTGCTTGACTGGGTTTAGAAGTGTAATAGAAGACATGCAAAACCAGACACTCTAGCTGCTGTTTTGACTGCCTCACTTCCTGTCCCAAGAACATGCATTTGCATGCACTGGCAACAGTTAAAACATAGAAACAGACAGCACCTACCACATAACGCAGGATAACACACATTCAGACAGCACCTACCACATAACGCAGGATAACACACATTCAGACAGCACCTACCACATAACGCAGGATAACACACATTCAGACAGCACCTACCACATAACGTAGGATAACACACATTCAGACAGCACCTACCACATAATGCAGGATAACACACATTCAGACAGCACCTACCACATAACGCAGGATAACACACATTCAGACAGCACCTACCACATAATGCAGGATAACACACATTCAGACAGCACCTACCACATAACGCAGGATAACACACATTCAGACAGCACCTACCACATAATGCAGGATAACACACATTCAGACAGCACCTACCACATAACGCAGGATAACACAAATTCAGACAGCACCTACCACATAACGCAGGATAACACACATTCAGACAGCACCTACCACATAACGCAGGATAACACACATTCAGACAGCACCTACCACATAACGCAGGATAAAACACATTTAGACAGCACTTACCACATAAAGCAGGATAACACACATTCAGGCAGCACCTACCACATATCAGCAGGATAACACACATTCAGACAGCACCTAACACATAACGCAGCATAACACACATTCGGACAGCACCTACCACATAACGCAGGATAACACACATTCAGACAGCACCTACCACATAACACAGGATAACACAAACTTAGAGAGCACCTACCACATAATGCAGGATAACACACATTCAGACTGCACCTACCACATAACGCAGGATAACACACATTCAGACAGCACCTACCACATAACGCAGGATAACAGACATTCAGACAGCACCTACCACATAACGCAGGATAACACACATTCAGACAGCACCTACCACATAACTTAGGATAACACACATTCAGACAGCACCTACCACATAACGCTGGATAACACACATTCAGACAGCACCTACCACATAACGCAGGATAACACACATTCAGACAGCACCTACCACATAACGCAGGATAACACACATTCAGACAGCACCTACCACATAACGCAGGATAACACACATTCAGACTGCACCTACCACATAACGCAGGATAACACACATTCAGACAGCACCTACCACATAATGCAGGATAACACACATTCAAACAGCACCTACCACATAACGCAGGATAACACACATTCAGACAGTACCTACCACATAATGCAGGATAACACACATTGAGACAGCACCTTCCACATAAAGCAGGATAACACACATTCAGACAGCACCTACCACATAACGCAGGATAACACACATTCAGACAGCACCTACCACATATCGCAGGATAACACACATTCAGACAGCACCTACCACATAACGCAGGATAACACACATTCAGACAGCACCTGCCACATAACGCAGGATAACACACATTCAGACAGCACCTACCACATAACGCAGGATAACACACATTCAGACAGCACCTACCACATAATGCAGGATAACACACATTCAGACAGCACCTACCACATAACGCAGGATAACACACATTCAGACAGCACCTACCACATAACGCAGGATAACACACATTCAGACAGCACCTACCTCATAACGCAGGATAACACACATTCAGACAGCACCTACCACATAAAGCAGGATAACACACATTCAGACAGCACCTGCCACATAACACAGTACAACACACATTCAGACAGCACCTACCACATAACACAGGATAACACACATTCAGACAGCACCTACCACATAACGCAGGATAACACACATTCAGACAGCACCTACCCCATAAAGCAGGATAACACAAATTGGTGTTGATAATGGGTTGCCTGAATCCACATATCAGGGCTGACAGAACCTATTATGAGGATTGCCTTGATCCACATGGGTGGGGCAACAGACAAGCCATTCTAGACTTCTGTCTGGGAAACGGCTTGATGGTGACCAACACATGGTTCAGTAAGAGAGAGGGTTACAAGGTCACATACAAGAGTAGCTAATATACAGCTCAGGTAGATTCCCTCCTAATAAGGGAAAGACATCGGGGTAGAATTAGCAATTGCAAAGTCATCCCCAGTGAAGCATTCAGCCCACACCATAAACACTGGTTACCAGAATCATTTGCAAGCAGTAATCAAAGAAAGCTCTAAGGTCAACAGAGACCAGGCTGAAGACCTGGAAGTTGACTGGAGAGAAATCACAACAGTTTAGGGAATTACCCAGGGCTGTAGCACCTCAGGAAGAACAGAAAATAGGTGCAGATGAGGAGGAATGGCAGCACCTCAAAATAACACGAATGAAGGCTACAGATACCCCAACCCCTTGTAGAAAATGGGAAAAATGGAGTCAATGATGATTTTAAAAGAAGAAAACTAGTGGAATGTGATTTTTTTCTACACGCAAAGGCTGCAGAGGGGTCATTTTTAGAATGATAGTATTCCAAAGACAGAGAAGTTGCTTGGGTTGAATATGATGATACAATCTAGGATGCATTGTCTGCATTATACTTTGCAAGTTCTTGTTATTAGATTGTTGAGTTGAGTGAGTCCAAAATGTTGTCCTTATGAGTGTCTAAAGACATCTTATACTTGATGGCAATCAAGGTAAAAGTTGCCTTGCAGAATTAGGTCTTTATAGATATTGCAGACTATCAAGGATATAATGTGCTCTGACAGGTCTTTTGGTGCATTATGGTGATGTTGACTGTGCCTATGAATCAAACCTTGTACATATAAATATGCTTAGCTGTGGTTTTATGCATCCTACAGAAACATTTTGGAAATGTGGAGTCAAACATGAACGTGTATAAGTTTACTACATCTGCTCTTAAAATTAAGATGCAAAAGTCAAAGGGAAGATAAATCCAAAACATGCAAGGTATGCAGAGTTATTTCCAAACTCATCCACCATAAGGACCAGATAGTATCCATACCTCTCAACGTCTTACAGCAAGAAATATGGACAAAGCCATATATAAAAGTGGGACAAAGGCCCAAAAATAGGGACAAGTTTAAATATTGCTCTTACAAACTTAGAAAGTTGACAGAATAACAGGTTTTGCATTAGCATTAATTTACTGAAGGGTATGAAGTCTGAAACTCAAATGTCTGTCATTATTTTCTGACTTCACTCTTTAATAATTGCCACTAATTTGCCAGAAACACCACAATTTTATGAAAAACTGACCAAAAATATGAGGCAAAAATCTGGACATTCTGCAAAAATCTGTACAGTTGAGAGGTATGCCAGATACTCATGTCTGGTCTCATCATCCTTGTTTTTAGAGTCAGCATATATCTTTATCTGATGGCATTCTCTTCAAGTCCTGTTTTGTTTCCTTCTGATAACGTTAGGAACAGCAAAGTTATATTTTCATAATGGAACATTCTCTCTTACTTACCCTATAACAGTTACACCCCCCAAATTATTGTATTCAAACAATTGTTTGATATTTTGTAAAATATTGTTACAGGCTAACTAAACATCAAAAAAAGGAAATTTGGTGGAAAGTCTATCTTACATCAACAGAGACTCATGACTCATGACTGAACAATATGTAATTAATCAGAGGTACAATTATCTGAATAATGTGGATTCCCAGGATAAACAGAGGCTGTTTATTGAAAACAGTATACAAATGTGACATCACCTGACTTTAAAGATGAGCTTACATCTAATAATTCTTGTGGAAAAGTAGATGATGCTTAAAGATCTTTTATAGAGAGAAATGATTTCAAATTATATTTGGCAGTGTGGTGCTAAAAATCCTGAACTGGGTACACTTATGTAAAGCAATGACTTAAGAAAGAGCATCTTGACTAGGTCCAGATTCAGCACAAGTTGCCCAAAGCAGCTGCCTTGGGCCCAGTGTTGGCTGGGGGGGGGGGGGGTGCATCGGCTGGTCATATAATGTTAATTAAAAAGAAAGAAAAGTAAAAAAAAAAATGCTTAATTTCCCTACTCATCCGGTGTCTAGCTCTTAAAAAACAATTTCCTGTTCTGCATGGCAGCTGCAATTTCACTGACTGAATGCATAAGCCAGTGAAAGCTGGCAGGCAGAGCAAATAACAGACTAAAGGAATTGGTGTATAATTTGAGTGGAGTGCTTCTATTTCGCATGCTGAACAGGACATTAATTTTCTTTTTTTGTATGGTGATGAGGACATGGATTTTTTTTTGTTGCATCTCAAAAACAAACAGAAACAGCCAGGTATGTTGTCAGCATCATATACATTCTGAAGTGTGTTTTGAATTTGTGTTTTAAAGTCTTTGTAGCAGCATAGTGTGTGCAGTAGTTTTCCAAATGTTGTGGTAGAGTAGCAGCAACTCAGCAACGTTTATTAATATTATTGCAGCAGTTCAGCAAAGGAAGTGTGTGTTGGGTTTTCATATCTTTGCAGCAGCACAGTGTGTGCAGCAGATTTCTGAATGTTAGCAGCAGTGACAGAGCAAGGTTTCCAAACTGGACAGCTAGGTGTGTGTGTGTGTGTGTGTGTGTGTGTGTGTGTGTGTGTGTGTGTGTGTGTGTGTGTGTGTGTGTGTGTGAGTGTGTGTGTGTGAGAGTGTGTGCGCATGTTTCTGTGTGTGCATGTGCGTGCGTGTATGTGTATGTGTGTGTGAGTTCGTGTGCACGCGTGCATGTGTGTCTGTGTGCGTGTGTGCATACGTGTCTGTGTGTCTGTGTGTAATACTACACTCAGTTATAAGGCTTGCTCAGAACCAACACTGTACCTTAGCTATGTGAAGCAATAGGTGCAATCCAACTGTCAGATCCAGTTTTTTTCCCTCTTAGGTAAATCACTCAAGATTGCAGTCAGTCATTTTTATTCTTTAGAGTTTCACAGTATTTGTACTTCACAAACATGCAACGTGCATGTTTATGTAGTTCTATTAACTTTTTTAGTGCATTCTGTTCTTATCAGTCTCCAGTTTTGCAGAACATTTCTGATTTTGCCTCCTATTTATTGCCTGTAGTTGAGCAAGTCGCTCATCCAGATAGTGTTTTGAGGCAACTGGAAATTTTAACTAAGCATCTTAATGATCCCGTGCACTGCAAGCTTTGTAACTATCTATGAACTAGAGTACTATGGTGTAAAGGAAGGAGATAAACAGGAGCATCATCTTATCAGCCATGTCCTTTGGCTGTGATTCTTGGTTTCCTTAACATTGAGAATGTTTATTATTTAACTGGAAATAAATTGGGCAGCATGTTTGAGTTTAATGTTAATAGTTTAACTATGCAAGCAGGTGTAAAATGCTGTGTTAGGGCTGCAACAGTTTGTCTAGCACTTAGTGCAGATGAGTAAGGCTATGAGCTGTTAAAGAGCTGTTTCCTGTAGGTATGTGGTTTATTCTTTCAGCCTTCACTCTGCCAAGTTACTTCACCAGACAATTCTCCTGGGCTGTTCCTGAAAAGGGACACGATTCCATTAGGCTGTCCCAGGCTGCTAGCATATGCGTTATGCATTTTCTTTTGAATTCCTACAACCTTCATATAGATGTTCATTTGTACTTCATTATATGCTATTTGAGTATGAATGCCAGAACGCCTCTTATAGTTTAATAGATTGCAACATGGATTTTCACTAAATGTGAGTTTCAAGGGAAGAGAAGTTTACTGTTTCTCATAACTTTGTTTTCAGCGTGAGAGTGTTTTGTTTAGAAAATGTCTGATAATGTGTTTTTCTATAAAATTTGAAAGAAAAGTTTAAATGAAATCCAAATCTGTGTGACAATTGTAAAAGTAAAGAAAAAAGTATAATGTACATTGACAACTTTGAATAGTGTTTATGGTAAATGGGAAGAGACAGTCAAGTAAAAGGATACTGCTATGGCTAGCTGAGGCCTGATTCATTACCCTTCAGAGGGCCCCATTTGTCCACAAGCCAGCTCTGTTGACTCTAGTGATGTATGCTGTAACAATACAGTATTTATTAACCATTCAGGTAGATCAGATCTGTACTGAGTGATGTCAGAGGGAATAACTATTCTTGATGACAGTGAAGTCAAAAATGAGATGTAGGTGTTGTGCAAGCATCTAAGCCTCCCCCATCCAAAAAAAAACTGCAAAGCTTCTACTGTTGCATTTATATTGTCTGCAATTGCTTTGTTTTATTCACTACACTAAAAATGAATTTATTTATTAATAGGCCTGGATTAAATAAGACACATTAACCATGTTGCATTTTAGTAGTCTAAACATGTTGCATTTTAGTAATATATTTTGTAGTACCTTCTTTACAGCCTGCAGCAACTGCAAAGGGGTTGACATTTGTCAGGCCATATAGTTTGCATTATTTGGAGTGATGATCAGAACCGTCTGATCTTCAGCATCCATTATGTAGTCATTGTTGCATATTACCATGGTACAGTCTTCTCTACAAGATTAGATTGTAAAGGATTTCTGCCTTTAGTTAAAAACTGCTGTTCTGCTAGTTAATGCAGAGGACTAAAGTTCTATGTTATGAAATCGGAATGATAAAACATTGACAGCCATTTCATCGACCCCAAAATACTGAACTACAAGTTATGCAAACAGCCAGATCACCGAGTTTTTTCCTAGGGAAAAAAATCGGTAGGCCAAACACACATGACACACCACTTCAAATACAGCAAAGTGGGGGGCTTTGCACTTGGATAAAACTTGGTGATCTGGCCATTCACGTAACTTGTAGTTCGGTATTTTGGGGTCGATGAAATGGCTGTCGATGTTTTGCCATTTTAATTTTGTAATATAGACCCCCATCCACAAGCCCTTTTTCCCATTTTTGCGCATGGGGTCATCTAGTGCCAAGGTTTACATCACCAGTTGGCTATCCCTGCTGCAGAAGTTCTTCCACCTTACGCACTCGCATGCACACTCACACCTATGGCCAATTTACAGTGTCCAATCCACCTACTGCATGTCTTTGCAATGTGAGATGAAACAGGAGTACCCAGAGGAAACAGATGCAAACACAGGGAGGACATACAGACACTGCACAGAAGGCACTCCAATTGAGAATCAAATACTATGACTATACTATCTGCTGTGCTAGTGTGCCACCCTTCACATAAATAAATAAGTTAATGAAAGAATGAATGAATTAATTAGTTAATTAGCCACAGAGTGCATTGTAACTGTAGCAAATAATCACGTGTTACTTGCTAGGTGGACCACATTTACATTGGAATTACATCTAGTAAGGAAGGTTATGAAATGCGTATAAACATTCAGAGAAATTACTCGCAAGTGATAGTTAATTGTCCACCTACACTACACTTTCATCTTTCTTCTCTGCTTCTCTCTCATGAGTTATTGAATGGTAACCTGTTGAACTAAGAGAAATGCTGGCACTGCTGCTAGAAAAGCAGCTGATTGAATGTGCTAGCAGTTCTTTTGTGCAAGATTGTGGTACAGTGGGAATTATGAAATTTGCCATTTTCCTACTGTAGTGTGATCTCAGAACTGGTATAGATAAATAGCAGGGAGTGTATGTGTAGGGGACGTGCAGACCTGTTTGCCACTACATGCTGCTGATTTGTGTTTGGTCAGTTGCCCTTTGATAGGGTGTATTTTCGATAGATTGTTATACATATATATATATATATATATATATATATATATATATATATATATGTGTGTGTGTGTGTGTGTGTGTGTGTTAGGCTGAAAATGTCCAAGAAGGATCACAAGAAGGATATATAGTTAATAAATAAATAAATAAAAGAATAAACGATAATAAAATATCTATATAGCATGAGCTCTGAACATAAATAAGCTGATAGCTTATCCATTAATAATATATTAGACTCGCACAGATGCTACCACTTCCTTCTATTACATACTTTATTTTACTGTATAGGAGACTTGCATGTGCATTTGAAAAGTTTTCAAGAAGCAAATCTAGCATTCCTGCTTTGTCCTAATGTGTCTGATAGCCAAAGTAATCTGTCTGTCCTTTTCCTGCTATCTGAAGTGCAGGACTGTTAGAAAAATATTGTTTAGATAAGAGACATCCTAAGGAAGAAGACATTATGTAATGTCATCTTTTTTCATCGACAGTAGAAGTGCTGCATTGTTTAAAGCCATTCATCCTTTTTGTTTTACCAATGACACATTCCTTTGAAGTCCCTACAGTTAGGAAGTGTGTTTACGCAGGAGAGTGGTCGTTATTATTGTATTTCTAGTTTCAGAGACCTGAACTGAATTCAAGAAAGAATATGTAGGAAATCAGGGCACATCTTTCCAAACAGGAAATGAAACGAAAACAGTTTTTGTTGCCAACTATTGTGAAGGACTTTCCCAAGGAAAACCATGTAACATGTCCAGGCTTTAAAAAGCAACAGGGAGCACTTTACAGTGTCATGCAAACCAGAACCTAATGACATTTTGTTCCTCAGAGTCAGAATGAGCCATTGTGATACAAGGGAAAGGAAATGTGTGCTCAGATGCAACTGCTGTTAATTGTTATTTTCAGAAATGGTGACATAGTCATTCTGTCAGTACTAAACTCTGTTTACATCTTATGAAGGAGTGACATACTTAAACTAAATACAGGTAGTAATATATTCACACTAGTTTTATTTCTAAAGCTCTAAAGTTAAGAGAAATACATCTTGTTTTTCATAAAGAATGCAAATTATGTTAGTGTTGTAAAATGGAATTTTTGTGTTTACGTTTTTAGTATTTCAAAACAACAACAAGGAAATTCAAGATGACTATACCTGCAATGTATAAGAACACTAACACAGACAAATAAGTGCTGAAAAAACACAGACTATTGTTCAGCATGCTAGAAGACTGCAACAATCATTTCTGAACAATAAGAAAACCATAAAGTTAGTTTTCATATTTACTGAGGAAAAGTTAAACAAGACATAAAGAAATAAATGTGTTTTATAAAATACCTACTCTTTTTAAAAACAGTGGTGGGATATTTGATATGCTCGCTTGCAAATGTAAAAGAGAGGACTTCATATGTCAGGGCAAAGGGGGATGCACATTTCGTTTCCCTAATTCTGCCAGTGCTTCATTCAGTTAAAGGAAAAAAAAGGTCTAAAGCCAGATACAGACCTCATGTTATTTGATTATTTTATTAATGTTGTATCTTTCGACTTTTCCCGGTTAGGGGGTCACCACAGCGGAACTCTGGTCCGCTAATAATTGGCAGTAGATTTTTACGTGCCGAGTTGCCGGCCCTGATGCCAACCTTCAATGAAGGTGCGCCCATTTACGCATGTCTCCACACAGAAGACGCTCTAGCTGAGAATCGAACAGGACAACGTCTTACTGTGAGATGACAACGCTAACGCAGCACCACCACCGCAGTACTGTAGGTTATATCCTCTGGAAACACTATTTGCCCTACTCATATAATCTACTCTGTATACCCTGGTCAGTGTTGAGTAAACTCTGAGAATTTATATGGGTTATTGAAGAACTTGTTATTTCAGATGGAAGGCCTAGAGTGAGAGGGGAAAGCACATGCAACAACTGGATGCCCACAGAAATCCCTTACTAAAACGATACAAGACCTAAACCACATGTCCTACATAGACCAACTCAAAGCCCTGTCACTACACTTGGTATCCTACAAACTGCTAAGAGGTGGCATGTGTCTGTCATAGAAGGCATCCTCCATCCCATTACTGATGGACTTCACATCAGCAAGTCATGTGGCATCATAAATACTCAGTCTAGCGATATAAACCTCTTATGCAACATCAACAGGGGCAGGTATATCTTGCAGAGGATACCACTGCTATGGAACAGACTCCCCATCCACATAAAATAAAATTTACCCCGTCCATATTCAAGCTTGGATGCATGGATGGAAAACAGAAAATTTATCCCACAACTGCCCCCTGTACTACTAATAGACAGATGCAGCTCTAAATGCTTTATCCCATGCATGGACCCATTAAATTACCTATAGAATGATCACAGTTATTCTCATTAGGGGTAATATATACTTATCAAACATGGGATGGGTAACGCCAGTCTGCAACCAATTGGGTTAGGTTATTTTTAGCACAAAAGTGGAAAGTGAGTAGGGTTAAAATGGCCTACAAGGACAGCTAGCCTAGTATTTACCTATGAACCTTTGAACCTATGAAGGGTGCTGTATTGCTAGATAAGGAAGAATTCAGTTTAATTATCATTACTTAAAAGATGTATAAATTTAATTCTGATTTACATAATGTGCTGATCATAGGATGCTGTTTATTGCAAGTATGGATGATCTTGTTCTACTTGAATGTTATGGTTTTGTTGTGATAGTAGGCTAAGGAGTTTATTTTGTAGTGATATTATATGTGCCAGGAGGTTCTGGATGAGATATGTTTCAGAAAAGTGTGAATTAGAACAGTATGTGTGTTATCTTTAGAGGAAGGCAGTGACACAACTGTGGTATGTCTTTAAGTAGAATGGAGGAGTGTTGAAAGGCTACAGATAATAGGTGAGTGGTGATACGAGGGAGGGGAACAGTGACATATGTAGGGTTAGAGAGACCATAATGATAAGGATTGTATTGTTAAAAAGAAGTGTATAGTATGTGAAATAATGTGAGGTTTTTGGGTAGAAGTGTTTTTGGTTATTCACACAGGAAACTGATAGAAGGGACTGCATTAACTGCAGGTGAAGTTAAAGGGAGACAAGTATATTATCTCCAGATGGAGATAAAAACAGAAGAAATTGATTCAAAGAAGAAAGTAAAGGAAAGGAATTTATAGAAGAGAATCGCCGTTAAAGGTATTCTTAGATTAGTAATTAGTGAAGAAAATGAGTACTTTGTCTAGTCCGTGAAGATATTAAAGACAGCAGAGTGAAAATTTTAGCCAATGTGCAATCGATTTCTGCTGGAACTACAGATGAAGTGATGGAGTTAGGCAGAAAGATTAAGGATACAAAACTCACACCTTTGAATGGCTCTCAGAAACTTTATAATGGGAATATAGTGAGAAATGTATAAGAAGGAATATATTTTAATATTGGCCCTAGAAGAAAATGAAAAGGGATTCAGTGCTCAAAGGTATACATTGCTGGAAAATGTGCAGAGTGTGGTAAAGATGTAGTAAGGAAAGCTAATACTTTATCTAATTACAGAAAGGGATAAAGTAATCAGAGCTCCCATCCATGAATAGATGTTAAACATGGCACAAAGAATTACATAGTGAAAAGATGGTAAGGAAATTAGGTTCTACTGCTGAATAAGTAGTGAGGTTTCAAAAAGAAAACAGAGAATGACAGTAGTAAAATCCGAGCAAAAGAAGTGTATGTAAGACTGTATAGAAAGAATGTTAGAAGCTTTAATATCCACTAGTAGACTCTGTAGAATGCAAATAAGAAAAGGGAAAAATAGCTTTGATCCTATATATTGTTAAAATAGTGAGACAACAGACCAGTTCAGAATGTAGAGCCAGCTAATAACTAAATAAGAATTTAATAGTAGAAATAAGTTATAAAAAAAATAGTGTTGGATGTGACTGTAGTACATACTACAAGGTAGCACTCTTGTGAGTTCTCCAAATTAAATGTAAAAAAATGCTTTTACTGGATAGATGGCATAAAGAAAAAATACTGGTAAAGACATTGTTTTAACCAAGTATCCTGATATCTCCCTCTAGGCTACTGAATAAGGTGCCAGGATGTAGGGATAGAAATATCTTGTTCTGACTGAAATAATATCACGCCATCAGAAGTTAAAGTCTATATATATTCTTGGCTTTCTGTAATAATATCACACCATCAGAAGTTAAAGTCTATATATATTCTTGGCTTTCTGTGTTACTGCCTTTTATGCTAGAAGTCTGCCTATGGGCTTTTATCATATAGTTATATGGTGAAATGAAATAACCAATCTAAAACAGTACAATATACTTAATGCCTTTTAGGACACAAATGATGATGGTCATATGTGACCCTATTTTTATTGCAGCAGAAAGTCCTGTGATAAAAAGTCAACTTTTGCAAAATCTCTTCAGCATCCAATTATAAAATTTGTATTTGCTTGAAGCAGTGAATGGGGAGATACTTTTATGTATAATACAGAGTTCTCCAAACATAGAACTGAGTACATCTAACTTTAAAAGACACTTTGGTCCTGACAGATGACATAGGCATGTTTGCAATCGTTGTTGCCTTCAGACAGCCCTGTGGGAGTTTAGTTCTTTGCTCAAATTATGAAGAACATGTCTTGGATTGGCCACAATAACAGGATTTAAGGAAATTCCATAATGTGGGAAAAACTGTATCAATAAGCAAATTATTATTAATGATTTTTTTCATCCTTTGGCTTAATTAATCTGTGTGGGTTAGACGTTTAATATACAGTTATATCAATTATCAAACATTTGAAAGAGAGAGCTGCCTGCTATATCATGCATGTTTCATAAAGATATGATCTTTTAAGGTATGTGTGACTACTATAAATGCTTTGTAGTTTGATGGGAGGAGGGTAGATAGACAGATGCAGTCTACCATGCTATGAATTTGTAAACATGTAAATGGTATGTATGCTAGACCAGTATTAGTTTGAAAAGTGGCTGCATCATGCATGCTTCAACTATGAGTCAGGGCACAAAATACCAAACCATAACTGTGTCAGTGCAGTGTGGCATTAATATTTAATCTCAATAGAAGGCGTTAATGGGTAAAGATACTATACTACACATGTAACGGCATGTGGAAAATAAAGGGGATGACGGAGGAAGGTGTCTACCATGTCAAATTTTTCCCCCTGAAATTTACAATTATTTAGTTAGAGTAGGTATTTACTCCCATAAACAAATTATTCTGCAGATGTCTCACTATAACTGGTATTAAACATTATTTAATGAGTAGGCTACATATGATAAAGAAAAGAAAATACATTTTCCTTAAGTCTAAAAGCTTCAGGAACTGCAATCCTTTCCAACTTGTCACTGTACGTAACTGATGAGATTTCTCAGCTCATTTTATTTGTTTTCTTTTAGCTAATAATTTAGTTTCAACTTAAAATGGTTGTGCTTTAGTTCACTGGGCAGACCCGCTTTCACCTATGTTGCTGGCAACATTAATAACAGCAGTAATAATTGTAATGTTTTTCTGGATCTTCACTTTTGTGTTATGTTGTGTTGTTAAATTAGCTGTCCCAGATAACTGACAAGTAGTTATGATGTCACTGATGCAGAGCTTTCATTTTATCTAGAAGTAACTTCTAGTATTTATGTTAAGAAAAAACTCGAATGCAGGCTAGAGGCCTGTTGCATTTATTAATGTCTGGCTGCCCTTACTTATCATGCTGAAGGATTGGCATTTTATCTGTAGAAATGAGTCAACAATTTTATTCATTGCATTAATAAATATTTGATGAGCAGAGACTTGTAACACTAAAGTGTACTTAGTTGTACAAAATTGTTACTGCCTTATATGAGTTCCTGAATTTTATTAAAGATCAGACCAGAAACCAGGTAATACAAACAAACAAACAAATAAATGGACAAAAATATACATGGGAGTTGTACACTCATACCCTTTCTTTTATTGACTAACTATAGAGATACTCAACTCATACATAAGTGACTCATATACTGTAGAATAACAGGTGTGTTGTACCTTTAAGAAGCATTTCTAAGACCTGAACATGCATGTAAATAGCAAGCATGCGCTAGATTCAGTGCCATTTTGTGAGTACAGTCAGATGGTGAACATGTATGTATAAGACAGCTGGTTTGTATATATGTTAAAGTTACTTAGCTTCATTTCTAATGTGTTTGTACATAAAAAAGCTGCTTAAACAGAACCCACAATGATCGTCTACTTCATCCTGACTAGACGAGCTACACATACTATATATCATAGCCAACTAAACATAAGTGCACTATAGCATGGTTCAGATAAATGCTGAGTTGATGGATTTGGCACACATGCAATGCTGTTTACTTAATAAGTCAAACAACTATGTGGTAACTAGCAGACGTTCCATCCATTTTACAGGAGAATTGAAGCTTCTTATATACATTCCAAAAAATCATGTGTGGCTCAGTTATGAACATAGATCAGATTTCTTACTTAGAGCACAAAAGAATAACTAAAGTTCTAGTAAGAGAATTGCAATCAGTGCACTCCCATCGCATGGTATTAGTGTGCAAGTCTATACTGGCCAGAGGGTGGTACAGTGGTGTAGCAGGCAGCATTGTTACCTCAATATAAGTGGGTTTCAGGTTTGCTACTCAGCTGGGGTGCCTTCTATTTGAAGTATGCATGTCATCCCTGAGCTCATGAGGGTTTTCTCCCCATATTCCAGATTCATCCCAACTTCCAGAGACTTCCAGTAGGCTGATTGTTGACTGTACATCCTCACTATATGGGTGTATTAGGGTGATATATAAGAAAGGTCTGGAAATCTACTTCCTTTCCCTTTTGCTTAGTAAAGTCCATGGATGACGGTAGCAGTTCACTATGGGAGTTGTATGTGACTCATGAACATAGATGGATGGATCGCAACTGGAGACACATCAAAAGTCATAGTCTTTGTCTTCTGACAGTATGGTTTGAAAAGAAACATTACTTGTCAAAGTATTAAAAAAAAAGCTTTGCACCTACAAGATGTGAAATATTTTAATATAAGTCTTATTTTAAATATTTTTCCCATCTTTCAGGCATAACAATGTAATACCTATGCTTCACAATGAAGGACAAAGCAAAAAGTTTACAATGTAAGCGATGGACAGACAATGGCATCTTCAAATGCTAAATTAAATTTCAGTTCTGGATTACTGCAAAATAAATCCCAGCTGCAGAAAAGTACTTAAAACAGGGTTTGTAGACTATATAGTCAATTTATTCATTCATCTGCCAGTGCAGGATGTCTGGGATGTAAGATCTTGTCCAGGACTCAGTGTGTACAAGGCATAGAAACTCTCATCCAGTGAAGGTTGCCAATTATCTGCAGAAAATGAATGCATGACATTAATACTGCTTGTCATTTAGTTGCAGTAAGCATAACACAACCTGCTCTTTAGGTAAGTTATTAAGAGTTGAATGCTTGCTGAAATGTTGCCTGGAGAAGAGCAAATAAGTTTTTTATTGGTTACGTTGTATGGGTGAGTTCCAAGGAAGTCTGCTTTCAAGGTGGGGTGCTATTAAAAGAGTTAAAGTGAAATTTGAGTGTCTGCTGTATAGCTAGATCAGCACAAATCTGAAGTACATAATTACAGCAGGACTTCACCGGCTGCTTGCTAGCATGTGGTGATCAATGTACCTTGGGAAAGGTAGCATTGTGGGTTGAAGTCTGTACAAGCAACCCATTTCATTTTTTGATATTATGATCACAAATTATTTGTTTATTTAGTACAGGAATATAATGCTGAAATTCAAGATATAGTTCCAGACTTTAAGATTTAATGCAAAAAATTTAAGTGCACGACTTTCTGAGCGATTCTCCTCATATTCCTCCTGAGTGAAAACAAAACTGATGCAAGACTTTCCTCATCTGGTAAAATCTTTCCCACATGACAGTTCACCATTATGTAGTTATCTTTTTCTCTCAGTTTTCTGCTTTTTGGTATTATGAAAAGTCACTGATATTTAGTGCTCTCTGAACAATAAAAGAGCTGAAGTTAGGAAGCCATTTTCTTTATTTTTACCAACTCTGTTCTGTTGCATAATGGCATTCACTGAAAATGTAATCCAAAATGTGTACAGAGGAGAATCTTTCCAAAATGTGGGAATAGTGAATTCAAATTTAGGATGGCAGTGGGTGAAGGTTTGCTACTGTGCATTCCATGTGTGTGTGTGTGTGTGTGTGTGTGTGTGTGTGTGTGTGTGTGTGTGTGTGTGTGTGTGTGTGTGTGTGTGTGTGTGTGTGTGTCGAGGAGGGAGTGCAGTTAGAACCCTTCAAGATAACCAAAAAGTATATAGTTTCAGCTGTGTGTTTAGTGGAGTTCAGTAAATAGTTTTTTTACACACATTCATTTACTTTGACTGTTTGTGGTTTGTCAGAAGTCTAGATATCACATTTTTTTGCAGAGAATAGGAACTGAAATACCAAAGAAGGAGCAATGTCATCAAACCACTTACCTCTAAACATTTTGTGAATGAGATTATACAACCTCAGAGAAAACTCAATAAGCATGGCTTCCTTTTCTCTAATTTACTGGCACCTTGAAAATATTGTATGTAGACATTAAGGGGTGTAAGAACAGAGCCCCTTAGATTAAGGATGCTAATTGTGCAGAACTCAAACCAAAACCTCTTCCATTTACCTTAGTTTTGTTTTTTATTAGTATGGTCATACACTGTAGTGGCAAAACAAGACAGTGTGGTCACAAAAGTGGATGACAGCCAGTTGTCAATATAAATGAGTCTGTGCGTGTGTGTGTGTGTGTGTGTGTGTGTGTGTGTGTGTGTGTGTGTGTGTGTGTGTGTGTGTGTGTGTGTATGTTTGTGCATGGGCATGCAAAAGTGTGTGTGTGTGTGTGTGTGTGTGTGTGTGTGTGTGTGTGTGTGTGTGTGTGTGTGTGTGTGTGCGTGTGTGTGTGTGTGTGTGTGTGTGTGTGTGTGTGTGTGTGTGTGTGTGTGTGTGTGTGTGTGTGTGCGTGTGTGTGTGTGTGTGTAAACATATATTATATGTCTATATCTTTCTGTCTGTCTATCTATATATATTCATATGCATGAGTACATGGCAGATGGCTGAATACACTAATGTTTGAATACAAGGTAGTCTGGAAACTCACCCTATAGAAAGCACATGAAAAACAATAAAAAAATGAAGCTAAACAGTTTCCTTTCCTGATCAATCAATAAAACGCTGTACCCTCTTACTTATGTGTACTAACCCTACTCCTAACCCGAACGTTATACCTTCCCTTAGGAAACCCCCTTTCTATAACATTGCCACTACATAAGACACCCAGACACACATCAAATACAGCTGTATGCATGCATGACACTAAATCTCTCTCATTCCCTAACCCTTGCTCTAACCTTAACCCATAAAAAGTTCCATCCTCCCTCTCTTCTGTCTCTTTCGTAATGCAGAAAATGTTGATATATGTGAAAGTTTTGACATTATAACCCCAAACCCACATTTACCTTACACACAAATATTAATTCCCACCCACTACATCTAAATTAAACAAAACACAGTTCATTCAGATGCATATTCAGTGAAATGTATGTTCAATCAAATATGACTGCATTTACAACATTGTATAAAATGTAGATTCTGTTAATTGATATCCACCCACATATAAACAACAATTATGTGGGACAGCAGTGACACTGATACAGCAGTACAGTAGCAAACATATGTGGGTTGTATTTCCTTCAGTTCAGCCCAGTAGGGTTGTGTGGTTGGAAAGACCATGATGTCACTCATGAAGCACAGTCCACCAATGGGATGCTAACTTATACATGAATGCAGGAACATGTAGTGAATCAAATAAACAATCGTTCCTGAACTGTAATGTATCTACCTACATAATAGTCAATCTTTCTTGACCTGTATATTTCACAGTCCTCTGCTTGCAGCTCTCTAATTCACCACATAAATGCAGTCACAATCATGTGTATGTGTGTGTTTGTGTGTATATGTGTCTTTCTCTCTCTCTCTCTCTCTCTATATATATATATATATATGCGTGTATGCCTGTTTCTCATTATGTCTTTGTGCCTGTGTATGCGTAAAGTTATTTAAATATGTTTATGTCTGTGTGTGTGTCTCTAAATTATATAAGCAAGCATATCTCTGGGGGATTCATGTGTCTGTGTGTGACTGTTTTTGTGTAAGTTGTGTTAGCATTTTCATTATGTTTGTCTATTCCTTCAGCCAGGAGGTATAAACAGGGTAGTGTCAAATGCACTATTATAGGAATAAGGTATATATGGACACGGAGTTAGTTGTTTTGTTGTTTAATCACACCTAGCCATATTAGACCCCAAATGTGAAGCTCAAAGGTGCATGTGTTCATACAAAACATGACTAAATCCAGCTTTGGTATCCTTCGCTAAAGTAGATTATTCCTGCCATCCAATGTACTTTTTTACTGTTTTAAATAAAACATTGGAATACGTATTTATTTATGCATACCTAATTCAATCTGATAGTTTAAAAATATTTCTAAATTGTCTTTATTTATACAGTTCTTTATTTTCCCCATTTCTGTACAGTGGTTGTCTTTTAGTCTTCACACGTGTGGTACTTCCTGACTGAATATACTTTCTCTCACACTTACTTGTCATTCTTGTAGCAGCATTTCTGTGCTAGTAAGCTGTAAATAAGTCAAGGTAATATCTGCTGTCCTTTGATTTTTATTTTGTGTGTGTATGTGTGTGTGTTTAATATTGGTTTCTCATACTTTTCTAGGTGACAAAGACCATTTTTTTCTTTTTTCTTAGCTTATAATTTGCTCCAGTGTATGAACTGTGATTTTATTGGGATTCTTACAGCATGGCTAGTGCCTCTCTGCTGTATTGCCCCATCCACATAGGCAAAGGGCTGTTGAATAGATATATAAAAGTTCTTTATTTCACTGTTCCAAGCACAAGCTTAAACTATAGCAAAAGTGTATCCTAGCTCCTTGCTACAGTTTCCTCCTTACCCACAGACACTAATAACTAACTTGATGTTTAGGCAACACAATGAAAATGCTAACACATGACACATGACTAAATCCAGCTTTGGTATGGCTATGGTTACTTAAATGAGTTCTAATTCTACTTGCAGCTTGGCAAGCCAAGAACTGATTGGTAACTATTAATCATCATAATCAACCTCCTTTTTCCTATTTTCTACATGGGGTTGGGGTGTCATATCAATTGTTGCCATCTGTCTATATTCAGTGCCACTCTCCAATCTTCTTTGACACTTATGCTTTATTGTCAGAGGTCTTCTCTCACATAATTTATCCACCTCTTAGCTGGACATCCTCATTTCCTCCTGCCTTCTTCCTGTCCATCCCAGATCTTCTTTACCAGATTGTCTTCTGCTTTTCTGCACATGTGCCTAAACCACCATAATCTGTTGTCTTTGACCTTTACCTGCAATTGCAGCTACTTTGGCTTCTGCTATTATATTCCCATTTCTTTGTCTGTACCATAATGTGCATCCCACAAACCGTGTCAGGCAATTCATCTCCATCACCTCAAGCCTCCTCAACTGCTCTGCCTTTACTTCCCAGGTTTCCTGTACCATACAGTAGTACTGTCAGACCACTGTTTTGTACATCTTACTTTTCAGCTTCTTTGGCTTTCTTCTGTCACACACTACCCTGATGCTCTGTGTCTCTTGGCTGCAGCCCCTCTGGTTCTAGCTTTGGCCTCCTCAGACTTCCCTTCTCCACAACTACTCCTCCCAGATACTTGAAGCTGTTAACCTGTTCCACTCCTTTCCCTTCTGTCTTATTTCTCAGCTTCTTTTGTTTTCCTCCATTTGCTATTATTACAACTGTCTTATCTGTACTTAGTTTTATCCCATGTGCCTTCAATTTTGCATTGCATTCCCCTATCCTTTGCTGAAGTTCTTTCTTAGATTCTGCCCATACTGCCACATTGTCTGCATACAGCAACTTTGTTGATCTGTCCCCTCCAAAATGTTTGCCGCGTGTAGCAAGGCAACCGAGTTTTGACAAAGCAGTAAAGCAACAATGACTTTGTTCAGGTTTAACAAAACTGTGCTGAAATTATATCAGCAATTATGCTGCAGAGAGCAAAATCACTGCAGTGTTTTAAATGACAATGTGATTGATTTAGGTTTTGCTGAGTTACTCATGATGTCGTTATAGTAAGTGACACCACAAAACACCTGAACTGCTTCTTCAGGTAATGATAAGACCCTTTTTTAAGTCTGTTTGAAAGGACATTTAACTCATTACAAAGATTAAAAGGAACCAAATAGAAATACAAAAGGTAAGACCAGAAAGGACCATGGATATATATTTTAAAAGGGTATCATGAAACAATACCACATAAATAATTGCGCTGTTGCAACTGGTCCAGAAGTTGGTCCTTTTGAATCATGTAATATTATAGGTTCATAGGTTGGTACTGGGCTATCTGCCCGAAGGCATATATTAGCCCAGCCACGTTGTGCGGTATTCACCACCCCTTTAGTCGTTCCCTAGATCCTTGTACTAGCAGCTAGTACCCTTGGCCCCTATCTAGTAGTGCTGTTGGTGTGATCCCCGGTGTGAATGTTTTGTTACCCATCCACTCATCAAGGTCCCTCTTGAAGAGTGATAGTGAGGGGCTTTGTCTTATGTAGATCGGGACCCTGTTCCATAGTAAGGGAAGTCTCTGCGAAGGGAATCTATCCCTCCAGCATGTTCTATTCATTGTTGTGTGAGGTTTATATCCCTAGAGCATGTAGCTCGAGTAGATTTGGTTTTGCTAAGATGGAGCGTGTTCAACAATTTTGGGTTGGACATGGCTTTGTACGTTAGACAGAGATCGCCTCTGAGAAAGCAGTATGCAACAGAGAACAGTCTTAGCTTTTTCAATCGTGCTGCATAGGGCAACTGTTTGAGGCCAATAATCCTCTTGGTTAGGTACCTTTGTGGACTTTCCAGCTGCTGGAGATGTCTAGCCAGGTACATTCCAATTGGTGCATTGCACTCAATAATGGGTCTGATGAGGGAAGAGTAGAGGGGCACCATTACATCCTTAGATCTTGATGCAAACCCTTTCGTGATCAGATGGGCCACATAGAAGGATTTTCTAACCACTTTGGCAACATGGTTATCAAAGGAAAGCTGACTATCTACTTGGGTCCCTAGATCCCTTATTTCTTCTTCAGATTTCAGGGGATTACCTCCTATGTTGTAGTTTGCGGGTACTCTGTTTTTTCCAAAGGGGATTACTATGCATTTTTTTGCATTTAGCTTGAGACCATGGCTTTGACACCATGCATCAGTCTCATTTAGGCCCTTCTGGAGGATCTCCATGTCAGCCGGAGACTCTATTATAGCACCCAGTTTGCAGTCGTCCGCAAACTTAGTCAGCCACAGCCCTTCTGTGCTTGCCTGTACTTCTGAGAAGTATATGCCAAACAGGAGGGGCCCCAGGACAGAGCCCTGAACCATAAATGATTGAAAGAAGGACATACTTATTTTCTTTATCAAACTTAATAAGTAGTTTTATGGTCCATATGAGTGGTGAACATTCTCATGAAGTCACATGACAAATTACCAAATTATCATGTCAGCCCCCACTCACATGCACTCGTGCACACAGACACACACACACATGCATGCTTAAAACATAAAAGTATTATTGATGTAATTCACTGTTATTAAACAAAGAGCTGTTAAATTTGTAAACTCAATAAAAACAACACAAAATATCTTTACTTATGTTCATTGCTTTAACTAATTTTATTCTTTTCCCTGAAACAATCATTCTTTGAATCTTCTATTCTCCGTAGTAAGGGCAGCTGTGGTCATGCAATGGTAAGCATTGCTGCCTCATAACAAGAGGTTGTCTGGTTCGATTCTTATCTGGGGTGCATTCTGTGCAGAGTCTGCATGTTCTCCCTGCAGTCGCATGGATTTCTACCGGGTGCTGCCATTTCCTCTCACATTCCAAAGACATGCTGCAGGTAGATTGGACACTCTAAACTAGCTCTAGTTGTGAGTGCATGCGCATGTGTGGAAGGTTGGGTGCCGGGCTGGCATCACAACACCAAAAAATTCCACTGCCAATCATTATATAGACTGTTGTTCCACAGTGGTGACCCCTAACAGTAAAAGCCAAAAGAAGAAGAAGATTATCCGTAGTAAAAAAGTGCACACAGTTTTTTTTTACAGTAATGCAGAACAACTGGTTGCTGGGATAGGCTGTGGTATTCACAAGACATTAAATAAGAGAAAGCATATAAAAGAAAATTAATTAATGAGCTTCCTGCATACCTGATTAAACTGGGCACATTTTTGCTGCAAATGTATAAAACAATGTTTTGATGTGGATTTTCTTTCCATACTAAATAGTATACAACTTTACATTATTTTTGGTGCAAACATCACTTATTTTTATGTTTTATTTATTAGATATGGCTAGCCCTATCTGATTTTCTTGGAGTGGCAAGCTTTCAGCTATGATATCATGACAGGGACAATGTGGTAATACAAGAAGTAGATGTTTATCTATTGTACTAGGACATTTCACCTTCTATAGCAGTATACAAGTTACTTGTTCTCTGCAATAACATACAGTCAAATAAATATTGATAGTAGAACACCTTACTTTGAAAATAAAGATTTATAACATTGCAGTACTGAAATGACAAATTAAGTAAAGAGCTGCGCTTTTTAAGAATTTTTTTTATCTAGAATGCTTTATTACTATACAACAAATGAAAGATGCTTCCATGACCTCAGTCTCAGACTACGGACATAAAAAAATGTGGGCATAAAAAATGAACATAAAAAGAAAACAAAGCAATAGAATTAATTTTTGAAAAGTAATTTTTTTTACTTTTACCATTTACATACAGTTGAACATAGGTATCTGCAAAGATTACTGATACACTTTAACAAATAAATAAAATAAATAAATAGGTTATTTTGAACACAAAAAAAAAAAGAAACTGACTAGGCTTAGAATGGCCCACAAGGGCAGCTACCCTAGTACTTGACTATGAACATATGAGCCTATAAAAGTAATCATGTAAAACTGTCCATGTTAAATGTGGAATTGAACAGAATCTGAACTGCAGCAATAATGTTGAAATTTATTTCAGTAGATAAACTCTATACTCCCTAAAATCATTTATGCAAAATAATAGGGAATAATTTGTATTGCGTATATTTTGCTATTACTTTTCACTTTTGTGGTTTTCCCATATATTTCTATAAATACATTTTTGTTGTTGTGTCTTTCGGCTTTTCCAGGTTAGGGGTCGCCACAGCGGAACTCAGGTCCGCTAATCATTGGCAGTAGATTTTTACATGCCGAGTTACCCGCTCTGACGCACAACCTTCAATGAAGGTACGTCCATTCACGCATGTCTCCACACAGAAGACGCTCTAGCTGAGAATCAAACAGGACAACGTCATACTGTGAGGCGACAACGCTACCGCAGCACCACCACCGCAGATATAATGTGTTATTTATTATTAGTTATTTGACATTTGTTGACCAGGATAGTCTGACTGAGCATGTGCTCTTTTTAAGCAGAGGTCCAGGGAGAAAAGCTCTACAATCTTGTACAATAGTTTAACACACTAACAAATATAGAGAGCACACAGCTCATTAATAAGAAAAGAACACAGAATTACATCATAAGGTTACACATTACATCACTAGGTTAGACAGATGATCTGTTTACAGTATTAAATACACAGATTGTGTCAAATGCAGTTTATATTTATATTTAATTTCTGAATTGTAATTACTTAATGTCAATATTAATCTGTTCTTCATTTCCAGATAATAACTGCAGGAGTGCTTTTCCTTTTCTAAATGTAAAGAAACAACACTGCTCAATTGTTATCTAGTTTTGTAATACATAAGCAATACAGCAATCCTAAGTATAAGTCAAACCATCTTAGAATATTTGGGAATGTAAAGAGGGACTGCAAGGCAAAGATGCACTGAATAGAATTTTAATAATAGGTTCAGGGCTTACATTTCAAGAAAGGTATGCTGAGTTATTGTGTAATAAAAAGTGAACTATTAAGGGAGATGAAAAATAAAGTTTGCATCGTGACAAAAAGAATAGGTATAAAAAGTGGAAATGCACTGTGAAGATGTTGAAATGTATATATGCAGATAATTTAATTTATAATTCAATGAGAATGTGTAGATATGATGATATAATCAAGAACGTCTGTTCTTTTCAAGTGGTAAAAAAAATGTTTGTGAAGTTGTTCGTAATATAGAATTATCTACCACAGTTGGTATCATTCTTGAGGAAGGTAGCTTGCATGATGTTACCCTAATTCTGATGTTGCAGGAGGAATCTGAAGAAGGCAAGGCAATGCTGTGGACAGATGCACTTGAGCAATACTTTGAAACGGAAGTGTGCAGAAGGTGAGCTATTGTTAGGTGAGCCAGTTGCATACTGGTGCATGAATATGAAACATTCCAGAATGAGGACAATGGTGGTTAGTGAAATATGAGCTGCAGGACTAAGTGAAGGACAAGGTTTAATCTCTGGTACAGTTAAAGAATGAAAACATTTGTGACAGCCGGAATGCCTTTTCAACTCTTAGACAAATCTTCAATGCTATTAGGTAAGAAAGAAGACATGTTTCTGTCAAATTTATAGATGTTTATGCAAAATAAAATGACATAGAATGTATAATATCAAGGTTTACTCATAATTCATAGAAGCACCGTTTTTCAATGCACCATTCATTGTAATATTAAACTTTAAAGCAGTGAGTCAAAAAATTTAAACATCAAGAAAAAAACAATTTTTTTCCAAGGGGCAAGTTCTCTGCATTACCCGTGTGGGAGTCTTCACCCCACCATCATCTAAATTATTTATACCAACTCCATAGGCACAACACAGTGGAAAAAATATGCATGAAATTTATTAACCTTTAGTTGTTATTTTTTCTTCAAATTGCTGTGACTTTGGTACAGAAATATAAAAGTGGCTCACACTGGAAGCATAACAGCTCGTAACTCTGGGGGGAAATTGTTTTGATGATTGTTGGATGCAACTGCATGAAACCAGAAAAGTTGTGAGTGGACATGTTAAGTGCTTTGTGTATTTGTTGGGTTCTGCACTTGTAGTCATGCAGTCATGTTTAGAGCAATTAAGTTTCAATAAGATATAGCAATCCAATTCTGAATATTAATCTTTTGCAGAGTACAAAAAAATAGATTCTAAATGTTAGTATTATAGCAATTGCATACTGGACATTACAAAATAGACAGCTGTCATATGCTATCCTTGATAAGACTTAATAATTGGAGCTTGTTGATCAGTATCTTTTTGCATTCATTAGCCAGGGTGTTGAAACATTAGATTTCTTAGAGGATAATTTGTTTACTAACCCTGCAGTGCGATGCCTGGTCTGACAAAGATAAGGTTTAAATCCCACCGCTGCCAACCAATGTAATTCTGGTGCTAATGTGGGGTGCCCTACATTAACCTACCAATGGGTATTCAGATATGTGAGGGACAGGGGTTATTGTCTTTAGAGCTGCCCACAGATGGGTGTCATGACCATCAGCAGGATACACCACTGGCACTCAAATGGATAAAGTTAAAAAAAGATGTACACAAATCATGTTTGCTAATAATTCATGGAATCAAACCTGGCCTAAAGAACATGAATGGAATATGGGAATGTGCCCTATTTTCCATGGCATGGGCTTCTAACATCCATAACCAGAGTAGGACAACACACCGACCACCTTCACTGAGCTTTGTCTTTAGTTAGTACCTTGACCTCTTTCACACCACTTTCTCTGTGAACAATTAATACTTTCCTGTGTCTCTTACCCATGGTAACTACCTTTAAAACAAATTATTACTTAGACACACATGCCCCCCCACACACACACATCCCTAGGAAGGCTGATCTGCTATGACCCAAGATTATTGGGCTAGGGATCCACCAGTCACTTTGTCACTCTTGACTAATAGATGAATAATGCTAATATTAATTATTATTATTATTATTATTATTATTATTATTAACACAAATGGTAATGTACAGAAAGAACAGTCTGGTCTGTTAGAGTTGAATATTAGCAATTTTCAACAGATAAGAAAAATATACTCCTTTCAAATATTAAATACATAAATAAATAGCTAGTCATAGGATCTTACCAACACTGAATTATTAAAAATACTTATCTAGGAAATGAAGACGTTAGATTGTATTTAAAAATACAGAGCTATATACATTTGCACAGAGAAACAGCAAAATATTTAATTTTACATAATGCTTAAAATGAAAACTCTAACTAAAACTGGATAAATAATCTAACTGAATATAGCCCAAAGAATACTGAAGCCTCGGCTGAGCTAGGTGAGCAGAAAGCCCAGGCAGATGCATTACACTGGTTTACACAGATATTAACATTGGAATATCTAGAGAAGGTTTGGCTTATTGTTTCAGTTCAAAATATGTTAGCTGATCATTTTCCCAAAGGAACCAAAGGTAATTAACACATTTTTTCTCACACGCAGAATATCCTGCTATGACTGCTTGGTTCTTATAGCAGAGTTTTCTGACTGCCCCTTTTATAGCATCTCCTTCAGTTACATACCAACAATTCATTCTTTCTATAGTTAGAAACATATCTTAGAATTATATTTTCCAGCAAAATAAGTTCATCTTCAGAGGTTCTATACATATTTGCCTCCATGTTGCATAACAGAACACATACAATGTTCCTATCCCATAAGTGAAGTTCCTTGGTGTAGTTTCTGTTCAGATTTAGTAAAGCTTAACTAAAGCTTACAAATGTGCTACATTCTGAACTAAGGAAGAAGAATGCTTTAGCAATCACAGTTTACATCAGTTTCTCTCCCATGGTATCACAAACCTATTATGCCTTTTTGCAAGTATGTTTTAACACATTTCTGTATTTTCTAAGGGTATTTTTGGTTAGCTCCTATGTATATCTTCTAAGGGACATTTCAGTTTTTGTGTGCTTGTCTTATTTAGCATTATCCCTGGATAAATATATCTGCTGTCTGGTTAAGCTGAATGTTTCAGAGCACAGCTATATTTTAGACTTATTCTATACTGAACGGGTTTAGTAAGGTAGACTTATGTATATAGACAGTGAAGTCCAGTTTGTTGGCCTTAATGCATTAAATGCCAATGTGGTTTTGTGTTTTCATCAGTTAATGCATTGGAACATTATTTTTTGAAGAAATGTACATATCTTCCAGGAAGCTTTAGCATACTTATGTTGCTTGTAAAAGAACAAAAATGATCAGGGACTGATAAAACAATACTTTTATAAATTTTTCATCACCTCTATACTTCTGATATCCCCATGTATGTTTAAATGACAATAAAAATAAATATGTCCACTAAAATTCATCATTCTGATAGTTATTCTTGTTTTCAGTTTATTTATCTATTGTTTTTTTTTTTGTTTATTTATTTATTTGCTGCACCATAAAATGATAGCTGCCATTCTGACATGATTTTGTTTTGATTTCTGACTCTCTTCTTCTGTTAGTGAAGTTCATATCCTATTACATGATGTAACCTGTCTGTTGTCTTTCTGTCAAGTGATTGACAATGACAAGGTCCTGAATTTCTTTCCTGCTCTGACTGTTCCATAATATGTCAGCATATATTTTGGTAGGAGCTCCTCAGAGTTTTATTAGCAGAAAGCTACTAAGCAGGCATTTTAATTAGCTTTAAATGTCTTAGAAGGAGCCAATAAATAGCTTGCATTTGTTAAACCTCCTAGAAGGAGCCACTGAATAGCTTGCATTTGTTAAACCTCCTAGAAGGAGCCACTGAATAGCTTGCATTTGTTAAAACTCTGTTTTAATAATGTAACTGCTGTCTTTTTATTCAGCATTGCCACACGTGACCCTTAATTTGGGATAATTAGTTTTGCTAAGGCTGTAAATGTTATAGGTTCACAGATTAGTACTAGGCTAACTGTCCTTGTGGACCATTTTAAGCTTAGCTGATTAACCCCTGTGAGAATCAAACCTTGTATCGCATTCTTTAAGGTAAACACCTTAACTATTATGCCAGCCTCCCATACTAGCTTCACCTCCTAGTAATTGAGTTATAGACTCTGTGAGGCAGCAGATGATGTAATAAATACTAAAAGGAAATCATGTCAGACATAGCTCTAATGCAGTTTATAGACAAGACAAACAAGTGCAGACTAGAACAAAGGAAGATGTGCTTAAATAAAATGTTTTATGTGGAAGGATTGAAATATGAATATATGGAATAAAAATCATTTTATGATAAGAATAATTAAACTGACATTTGGATGGTGCCATCTTTAAGTACTTATTTTCATTTGTCATGTGTTCTGTATCTGTAATGGTATGGTGTAACCACTATTTTTGTCAGTCAGTGCTGCTTGTGTCAGTGTACTGAGTTGTCCTATAATTTTGGACTAAATTGCTTTTCATATCCTTTTATTGTATGTAGTCTTTGTACAGACACAGAAAGATTTTATGCCAACTTAGTGTCGTCCTTGTGTTTTTATTTATTTGTTTGTTTTTTTTGTCCAATTATGCAAGAACTAAATAGTTCGGAAAGACTGTAACACAGTTCATTATGTATATTTTGCTAATATAATGGTGAAAATAAAACCACTGGCAACATAGAATGTACTTGGGGACAAAAATTAAACAGTCTTTTAATTATTGTTGGATTGTAGCTCCCTAGGACAGTGATAAAATCTGCTATTTCTTATTATTTGACCAATAGTAATAAAAATAAAATTAAATCACTGCATCCAGGTAACTACCATATGTCTGCTAGGACATACTTCAAAATATCAAAGTACACCAATATCAGACAGCAAAACATTGATCCAAAATGACTGAAATACTAAATATCAAAAAAAAAAAAAAAAAAAAAAACTACAAAAAAAAAACAAAGCAACAACAACAACACACAAAAAAGTAAAAAAAACAAAACACAAAACTCAAGTCTTTTGCAGGGAGGCTAGAACCCCACCTCATGTTAATTATATATAGCAACTTCAAGATCACACAACAGTGGGGAAAGGGCAAAACCACAGTACCCAATGTCACATGATCTCCCACAAAAGTAATGCCAGCAAATACAATCAAATGAATATTCAGCCATTTCTGCCAGTGATAAACACATTCAATATTATGAACTGTTAATATAATTGTTGTCACTAATAGGGCATAATACCCATAGTGCAGTTTGACAGTTTATTCATACCATTTTGTTATTCGTTATTTGCTCAAAAATTTTGACAACTTTTTCAGAGCTTTTCATAATATTGGTAACTGTCCTTACAGCATCATTGAAATCCCATAATGCTTATAAGGCATGAAGACAGGCAATTACTTATACCATTTTGAGTAAATTTAACATTTAAATGTTCACTGGATGTCAAGCATAAACATGTTTCTCTCTTATTAGAAGTAACTGAGGATGTAATAGATGTTTGTCTCTGATACAGTTAAATGACAGAAAAACGTACATGACATTTAAATAGCAGTTGGCAAAGGCATTTCATAAAAGCTTGTGAAGCAATTATTGCCTTGCATTTATAACAGAGTGCTCTGTGCTAAAAAGATAGGCTCAAGCATCCTGGCACATTACATATTTTAATCAGAAATCCGCCACATAACACAAGCACTCAGGTCACTCCAGAACAAGTACAAATACTACTCTGTCATTGTGCATGTTGGTGTTAATGACCTGAGGCGTATCTCCCTGGACTAAATGAAAAGAGACATGGAAGAGCTCTCTGATCACGTAGCCCAGGCCAGTATGACCCTGACCCTGAGTAGCATCCTGCCCTTACCAAGAATGATGCCACAGTATGAAGAAAAAAATGATCACTTTCAACAATTGGCTAAGTTTCTGGTGTCATTCAAAGGGGATCCAGTATTTGTCTGCCTGGGATGACATGCTCGACAAGCCATGTTGCTTCACAAGTGATGGCTTGCACCTGTCACCCTTAGGCTTTTGAATACTGGCCAAGGCTTTTGCTGTCCCCATAGTGCCTTTTTTAGGCAAGGCTCAAAAGACAAACCCACCACCATAAATAGCACAAGTGACCAAAAACTGAGGGTAATGCTACTCAACGCAAGAAGTCTAAACCTCAAAATGCATGCACTCGAGGCACTCCTCAATATTGGAAACATTGATATCTGTGCAGTAACAGAAACCTTGTTTAAGGCTCCAGAGAGCACCCCAGCACTATCAGGCTTTAACTTATAACATACTTTTTGGCCACAGAACCCAGACCGAAACACAAAAGGCGGGGGTGTATCCATATTCATCAAGGATACCCACACCTCCAGGTTAGTGGTGCAGCACAATGCCTCAGAGATCATCCATGTGCAATTAACAATGGGCAAAACTGCAATTCAAATTGTAGCTTGCTACAGATCACCCACCATGACCCAGGATCCCCATTCTGCATTTCTGGAGACACTGGAAAATATGCTGGTCCTACCAAATGCCCTAATATTGAGTGATTTCAATTACCCAATCATTAACTGGGAGAACTACTCAAGTACTAACTCCCTTGCCCAACGCTTCCTAGAATTTATAAACTCGAACACCCTGGATCAACTGGTCAACACCCCCACCAGACATGACAACATATTGGATCTGGTCATCACCAACAAGTGCAACTGGTGTTCTACACCGGAGGTCAACCTCCCGCTGGCTAGATCAGACCATAGACTAATCACTCTAGATATCCACATTCCGTCCCCACCTCCAACCAAGGAAACCACCATGAAAAACTTTTCAAAAGCAAACTTCACATTACTTAAGACCGAGGTGGAAAGTTTCACAGCCCCCAAGCTAAAGGACAACACTGTCCAAGCTGCTGAATTCTATGAGCACCTGCAAGAATGCATAGATTGTGCTATCCCAAGCAAAACCAAGACTCACTCCTCCAAGAAAAGGAAACCAGTCTGGTGGACCCCTGCCATAAACAAGCTATACAATAGAAGGAGGAAACTAGTGCAGAAAAGAGTAAAATCCCAAGAAGGGAAGACATCCTTAATCAGTATCAGCAAGAAACTGTGATCCCTCATGAAATCATCCAAGGCTAGCTTTGAAAGAAAAATTTCCAAGGACTCCAAAGTTAACCACAAAGCGTTCTTTAGCTATGTCAAAAATCTAAGTGGAAACTCTCAAATCTGCTCTGAGTTAGTGCAGAATGGCACAAAACACACTGAACCGACTGATATTGCCAACATTCTGGCAGACAGGTTTAGTGCAAACTTCACTCCCCTCTCACCCCCTAAAGGGCCCATAACCATACCAGAAGAATGCAGAGCCCCAGCAATCACTGACACACAGGTTAAAACAGCCCTATCCAAAGCCAAAAACACAGCTTCAATGAGATCGGACAGTGTCCCAGGCTGTGTCTTACACGAACTCCAAACACACTGTTCAAACTCAGCCTCTCTACAGGCTACGTACCCATAGACTAGTGCACAGCAACAGTTATCCCGCTCCACAAAGGTGGAGCCACAATGGACCCCAGGAACTATCGCCCTATAAGCCTGACTAGCCTGGTCTGCAAGGCTATGGAGAACATCATCATCATGGAATTCATTAGCAGAGACATTGGGAACCTCCAAACATTGGACCCTACCCAGTTTGGCTTAGTTAATGGCAGATCATGCCTCCTAAGCCTGGTGGATTTCTTTTAGTTACCAAGGCTTTAGATGAGGGAAAGGAGGTCCACACAGTGTACCTAGACCTCACAAAGGCTTTCGACACCATTCCTCATTCTGGTATTATAGATAAGCTCACCAGCCTGAACATAAACCCCTACATCATGAGATAGGTTACCAATTGGCTCATGGATAGAACCCACATGGTGAGAGTTTCAGGCTCTAGGTCCGACTCTAAACTGATTACAAGTGGCATCCCCCAGGGTTCAGTCCTGGGACCCCTCCTGTTCGGTATATTCTTTTCAGAGGTACATGCAAGCACAGGAGGACTATGGCTGACCACATTTGCAGACAACTGCAAACTGGGGCCCTTAATTGACTCTTGGGTTGATACAGACATCCTCCAAAAGGGTCTCACTGAGACGGATACCTGGTGTCAAAATTATGGCCTCAAGCTTAATGCCAAAAAGTGCATAGTCAACCCCTTTGGAAAAAACAAAGTACCCATGAACTACCACATACGTGGTAGTCCCCTAAATACAGAAAATGTAATAAGGGATCTGGGGACCCAAGTAGATAGTAATCTCTCCTTTGATAACCATATTGCCAAGGTGGTTAGAAAATCCTTCTATGTGGCCCACCTAATCACAAAAGGGTTCGCATCTAGAACAAAAGAGGTTATTGTGCCTTTCTACTCATCACTCATCAGACCCATCATAGAGTACAATGCCCCATTTGGGATGTACCTTACAAGACACCTGCAACAGCTGGAAAGACCACAGAAGTACCTCACCAAGAGGATTACTGGCTTCAAACAGATGCCCTATGCAGCCTGATTGAAGAAAATCCAGCTGTACTCGGTTGCATACCGCTTACTCAGAAGTGATCTCTGCCTGACATACAAGGCCATGTCCAACCCAGAATTGATGGACATGCACCACCTAAAAAAAAACAAATCCCTGAGAGCCACATGCTCTAGGGATATAAACTTCACCACAACGATAAATAGGATGTGCTGGAGGGATAGATTCCTGTCCCAGAGACTCCCCATGCTTTGGAACAGGATTCCAGTCTACACTAGGCAGAGCCCCTCACTAACACTCTTCAAGAGAAACCTTGACGAGTGGATGGAAAACATAAAATTTAAACTGGGGATCACTGCAGTGGCTCTGTTGGACAGAGGCACAGGGAACTAATCTAAGGGCCGGCGAAAGCCAACACATTCTGGGTAGGCTTACAGATGCCCTCGGGCAGATAGCCTAGTACTTACCTATGAACCTATGAACCTATACTGAATCACTAAAACTTTTCTATTGTTTTTGAATCTGTCTTGTCTATCTTCCTCTCTTATTGATTTAACTGTATTTTTATGAAGTGTATAGCCCTCTTTAGAGATCTTACAGGTGGGTAGAGCTGGGAGAAGACACATCTGTTACTTCCTCTATACTATTTTAAATAAGGTAATACCTTTCTATAATAAAACATGCTAGAATAAAAATGAAAGGCACAAACACCCACCAGGGCAGAGTCAATAAAAAAACTTTTAACACCACAAAGTCCAGCAGCCGACCAACGAAGATGACTCACAGCAGTATAAACAGCAGGTTTTATTGGAATAGGCAAAATGAATACAAAACTGATAGACTAAGCATTAAAGGATGCTTTCGCCAAACACATAGGCATCATCAGAGTCTTAATATACAAAAAACAACAATGTGCACCATTTTAAATACCCTACTTCACATTACTATAGGTTGAAGCAAAACCCCTCCCACCCTAAGTACTTTTATTCCTTTGTACATAAAAAACTTATTTATAACAAATATTTCTTAGTTTAAAAACTCATCCATACTTCAAATTTTATTACAGTTTATAAACACTACAACAATTACATCCATTTTACTCTAAAACCTATTGAATTCATAAATTCATAATAACACATTTTATCACTAATAATATTTAATTGATCAACGTAGTTTTTTGATGAAGAAAATAATAAAAAGAATGTATAAAAAACTTGTAAAAAATATATAAAAAATAAATGATATTGTTGGAATAAAAGTACTTAGGGTGGGAGGGGTTTTGCTTCAACCTATAGTAATGTGAAGTAGGGTATTTAAAATGGTGCACATTGTTGTTTTTTGTATATTAAGACTCTGATGATGCCTATGTGTTTGGCGAAAGCATCCTTTAATGCTTAGTCTATCAGTTTTGTATTCATTTTGCCTATTCCAATAAAACCTGCTGTTTATACTGCTGTGAGTCATCTTCGTTGGTCGGCTGCTGGACTTTGTGGTGTTAAAAGTTTTTTTATTGACTCTGCCCTGGTGGGTGTTTGTGCCTTTCATTTTTACTCGTTAACAAACCACTGGTGCAGGTGCCTTTACCGGCGACTGGCGGATGAACATGCAGGTTATTTTGAAGGAGCTGGCGGTGGTTGTCAATAAGCTGATACAAGCTTATGAGATGGAATCTGTTAACGGAGTTGTTAACAGTGGCAGAGACTCTAGGGGAGAGAACTTAATTGAACCGGTCAGCCCAAGTGACTCGGAGGTACGATGTTTTACTTTACACTCTCCTGTTGGGACAATTCCTTGTGCTCAGCCGACTAGGGGAAGATCCTATGCTAGAGCGACTGGTTCCCAAGGGGGGAACCTACAACGAGGAGGTGATGCTGAGGACCCGAAGGGGAAAGAGCAGAACAACGGCTTTAACATTTCTTCCTGGTTCAATGAACCTTTTATCCCGGATATTGCTGCCAGGAGCCGAATGGCGGATGTGAGACCGTGTTTGAGGGAGCAGATTTCAAACTACGAGAAATTGTGTAAGAAATACCGCGCTATCCAGATGGACTCGAAGTTTTTATGTGATTCTAGGGGTTTGAAGCAGGTTCCAAAGGGTTTACGAATCTGGAAAAGACCGATGGGTGTGGAAGAAGGCTCGGAGGCCTTTAAAGAACTTGTGAGCTTGTTTGATCGAACAGGCTTGGAAATGTTGGACATTATTTTAAAGAACAATGAGCTTAAGCTGAACGAAATTAAAGGTGAAATTAAACTGTTATATGTGAGTATTACTACAGACTTAATGTTTGAACACTACAAAAGTAACTTTGATAAGGCAATTAAAAACATTGAAATGTATGTTCTTAAAAGTTCTGAGACTAAGGAAAGGAAACTTAAGAGGGATAGTGTTGATTACAAATTTAAATGTGCATACCCACCTGGGATTAAACATAGGGGGCTTGAATTCAATATTAGTGAGGAAAGTGAACGTATGGGGGATGAAGCAAATAATGGTGTTTATGTTTTTAACGATGTCAATGACTTTGATGAAGGGTCTGATAGGCCAAATGATTTTTTAGAAATGGAAGAACAGCCCCGACGGTCAGAGAGGCTGCGCAACAGGGAGATGCACCAGAGGGAACATCAAGAGAACTACAGTGGAAGAAGCAACAGGAGAGGGAGGTATTAGTGAAGGTGGACTCCCTGGGGGGTGACTTTTTAGTCGAAAATGAAATAATGGATGTTGGTAGTTCTGCTGAGATCAGATTTTGTGAGTTGGTTAATAATGAACAAGGCAGTGTGAATGGTTGTACAAATTTTGTTAAAGACAAAAGTTGTCTTAAGAACAACAATGTTAATTTACGTGTTTTCAATATTGAGGTGACAGACTGTTCTGGGAATGAACAGAGGTGGATTGGTTCACCCAGTAACACAGATGAATTACATGAAAAAAGCATTCACGAAACAGATATTGTGCTTGAAAACGGTGATAACAATGAATATGTTATCAAAGAAGGTAGTAATTTTAAAGTCCTTCGTAAAAATGATTATTGCATTTATAACTACACTAATTTAAATGTTAATGATGATTATTTTGACTTATTTTCGAAAGGGGTAAAATTTGTTCCAAAGTTTAGACCTGACACTGTTAAAACATTGGTGGAAATAAAAATGTTTGTTAGGCAGATGCACCTGAAAATGTATTTTGCAGGGAAGGGGAAAAGTGAGATAAGTCAGGGTGGTTGTGTCAGTCAAGATAATAATAAATTAAAAAGGAAAAGTGCTTTTATGCCTCCACTTCATAAAGATGTGTTATGTTTTGAGAAAATAGTTGAGGCTCACACGAGAGAAATGTTAAAAAATGTTAAAGTGATAGATGACAATTTAACAAAGAAAGAAAGAGAATTGTTGGACACTTTGAAAAAATCTGGGTTATACAGATTTATGAAGCCTGATAAGGGAGGGGGCACAGTAATAACGACTAACATAGACTATATTTCTGACATTACTTCATTGTTAAACAGAGATGAAACATATAAAATTGTGTCACGAAATGAGATTAACAGGGCTTATATGAAGATTGATGTTTTTTTACGAGATGCCCTTTGTCAGGGCTCGGTTAATGAGAGTGAATTTAACTTTTTGATGGTTAAATTTCCAAAAACACCGACATTGTTTGGCATCCCCAAGACCCACAAGGGTGTGGACCATTTGGAATACAGGCCTATTGTTAGTGCAAGGGGATCCAAAACGGAACCCATTGCTGCCTTTATAGACATTTCATTAAAAACTATATTTGATGATGTCGATCATATTATAAAAGATTCATGGCACTGTTTGAAAAGGTTTAAAGACTTAGGAAGTGTTGAAGAAGAGTTTGGTTTTTTGACCATAGATGTGGTCAATTTATTTTCGGTTATTCCGCAGGAACAAGGCCTTGAGTTATTTTCTGAAGCCATAGTAAAAAGTGGGTTGTTTAGTGGCCAGAAAACCAACTTCCTAATAGACATGATGGAAGTAGTGTTGAGGAACAACTTCCTGAATTTTGAAGGTGACCTTTTCCAGCAAGTGTCAGGGGTAGCAATGGGGGCCAAGTGTGCCCCCTTATTTGCTAACGCGGTTCTATTGACATGGGAGAGGGAACACATCTTTGCGTCCAAAAACCATTTAGAAAGAATTTTGATGTATAATAGGTTTTTGGACGATATTTTGATCCTATGGAAAGGTGACCAAGATTCAGCAAAAGAATTTGTGGATTACTTGGGAAAAACTACTAACTTTTTGAATTTCACTTTCACATGGAAGGAAGAGAGTATTTCTTATTTGGACTTATTGATTTGTAAGGGGGAGGGGGGCTTTACGAGTAATATCTTTAGAAAAGAGAATTATTCCAACTCCCTTTTGCATTTCAATAGCTACCACCCATTTCACCAGCGGAAGGGATTAATTAAAGCCCAAATGGTTAGGACATCTAGGTTAGTCAGTCAAGATGATGACTATAGGGAAGAAATGTTTAAACTAATTGGGATGTTTATTGATAGGGGGTACCCTTTAAAATTGTTATTAAGTGTTAAAAGAGACATTAATAGGAAAAGAAATGATAGATATGCTCCGATTCTTAAGGGTGGACTGAATATTAGGGAAGTTTCAGAGAATAGTAAAGAGGAACAAAATGAGAATTTACGGTTGGTGGTGAAATTCAGTGAGGTGACACCAGCTTTAATAAAAACAGTAAAGGAAGTTTGGAACTTTTCCTTAAGTGAAGAGGTTAAAAAGATTCTGGGGAATAGTCCACATGTAGTCTTTAGTAGAGGTGAGAACATGAAGGATATTTTAGAAAAGAGCAAATTAAGAAATTATAGGTCAAATATGAGGAAATGTGGTTTTTGTAGAATGTGTAGATTTGTGTATGAAGGATCATATGTGTGTGTAGAAGGATATAAATATTCTATTAAATGTCCGGGACAGTGCAATTGTTGCACTAAAAATATTGTGTACCTAGCCTCTTGTTCTTCTTGTAATTCCTACTATCTAGGTAAAACCATTAGGAGGCTTCGGGACCGGATTTCGGAACACCTTAGGTCCATTAAAAAGAAGGATTTGCACAATGCACTTTATATACACACCACAAAATGCAAGTTTTTTAAAAAGTTTTTGTTTTTTGTTATAGGCCGTGTGATTGACTCAGGGGATGGGGGTGATGTGGACAATAAGGTTGGTGCCCTAGAAACTGAGTGGCAGATTAGGTTAGATGCCTGTAGACCGCCAGGGCTCAACGACTACATCTCCATCAAGCCAATTTTAAGGCTAAGATCCCAGCTGTTATAGGTATTGGTTATAACTCAATTGGAAAAGTTTAATTTATTGAAAATTACTACCAACAATATCATTTATTTTTTATATATTTTTTACAAGTTTTTTATACATTCTTTTTATTATTTTCTTCATCAAAAAACTACGTTGATCAATTAAATATTATTAGTGATAAAATGTGTTATTATGAATTTATGAATTCAATAGGTTTTAGAGTAAAATGGATGTAATTGTCGTAGTGTTTATAAACTGTAATAAAATTTGAAGTATGGATGAGTTTTTAAACTAAGAAATATTTGTTATAAATAAGTTTTTTATGTACAAAGGAATAAAAGTACTTAGGGTGGGAGGGGTTTTGCTTCAACCTATAGTAATGTGAAGTAGGGTATTTAAAATGGTGCACATTGTTGTTTTTTGTATATTAAGACTCTGATGATGCCTATGTGTTTGGCGAAAGCATCCTTTAATGCTTAGTCTATCAGTTTTGTATTCATTTTGCCTATTCCAATAAAACCTGCTGTTTATACTGCTGTGAGTCATCTTCGTTGGTCGGCTGCTGGACTTTGTGGTGTTAAAAGTTTTTTTATAAACATGCTAGAATGTTTACATAACACATTTTACAGTAAAAAAAAAAGAAATACTAGAGAAAATGTAGTTATCATTTAAATTTGCAGTTCTTTACTATATACCCTTATTATTAATGATAATCACTTGAGAACTGCATGAATGCAGTTTTACTTCTTCCTGACATCAGTCTTGTGTTCATGACATGAACTGCAATAGATACAGTACAATGTTGTAAGTAGTACCTGTGAAAGGAGACAGAAAATGGAAGGCAAAGAAAAAAATATCTAAGTGGATGCTGTTGTTATATGGCAGCAAAAGTAATCATTAAACTTGCCAGAAGTAAAAAGATTCCCAAATGCTGTAAGTGGATCATATAAACTATAGAAAGAAAAACGTTAACAAAAACATCTTGTATTTCTTCTGAAAAAGGCATGATTATGGTGGGATATTAATCTTCTTTTTACTTACTAAGATATTACAAGAAGAATGACAATTCCTTAACAGATATTTATGAAGATGAGTTTATGACATGATGGAACAGTTGCTCTGCCATATGGCAGACTTGATGAGGAGGGATGCAGAAAGGAGGGGGGAATCCATGATGAGACAAAAGTGTAGGTAGCTGCATACAGGTATGTGTCTGATATGGAGTGATGAGATGGCCATCCTATACCATGCCAGAGAGATGCACTTCTTTAACATTAAGTCACAATTATTACTGTGATTGGGCAAACAAGGTATGTGGAGTGGTATACCTGTGGCGGTACTGAGGCATGTTTAGACAGGTGGTGGTTAGTGGGCAGATCATTGTCAGCCTGCAATACAATGGGGGTGGAGCACGAGGCTGTGAGCATCAGCACAAGAGGTGTAAAGGTAGTAAGACTTCTTACATCACCAAAGACAGCACTGCCCAGGCATGACTTGATGTTGTTCACTGACTGGATAATGCAGAAATCATAGAAAGTAGATAAAATACTTCAGCCTCCACTTGCAGGATAGGCTGTCAGCAGTTTAATTTATGTCATGGTAGAGATGACACCTACAGTATCTCAGGTACAGGGATCCTACTGTGGGGGGCTCTACAGTGATGATGAGGTACAGGGTATCCACTCTTGCTGTGAGGTTGATAGATATCATTTCTAGGAGCATTCAGTCCAGCTCTGCACAAAAAGCAGACATTTTCATGCATCTAATACCTCTAGATGTCACATATACTTTAAGGCATTTAGAATATCTTATGTAAAGGAGTCAAAGAGAAATTCTTGAATCTTGATCAGGTGTTTTTTTCTTACTTAGTCTTTCAGCAAGCATGGAGTAAGGGATTTATGAAATCCATTGAAAGGTATTTCTGAAACTTATCCATACTCCTATTTAGGACACATTGTTGTAAAGTGTAATAACTTACTGAATATTTATTTTAATAAGGCTGAATGTTTGACGTCAGTCCTGTATTACATATAGCTATAATACATTTAGAATCTTAATCTTGCAACCATAGAAATTAAATCCCAGTGATATGCAGTTTTGCTTTAAGGTTACAAATGCCAAAACACATGTCATTATTTAGTCCTTTGAATTACATTAAGGTGACATCTAAATGCCACCGAAAAACACCTGCAAAATAGTCATGACATTTGAAAAAGAATTTACCATGAAAAACAAGCTCTAGATATTTGCATGTCAGCATAACTTGCTTAACTTGCTTTGAAGATGAAAAATATGATCCATCCAGTGCTTTTCTAAGTGTACTTTTCTATACTTGGATAGTGCATCTTGCTTGCCTCCATAAATATGATGATATGACCATGCTTATGAGACGTACCTGCATAAAAACAAGTAAAACATCACTCATTTTGCTGTTTCCCTTCACGGATCATGAAATATGCATTTCCTAAATGCTATGGCACAATCTGCATTTCTGAGTGTGGAGAAGCCGAGAGAGGAGATAAAATCTCAAAAAAATCTTTTCAAGTATATATTTGATATGGTATAATGCAGCTATTATGTAGGATTTTGTTAGGAAACCATTTTATACAAATGCAGTCAGATATTATTCAACTTTATGTAATTTCAATACAATGGTATCAGTACAGTGATTGTCTAGGATACAGTTAAAGAAACAGTAAAATCCATTGTACTTGGAGCTTTTCTCCCCCGGCCTCCACTGAAAATGGACTTTTAGTCCAGTCAGACATCATCGGTAAACAAATGTCAAATAAATAAATAATTAAATAAAATGTGTAACTGAATATGACTTTTTCAGCATTTCACTCATATGTAGAAAAATAGTAACAAAGAACTATGAAGCTATAACATTTTACATATTTCATTCACGAAGGAAGTGAGCCAGCAATTCCAACAAAAAGTCATTCTTCAGAATGATGGTGGAACCATGCTGTGGCATAAAGGTATGACTATGACCTGACTCTGGCTTAGACAACCCAGGTTTTTATTAGCAGTTCAGGCATCTGAGGCACGGCAAGGGAAGGACAGGTGCACCTCTCCCTGGTGAAGGGGAGGAGAACACACACAAGGGCACCTCTCATATTAGAGCTCTGACAAAGGCCCGAAAAGTACAAGGGAGGCATGTCTTGACAGGAATAGGTGAGAGACGTTTGCTAAGCTGAGGTCGAGGTAGGTGAAACACTGCATATTTCCAATGCATGTCCGACTAAAGGACTTAGCCATGTGTGTTGCAGGGGTAACAGGATATTAGGGCTTAAAGGAAAAATCTCTCATGACAGCAAAGTGACAATGCACTGGGGCACTTCAGTCTTCTCACTTGCTCAGAGCAGGCACTCTTCGGCATATTTCCAGGGGTGTATGGAGAGCCTGGTACAGATGTGGGAGGTGCAATGTAATGCAAAAACAAATTCTTCAGAATAATGTTGCAGTTCACTAAATAAATGTATTGTTCTAAAATTTAGAGAGGTGTTGTCTACATTCTCAAAAAATAAAACAAAAAAAGGTCTGTGCTGATTACAATACTATGACTGCTAGGTTTTATTTCAAGAATCAGTCATATATTTTATGACAACATGAGCAGTAGCAATTATGGATGATGGTACCTGGAGTTAATACTTCTTTTGGCTTTTCCCGGCTAGGGGTCGTCACAGCGGATCAGCTGTCTACTTATGTTTGGCAGTGGAGTTTTACAGTGTCGAGTTGCCAGCCTGGTGCCCAACCTTCCACAGAAGGCACACACATGTACACAGTCACACTTAGGGCCAATTTAGAGTGTCCAATCCACCTACAGCATGTCTTTGGGATGTGGGAGGAAACCAGAGCACCCGGAGGAAACCCATGTGACCACAGGGAGGACATGCAGACTCCACACAGAAGGCACCCCAGCCGAGAATCAAACCAGAGAAACTCTTGCTGTGAGGTGGCAATGCTAACCACTGCACCACCGTGGCCACCCACCTGGAGTTAATACTATAAACTGCAAAACAAATGTTTATATTGTGGATGCACTGCATTTCTGAGGTGGCTTCCTGGCACTAGTATAAAATGAATTTCTGTGAAACAAAATAACATGCCAATTGGGGTTTCATTACACAGCATACATTTTTGCTTGTTTATTCATTTGTTTTTGTTTTACTTAGTAAATTACAAAGGTCACTGTAGGTACTGAGACTTTACTGTGAAGACTTAGGAAGAAATTTTCCACAAACTCTATGTCTCAGTAAACAATATTAAGAATTGTCTGTTATTCATTCTCTTATAACCATTTTATCCAGCTCTGATCAGGTGGGGAGCTGCGGTATATCTCAAGACTCAAAGGGCATAAGGCAGAGAAACTAACCATGGGTAGAATGCCAGTCTATCACAACACACACACACACACACACACACACACACACACACACACACACACACACACACACATGCAGACCTCTTAATTGTCCCTATTTTGAAGGAACTTTTCTATTTTCAGGCATGATTTACCACTGCACAGGATACCCCTAATTTTGGAGGTATGTCCTTATTTTTAGGCTTGGTTTACCTATTTACACAATTTTATGAATAATTTATGTGCTATTTGGTATTCATACTTTATGTTAATTAGATGTCCAGCTGTTTCGCTTTTCACAAGTCCTTGTTTTTACTTTTAATGTCAACAGGTTGAGAGGTATGCATGTGTGCCATGTAAACTTTGAGAAATTTGGAGAATTGCTAGTTCACCTACAGCAGGATGAAGGTGGAAATTAAAACACCCAGTAAAGAGTCTCATGGTCACAGACAGTGCATGCAGATTCTGCACAGAAGGTATCACAGCTGTGAGTGAAAATGGAAAATCAAACACTGTGAGGCAACTATGTTAACTCTAAGTTCTATCAACTGTATCATGAATAATGACCGAATCGGTGCAGTTTGATCTAACTGCTAACTCTGCTTTGTTGTAAATCTTGGATTTCGTCTATTAATATTTCTTTTGAATATTGTAATATAATAGTTTTGTTTCATCTTACTAGATTTATAAGATGAAACAAAGCTATTGCAATGTAATAGTTTTGTTTGATCTTACAAATCTTGTATTAATCCTTAATTCATGTATCTATTGAAGTGGAGCACAGTAAAAAAATCGAGTGCATAACACAACCAGAATAGCATTAATGCAGCAAAGAACATATCCGCTTCTGATTAATTGTGATATCCATCTTCAAGCAGAAAGATTCAGCTGTAAAGTACAAATAACAATCAAAGGCAAACATCCATTTGGTATACAAGGAATGTCGGCCTCTTTTAGTAATGGGTAGTAGGTTTAAGGTTATAGACCCTTTATATGTATTTAGAAAATAATTAATTGTTGCAAGTGGTACAGGTATGTGAGTGTAAGCACAACGTAGACAGCATATTAAGACTACAGAAAAATGATGAGGACAGCTTGACTTAAATAGTAAGAAAGGATGATTCAAGTGTAGAGAGGGTTGCTCACTGGTGATGACTAATGAAGAGTTAAGATGGCTGAAAGAGCTTAAACTAGGCAGGAGATAGAGACGTGAGAATGTATAGACACAGTATGTAGGAAGCATTATATCATTGTCAACTCAAGAAAATGTATCTTGGGGTACAAGCTAGGTTTAGGAAGAGCTCAGGATTCTGTAGTTCTCTCGAGAAGTTTCATGTTAGGTTCTTTTAATATGCAAGCATAGTCTCTTATTAGATGAGGAATATGAAGATGCTGAATGGAATGGACTGCACTTAAAAAGTGCTGCATGACTGAATCCCATTTCATTGTTTTTTTATGGTACTAAACTTCTGTTGAAGAAGTATCAGGTAACTTTTCCTTTACTTTCAAGGAGGAATCATGGCTTGCATAGATGTGAGAATGGTCCATGATTGTTTCTGTTATATACCGATTTCCCTTCTTTAGCTACATATACACCTCCAATACCAGGTGAGGACATGCACGAGTGTTCACAGACATCCTTTAATAAGAATGAACTGTTGTGCACTTTTTGAATGGCTGTGCTCCTGCTGTTCTCATGTCAGGGAATTGCACAAGGCAGTCCAGTAGAGGGAAGTCAGAATCAACTATTCCCCCTCTTCCAGGTGGCTTATCTGACTCTTGGATATATTATATCAAGCTTATGTGGGCCTGGGCACAGTTAAGGTAAGAACTTCAATACCACGAAGCTGACTGACTGTCATTTCTCCATTTTCAGCTGTAAGAAAGGAATGGTAATTTGGAAGAATATAAAAGACCAAAGTTCTCTATAAGGGGTATAATAAATTAGTTTAATTTTTCAGCTCATTACAGGTTTCTTGTTAAATAGCTTCTATGTCAGAGCCAGTTGTTGAATGGCAAGTTTAGCCTCTACAAACAGCCATCCTTTGGCAGCAAACATCTTCATGAATCTTGCTGAAAATGTGATCTACAGACTTGTCACTTTTTTCCAGGCAACTTCCAGCCTGTCCACAACCACCAGAGGAGGATTTATTATGATCATTCTAGCACTTAGTGGGACACAGTGATCAGAGCGATGCCTCATTTTGTACTGAAAACTGTAAACAATAGTGACTCAAAAAACAGAACTTGATACATCTCCACTACTTGAATTTCTAGGACTTCAGATAGCAGAGTACTATCTCACACTCTCAGTTCTGTTTCCTTGACTACTGATAACCAAGGAAGGTTTACAGCTGATACTCTTTCATCAGTTAGGTTTGTTATTAGTGATGGCTGATGGACCAACTTAAAAGAATTTTTTACAGAACAAGGCCAGAAGTGTAGTGCTTCATTATCCATATAAATAAGCATCTCATCTGAGATATTTACCAGTGATGTCCTCCTTTATCACTGTTGCATTATTCTTTACTTTTGGGATATCCTACAGAAGATGGCTGAATTTCTGGCCAGCATACCAAAGCCTTTACACTTTCCAGACATCATACATCAGGTGCATGTCCTACATGCAAAGCATAAAGTATATATGTGACATATGGATGCCTAATCCTCAGAACTTCTTTGCTGCCAATCTGAACACTACCTCTGAATTTGGTCTGTATGCCATTCACTGAGCTGATATATCTACGAAGCTTTCTAAAGATAAATGCCACATTGGAATTCCTTGATTTCTTTTTTCCTTTTTATAACTTGTTTTCATATCATGCAGGAAGGGAAAACATGAGTGTGGGATTTAGATTCCCCATAAAGATAGACACAACAGGTGCCTTTATTGCTTGGGTGCTACACATGACCACACATAATGTGAGGGCATTTGTCCCTAAGACAACAGTCATCAGTTGTCTCTGTCTTTATTTATATAGAAAATAACATCTGAAACTTTTTGCTCAGGGTACCATGGCCGAATTTGCCCACCTTTAGTTCATCACTTACTTAAGAAAAAAGGCACATACTGATTCTCCTGCTGTCCAGCCTCCACCAGACATCTCCATCAGATTAGATGGAGAACCTAAGGGCTGTCTTGTGCTGTCAATTCCTTCTGTTGCAACCCAGTTGGAAGCCAACACAGAGCTGTCTTCCCATATGCCCACCGATGCTGTCATATGTCTGATACGGGTTTCTATTAGATGACCGAAGACGCATTTCAAATGCGGCTTGGTCTAACTTGAAAAGACAAAAAGGCAAAACGATGAAGTGACATATAAGCGAATTCTTTCCCTGGGAAAGAAATTGCTTGGCCGCGTCCGTTACTTTGTTGTTTTCATCACTATAGTGCGATCACAGAGTTGTTATATTTAAGTAGGGGGTGTGTTTTTTTTTTGGAACAGCGATTATTTTCCCTTGGAAAAAAATCTCTGTTCTAAGCGTTCGAGTTTGTAAGCTTTAACTTACATGGGGTCAATAAATCATAGTTCGCTTTTCTAAACGTTAGATGATTTAATATAGACCCTCTGATACAGATGTAGAAGGGGAACCATGACTGATTAAATCTGAAGAGTCTAGGAGGATTCCTCAAATATTAGTTAGGGAAGAGGTGCCTGGTATTTTTATTGAATTTAGCCTGGAATCTTGACCTCCTAGCTTTGTTAAAACAGATGATCCTTTAAAACAGAAAAAAAAAAAAAACAAATAAACATGAAAAAAAAACAAAAAAAAAACCAAACATGAATTATTGGCTAAGCATTCTCACAAAGAGTGACGGGGCTTTACTTAGGGGTTGTAACAAAGTAAAATGCTACAGAACTCCAGGCCAAGGCAAAAGTACAAAGCAGATAAAAATCGTTAAAAACAATGCTAAGATCCAAATTGGCAGAAGCACAAAAACTTTAATAAATCAAAATATAAGCACTTTCACGGCTCAAGCCCGCTTCTTCAGATAACAACAGAGTACAAAATCTTAGAATTTAAAAAAGACAACATCCAATTAAAAAGCAGTATTCATTAAGATAAATTAATTATTAAAATTAACTCTTAGAAAAGCAGCACTTACTAGTGTTTAAATGGATGTGTATACAAAAAAGGTTTTAAAGAAACAGCATTGTTTATACCAGGTGCTTTATTCGCCTGGAAATAGAGAATCCATTTCTGATCACATGCTTCTATTTTTAGTCTGATATTACACCCCCCCCCCAAACTTTCATCTATCATCTCCAAAACAAAGAACTTAAATTTGTGTTCTGAACCAGATGTAAGTATGTGCTTGGCTAAGGCACCAGTCTACTTATTGTTCCTGATATCACAAACATGTTCTTGTATCCACTATCTGAGCATGCGGTTGGTTTTACCTATGTAATAAACTCCACACATACTACATGAACTATAATAAACAAGATTTTTAGATGAACAATCTGCATAAAAGGAGAAATCTATACGATAATTTAAATCTGGGTGTATGAAGCAAGTGCCTGAATATAAATAATTACATGCACTGCAATGTCTACAAGCATACGTACCACATCTACAGGAAATAATGTTCTTAGATGCCTGGTTATGTTTCTTATAACATAATTGTCTTTTCAGGGATTTGCTATTTTTAAAAGAAAATTGTGGTTTATCAGTAATACAATCCCTAAGTTCATCATTCCCATGCAAAATATTCCAGTTCTTTTTAATGATTTCACATACTGCATTTATATCATTAAAGAACGTTAAGGGAAATCTGGTACTGTTCTTTGTTGGTACTGTCAATGCTCCAGTAGTATTTATTGTTGTTTTTGAATAGTATGGTCTCCCTGACCTTTTCCTGTCTAGCATAATGTATTTAATACAAGAGCTAATCTCTTTTTCTTTATAGCCTCTCTTGATAAAATCTGATTTCAAGTTGTTAAATGCTGTTTGTAGTTGTTCATCATCATTATGTAATCTCATAAGTCTAAGACACTGTGATTTAAGTACATTCCTCGAAATGTGTTGAGGATGCATGCTATTTTTGTGTAAGTACGCATTCTTCTTAGTTTCCTTCTTATAGATACTGTTTTTTAATGTACCTGTTTCTGACTAATAAATGCTGACATCCAGAAATTCCATGCTTTGCTGAGAATATTTGATGGAAAACCATAAAAAGAAGTAGTGCTGTGCAAACATTCTACAAACTGTAATAATGATTCTTCGTTGCCTTTCCATAAAATAAAAATATCAACAACAAAATGTTTATACCAGTGTACATAAGAAAAAAAAGTCATTATCAGTCAACACATTTTCCATCTCCCATTGAGCTAATGCTAGGTTGGCATAGCTGTTCGCACATGCTGTGCCCATCGCTACGCCAACCTTTTGGAGATAGAATTCGTTTCCAAACAGGAAAACATAATTTTCCAAGATAATCTACATGAGACTACATATAAGGTTGATCTTATCATTCAAGTAAACATGTTGATTATTTAGTAACATTCTAACATTCTATATCCCCCAGTCATTTGGTATGACTGTAAAAACAGAAGTTATATCCATGGTGAATAATAATCAATACTGCTATTCAGAGGTTCTACAACTTCAAAAAGATCTTCAAGAAAAGTCTTAGTATATTTTAACACTGTGTCAATGTTGTCCATTACTTGATGCAAACTTTTCTGAACAAAAATAGATATAGTCTCAATGACCCACCCCCTGCTGGAAACTATAGGAAGCATAGATAGGGTCAAACAATCTTTATGTATCTTGTGGATCCGATATATTACGTGGATTGTAGGGTGTTCTATAGAAAAATATTTAAATAAATCCTCGTTAATGGTATGTGACATTAAAAAGTCAAAAATCAGGAACAATACTTTCTCAATAATAGCCTGCACTACTGTACGATTCACAATAATGAAAGTTTCTCTCTTGCAAAAGATCTTCCATTCTTTTTATATACATGTCTTTATCTAAGATAACTATTCCTCCACCTTTATCAGCTGGATGAATCTCTATTGAGTTAACTTCTTTAAGTTCTGGCAATGCCTGACATTCAGCAGAATTTAAGATATAAAAAACTGGTTTGTTTTTTCTATTAAATAACTCTCTTATTTCTCTTTCACAGATATTTGTAAAAGCTTCAACACTGGAATGCATTTTTGGAATGAAAATGTTCGGTTTTCTAAAATAATTAACATCATAATGACTATCTTGTTTAAACATAGCTAAAATACTAACATTTCTAGCAAACATTTTCAAATTTAAGAAAACATCAGTAAGATCTAACATTTTAGAGGGTACATAAGAGAGTCCTTTGCTCAAAAGAAAAGTTTGTGCTTCAGTAAGAGTAAAGGAAGAAATGCTCACAACTAAATTATTTGCGAGTTGCTCCATGTGTTCTTGAAGACTCTTCTGTCCTCTCTGGTTTGTATTTGCCGTATTCTCCCTCCATCCTTGGCTTCATGACCTGGCTCCTCTCCACCTCATATTTATAGGAAGTGGTTCCACTAAAGGAAAATGGGGTTGTGTAGAAAAAAATAGAAGCTCCGTTTCTCATATGCCCAACTCTCTCCATCAGCATTGTGGAGGTTGAAGTAATCTGATTGACAGTGGTAGCTGGAGGTGGAATTTCCTCTCCTGAGGAAGTCGTACGAATGACTGGTCTCTCCTTTTCTATGGTTACAGGTGCTGCTTCCTGAATTTCATTAACCACTGTGGAGGCATGTCGTTCTTCCAACTGTATTTCATTACTTAATCTGTCTTCTTATGCTGTCGATGTAGTCAGATGTGAATTTCCTTCTGATCTAGACCATGAACAGACAGCACCTTTACTAAAATGTCTTGTCTCTTTGCAGTTTTCTTATCTTAGTGGCATGAAGTCTTTTCTCATATGCAGCAACATTCTCTAATAAATTGTCCATAGTATCCAAGAACTCTTCATTCCCATATGATGACAGTATATATTGCTGTAAATGCTTTATCTCATCTTTCAGGGTGACTTCTTTCAAATGAAAGAAATCAATTAGTAATTTCATATACTCATTGCTGAAATTAAGGTTCGCCTTCTGATTTTGTACTCTGTTGCTGTCTGAAGACGTGGGCTGGAACCGTGAAACCGTTTACCTTTTGTTTTGTTTTATTAAAGTTTTTGTGCTTCTGCCTACTTGGGTCTTGGCATTGTTTTTAACTTTACTTAGGGGTTATTCAATGCCCTTATGGCTTTGAAACTGCCACAAGGCTTGTTTGTCCCTGCTTCTGCTCCTGCTTTTCCACTCCCTCTAAAAGGCCTAGAGATTCTGATTCTTTGGATAAGAGTTTAATTCTGGTGAAATGTCATTGGCATATTCCTCCCAGATCTACTATCTTCTCACCTTGGAATTTGATGAAGAAGATTCACTGTTCTCTGATTCTCCTTTTGAAGAATTATCTTTTTGGGATACAGTCGTCTGCATGATGGAGCACTTTAAGGTGGAGTGTTCCCAGGTTTCTGATGCTTAAAAGAGATATTGTGAACTCTTATAAATGGACTCACCCAGGTCTTCTGCAGTCCCTACTGTTTTAACTGCCCTTTAGGGTACATTTTCAGCAGTTCTCACTCTCCTGACTCTCAACATCTGGCCCTAAGAGGCCAGACAGATTTTATGAAGTCCTTGAGGAACATAAGTATTTATACAAAAATCCTTCATCTGATCATTCTGTTGTTTCCATGTCCACAGGTAAGCCATCCAAACTGCTAACCTCTTCCAAGCTTTTATCTTCTGACAAGGACATCTATGCTATGGAGAGGTATGGGGAAAACAGTGTATACTTCTGCTGCTTTGGCCTTTAGGACCTTTAATTATCAGACCCTCTGATGTCTTAGTCACGGTCTCAAACTGAATGCAAAGAAATGCATCATCATTCCCTTCAGTAAAGACAATGTCCTTTCACATTATCAAATTAACAACAATATCCTATGTACCTATGAAGTGGCAAGATAGCTTGTTTCACAAGTAGACTGTGACCTTAACTTTGATGACCATATGTCTACTGTAGTAAGGAAGGATTTCTAAACAGCACACTTGATTAGCAAAGGCATCACCTCTAGAGCAAAGGAGGTTATAACCCCTCAATAATCATCACTAATCAGTCTCATAATTGAGTATAACCCCCCCTTTTAGCATGTATCCTACAAAGCACCTGCAGCAGTTCGAGAGACCTCAGATGTTTCTAACTAAGGAGATCAAGGGACTCCAGCAGTTACCTTACACAGACCAACTAAAGTCCCTGTCACTGTACTCAGTATCATATAAACTTCTTAGTGGAGACTTATGCCTGGATTAGAGAGCAATCTCTGACCCAAACTTAATAAATTTGATGCACATCCATAAATCAAAGAGGACTAGAGCTACCCATTCCAGAGACATAAATATGGCCTGTGACTTGAATAGGACATGCTGCAGGGACAAATTTGTCTCCCAGCAGCTGCCGTATATTTGGAATAGGCTGCCAATTAATGTAAAACAGAGCACCTCTATGAAACTGTTCAAAAGGAACCTGGATGAGTGGATGGGGCATCATACATTCTTACAGGGGATAGTGCCCACAACCCTCCTAGATATGGACAGTCATTAATAAATACAGTCTTGGGTATTGACTACAGTATCTATGATATTACATTGGGATGAAACAGCTAGGCTTGAAATGACCTCCAGACTGATATCCTAGTAACTTCCTGTGATCCTAAATATTCTTTTGTCCATAGGCAGCCAAGACAGCCTGCTAGGTGCAAAGACTCACCCAATCTTTACTTCAAATTCAAATTACTAAACACTCAAAACTACCGCACCAAAATAAAACTAACAGCTAAAGTTAAACCAAAACAGGCTTATCAAATATATCTATTTTCTCTCTCTCTCTCTCTCTCTCTTACTACTCTGGTGGATATGCATACCAACCCTGGTCCCTCCTTTCATTTTGACTCCTCAGTAGCCTTCAAAACCCATCCCAAGCCAAATCATGCTCCTATTCAGTCCACCCATCTCCTTCCAAAACAAGGACCGCACCACCATCACCAAAACCATCAAAACCCAATCCAGCTATTTCAAACTCAACCAGTTTAAATTAATTTCCTTTAATACTTGTAGCATTTATAATAATATCTATAATACAATTTCAGAGACCATGCTTGGGTCTCCCACAATACACCAGATATCCTTGCCATAACTGAAACATGGCTAAAACCTCATATACTTGACTCTGAAATATCACTCTCTGGTTATAATATCAACAGAGGTGTCAGAACTCAAAAATAGATGGAGTAGTAGTAGCTTTACTAACTCATGACTATCTAGAAATCCTACCCTACAGCTCCTCATCTCCTATCTTAAACTAAACAGCTATAAGTAACTATGTCTTATAATACTCTATATTCCCCCAGGTAATAATGCTTCAACCCTTGAAGATATAAACTGGATCTGACATACAATTTCTAATGAAAAGATAATCCTAGGTAATGTTAGTCTTGATTGGCAGATTATCACCACAAATATCCATCAACTAGCCTAAACCTATTTGGATTGATTCAACTTATTTCTTCCCCCACACTTTATAATTATCCCCAAAACAGCAGCTCAATTCTCAGCTGGACGTTGGTGCCTGGTTCCACTAAGTATGTCTCCAGTGGCTCCCTCCCTGATTTCCTCAGAGATCACTTTCCTGTATATGCAAACAATCTGAATATCCACCATGTCAAACAACACTTGCTTACAACTTCTCATCACCTCACTAATTGTAACCCTGATACATTTAACAGAATTCCAAGCTCCTTTAACTGGTGTTTCCTGAAAAATATTCTGCTCAACAAAGATGTACACAAATCTAACTCATTTTCCTAAAAACTCTCAACAGTCTGTCTCTAACTAGAAAAGAAAGAATGAAGACTAACCATACTCCTTGGCTATCCACTCAAAGAAGAGATAGAGATTAGAAAGAATGGTTAAAATATAGATTTCCCCCAAACCTGCAACACTTTAAAGAACTACATAACCATACTGTAGATCAATGTGTGTGTGTGTACCTTTAAGAAGCTAGCAAAGGGCTTGCACAAGTGGATAAATGCTGAGCACGTCCGAGCCTGACTGACATTTTGTAGTTAGCTGTTGATGTAAGCATGTATGTATGTATGTAAGGTCTGTCTGTTAACTATTTGTTCACATTTTATGATGCTGCTATCCATCCTGATGTGTTTCTATGTACTGAAGCATCTAAATGAAATACCATACCCCGCCTGCTTGTCATTGATGTTAGAGAAGGATGAGCAACAAATACTAAAAGACAAATTATCACAGACAAGAAAATCTACTTCAGTAACCCCTTACTAAATTAGTGTTACAACCCTACAAAAATTCTGGTCTTGTTTTAATAATGTACTCTACCCTGGAACATCCAGCACTCCTAATCCTACCCCAAATAACAGTCCTTCCAAAATAGCAGCTCAATTTAACACACATTTTATAGAAAGCATTATAGCCCGTACCAATGATTTTCCTCCCAACAACCCTGACACATCCTTGCCTCAGACAGCAAACATCCCTTTTAACCCTAAAAAACCCATCCCAGCCTCTTACATCAAATCATTATTTCTTAAACTGAAACCCTGTTCTCCTTCAGTAGATAATTTCCCAGCAGAATATCTCAAGCTGGCTGCCAGTTCCATAGTCTATCCTGTGTCTCTTTTAGTTAACAGATCTATCAAGGAATCATATATTCCTTCTCTATGGAAATAAAATTCTTCATCATTCCTCTTCATAAAGTAGGAACCTTATCTGATATAACCAATTTCAGACCTATCGCCATATTATCTCCTTTGTCAAAAATTCTGGAGAAGTGCATTCACAAGCAACTTACTCAACATATTCTTCAGGAAAAGCTCCTGACTCCCACACACCAGAGCACTGCCAAGGCCTTATTAACTTTCACAGTTACTATTAACAAAGCCAGAGACAAAGGCAAACTTGTTTCCTCTGTATTCATTGATTTCCCTAAAGCTTTTTATCTAGTCTCTTACCTAAAACTCTTCTACCAATTGTTTTCCCTCAGACTATCACAACCAAAACTACTATGGTTTAACAGCCGATAGATACCAGTCTGCTAAATGGGTCTAGACTTTATCTCCCTTCCTGTCTGTCAAAACTGCTGTGCCATAGGGCTTCATTCACAGCCCTCTACTCATTAATATATTCACTAATAGTTTACATAAATACTCTCAGCAAGCTTCCCTCATACTATACTCCAATGATTCTACCCTAATATGCATTTCCAACAACCTCATACATTTTCAGAGAATTACTCAAGAAGCCTTTAACTCTATTAAAAGTTGGCTACAGGATAATCACCTACTACTAAATCCCCCCAAATTAAATTACTTCTCTTTTTTGCCAAAAATTCAATTATCATGAAAAAAACATCTTTACAATGTCTTCCTTAAATAATACCATGACTGAAGTTACCCCACATGCAAAACTACTTGACCTAACAATTGACAACAATCTTAAATTCAATTTACATATCCAAAATAGCATAACAAAATCCAAAACTAGGCACCCTACATAGAGTAAAGGCATTTCTTACAGACTCTGTTATGGTAACTCTAGCTACCTCTTATGTCTTACCCTCTCTTCTTTATGGCGCCCTTATCATTAGCAGCCTACAAACCTTACTTAGTTCTAAACTTGAACAGCGCTGTGACAAAGTTACTAGATTTGCTTGCAACAGTACCCACCTCTGTTTAGCACTAAGCAATAAAAACACTTAATTGGATTGAGCTTTGTCACCACTTATACTCAGTTCACCTTAACGCATAAAATCATTCTTATCCCATCCACCTGCCCAGCAATTAGACCCCTAAGTCCAATACTATCTTCCAAATCACCCCGTTCAGTCAAATAATAAATGATTTACCATCTACAAGCCACAAAGGGCTGCTGGGGTCAGTCTCCATTCCAATAGTGTAACTAGAACTTGGAATACAACTCCTTTATCAAGAAGGTCTATCACACATCTTCATCTTTTCAAACCATTGCTAAAAGACTTCATCTCTGCCTCATGGCTTTGTTCCTGCTCCTTATCTGGGACATACCTCTCTAACACCCTTCATCTCTTTTCTTATACCTCCTTTTAAAGCACTAGATCACTTAACCTATTTATCCTCTTCTAATACCTCACTTCACTGTTCTTCTTAAACTACTATAATACCTACTTCTAATTAGCATAATCAAATTACTATCTCATCACTACTTCTCTATTAACATTTTCTCCTCTAATACCTCAATCTGTTGTATTTCTTAAATTGCTCCTACCTATCTTATACACCACTGTTCTCAATACAATGCTTGTAGATTTAATATTTTTGAATATCAACACAAATTTTATTATACTATTATGCTATGAATTCACTACAACTGCATTATCAAATTTGTTATTGTAATAGTGATTGATTTACATATGAGACCTTGAAGCTTTTTTATCCAGGCCTCTGTTGAAAAGGGTACCTGTGCCCAGTTGAATTTCCCAGTAAACAAATGTCATTAAATAAATAAATGCTTATACTGACATTGGTACTTGACTATGTAGTATTTCACAATTTTATACTAGTCAAACTGATTAAGACCGAACCAGGAACCATTGCAAAAATGAAGCTGACAATGGAAAAGTTAACTTTAATCTAAAACACAAACAAAAGTTTTTTTTTCAGGAGAGTAAAACTTCCTGCACATCCAGGTAGAGTCTACATAACAAGACCTTTCCATCTCTAAATATGTTAACGCTGAGATTTCTCAATCTTGGTGGCAGGTAGAAAAATTCTGTAATTCCTGAGGACCATAATCTTCAGTTAGTACTTCAGTTGTTGATTAGTGCTGTTTTGAACAAAATCTAATTTATTAAGGCCATATATCCTATCATGAAACTCTATTTTGGTGCCCCCTAAACTGAATGATGTCCCTAGGGTATTTAGCTAAATCACCTAAGAGCTTCTCCAGAAGAGAAGGTGCTGCAAAGATATATGAGTTTTTACATGTGATATAATGTAATTGGTATAAACCCACTAACACTTAAATAAGCTCAGTAGTAACATGACCATAATCTTACCTGACTAACTAAACCCAGGCAAAATACATCTTATGGTTGTGAATATCTTCAAGTGAGTATGTATCAGGAGTAAGATGAACTTTTCCAGAATAATTTTGCTTGGACAGCAGCATTTCTAAGTGACTGAGGGGGTGGAGCTTAGCCAGCATGCTGCAAAAACAGTCCCTACATGATGTTTATGAACAACTTCAGGAACCTTATTATTTAGCCCTTCACTAGTATGCTACACTACTTTAAATTTAGCAAATCAGTGTTAATACACTTTTCTTTTCCACCTTATAAACTATGTTGGCAATTAGCATGGTGGGAGACCATTATAGCAATACAGTAGTGAATGATTGACTGCATAACAACCAAATAGGTGACCTGATCTCCCAGCAGCTTGCATCTTACCTCTCACAGAAAATGTACATGTTAACTCTACACATCAACAAGGCCTTGGAAGACTCAGCATACCCAAACACTGAACACAATTGTCACCAACAGGACATCAAAGAGAGCATGCAAACTGAAGACCACAATGTGGCCCTGGTTAAGATGATAAAAAAAATCTTTAAAATGTGAGACAAAATTAAAGGCTTACAGTATAGACAAAGGAGATGTAACTTCTACTATCAGGACTGTAAGAAGGTGCATGGAGAAGTAAGCTCCTTTTCTTTCTTGAAGAAAATGTAGCTGATGCCTCTCTTCCATCCCATAAAAATATGAAAGGGCACATTATTTACAACAGTTCTCTGATTCAAAAGGAGCTCTACCTAGGCATATTAAGTCCCTAAGCTTGGCTGTGAGGAATTTGTGCTACACTCAGCCAAGGAGGGATTCCTTTTATTATGGTGGGTTACCAGCTGCAACTACATCAAGATTTTGGCCCAGACACTGAAAAAGAAATCTGTTGCTTTGTTCAGGGAGCTTTGCCACCAGAATAGGTTGATTACTGACTAGAAGCATCCTGATGACCTTCAGAACAAAAAATTATGTATTCTCATCCATCACCCTTGGGGTTTGTACAATTTTCTTTCTTAAATGACAGATTGTTGTCTGAGGTCATGAACAATGGGTTCAGTGTCATGGACTGTAAAAAACACAGTCCTACCTGTAGCCAGTGAAGTGCAGAGACAGAAGGGGTTAGGAAAGTTGCAGGCCCTGCCAAGTATGCAGCCATTTCCCCTTTCTGAGATCAGCTTTCCCCACAGTGGCAACTTGTGAACAAAACAGATGGATCTTGGGCAAGGCCTGATACAAACCAGAGGAAGACATACAGGAGGGGTCTTTTCTATGATAATCTTTCTGTCCTTTTCTCCCCTCAACTCCTGCAGTAGATTGATAAAGCAGAAGAAATGGAAGTCCAGTAAGATAAATGACCATTCAGCTTCAGAAATACCAGTTCCACTCAGCCATCCTTGGCATAAAGAGTGACATTAACAGGGATAAAACAATAAACAGATTATTCTAAAAGTAAAAAAAAGGTAGCAAAGACATAATGAATGGTAAAATGTTTGCAAAATGACTTGGGCCCAAATTCTTACACTTTGCATTAACAGTTTTTGCATAACAAGCAGGGATGAGCATGCTGATCCGTATTCATTAAACAACTCTACAAGTCATGCCTGGCTTCAAAACGAGGGCAAACATCAGAATATGATAATGAAGGATTAAGTAGGTGAATTACATGCAAATGAAAAGGACAGAGTGATTCAGGAATGTATAAACCTAGCATGAACGTATTGTGCTCCATTTCGGCCTTATTTCCAATACTCTAGAGTGCAACTATGAACATGCTTAGAAAGCAAATTTAGGAGTTGCTGCTGCAATCATTAACCTGTATATAAAACAGGCTTTAATAAAAGGTACTACTGCTGCCAGACCTCAGCCTAGAAGGAGAAGAGTGTCCAGCTCACATTTGACCCATCATAGACTTCATGATACTGAAATATTAGTGCACTGCAGGGTGGACAGGATACATTGGATGAAACTGCCAACCTCTGCTGCCCTTAAATGAGGCCTCAAGGAAATCATAGAGAAACTATCCCAGTGGAAACCAAGGTATGTGTAGCATTATGTATACTAGCTACAGGTACTTTTCAGAATCCCACACGAGATATATTAGGGGTGTCACAGGTCTCAGCCTCAAGAATACTTCACCTATGTCTAAATGCAATGCAATGCTACAAGATGTAAGAGATCATATCTGGTTTCCTTGTACTCCAGAGGAGAGAGCTACACCATGCAACATTACCATGCCATAGCACATTTCACCTGAGGTTCTGGGGCCACTGACTCCACATATATTGAAATAGAAGCTCCACCTGGTGAACAGGGAAGGAGGTACATCAACAGAAAAATATATCATGCTATCAGCTGTCAGGTGGTATGTAATGTACAAAGGATCATCTATAAGTTGTGACCAGGTAACCCTGGCAATTTTCACAACTTAGTCATATGGTACACTTGTTATCAATTTGTAAGGTTTTCTAGGGGTGACTTTCCACAAGGGCATCTAGTGGGGGATGGAGATTATGCACTGGAGCCTTGGCTCATGGCATTCCTAAGAAAACCACACAACCACACTGAGCAAGGATACAACAATATACAAGCTCAAATGAGAAATGCTCTAAAGCATGTATTTGGCTTGCTCAAATCAAGGTTTCAAGATCTAGACATATCTGGAGGTTCCCCACAGTATGACCCATCCACTTTGGCCAAAATAACAGTCTGTGCCATGTTGCACAATATAATTGTCAGGAAACAGCTGCAACAAGGACATCAAGGACAAGGACTGCAGTTCTCAGCACCACAGGCAGGGCATTAAAGCTGACAACTTAGGCACCCTAAAAGTGACGAAGGCAATCTTAGTATCATTTTCATAAGGAGCTGAGCAAGCACTGATTCCTAATGAGAAGGACTGCTTACTAAGAACACTGCTACAAATACAATGAGAATCACAAACTACATAATTATTTGAACCTGAGTGGGTATAAATTCAGTAAATAATGTTGATTAAAGCAAGCATCTGAGTAAGCAAGCATTAACTATCCACATATGGTGTGTGTGTGTGTGTGTGTGTGTGTGTGTGTGTGTGTGTGTGTGTGTGTGTGTGTGTGTGTGTGTGAAGATGAGTTCTACCTTGTGTGGGTCAGCAGGAACAGAATCAAAGCACTTGTGATAACATGCCCTAGCATCCTGGACAACCTTTGCCAGGAGTTGCACTGCTGGTTCCATGACCTTGGCTAGAAGTCAGGGTGCTACCTGAACATGATTGATGTCTGCTGGATGAGCTCTCATCATCACTGTGTCCATGACAATGACCCTGTGGTCTCAATCATGATGAAGTAGTGGAAGTAGTACCACTGTGGGAGCAGGATCTGGAATGGCCATGTCAGCTAGCACCTGATGATGTAGCAGCTCTCCGGTCTTGTGGATGCTGACTCTCCCCAAGAAGACATTCAATTACAGACAGTGTATGATCCAGTGTATCATTTATCTGGTGCAAGGATTCACCCACGGTTCATGCAGTCTCACATGAAAGAATAGACAACATGCAGTACTCTGACCATCTCTTCTGAGGTTATGCTGAAATGTCCCTGTGCCTACATTATGGCCCTACACATATATTGCTTGGCACCTACTGACACACCACCATCAGGGGGATGGCAGAAAGTATGTCTCTTCTAAGTATCTGTAACAATACCTCTGTGAGGTACTTCACCCTCAAGATGGCTAGGAGGAGACTCTTCTAGCTCTGCAACGGGAGTAACCCCACTACTCTAATCAACTGTGTAAACATCAACCTGCCCTGTCTCAAGATGGCTCCATTTCATGAGAATGTCTAAGCATACTGACTGTGCTCAAACTCTGGACAGGCAATATGGAAGGCACAACCTCAGTGTCAGACTGATCAACTGTAACCTAGACTGTGCCTCTTCATCACCAACATCATCATCAGAGGCTGCCGATACTCCAACGTCAGGCAGTAGGAACTCCACAGTGCTGGTGGCAAGCTCAGTTGTGATTACAGCAAGAAAATGCATCAGAGAAATAAAAGAACGACTGATCAAACTTGTGCTATATAACCATGAATTAAGCAATAATAGATGAAAGTGCAATTAAAAAAGAAATACATCAAAATAAATTTCTATAAATGAATAAAAGTAAAAAAGGCATGCCCATTCCATTTGCAGGTAGTAATGGAATCTCATTATCAGATGTGCCTAGACAGATAAAATGGAGATGGAAAGGGAGATACGAAACATTAAAATGAAGATGACACATGAAGGAGAAATCTCACCTAGTTATAAATATGACTAGGATCTTATACAGTTATACCTTTATTCTCTGTCTCTCATCTCTCACACTCTCTCTCTCTCTCTCAATTCTCTCATTATCTTTTTCGATCTGTTTTTTCTCTCTCTCTCTCTCTCTCTCACTGTGTATATATATATATATATATATATATATATATATATATATATATATATGTATATATATATATATATATATATATATATATATATATATATATCTACATACATACACACATAGATATCAATGGCATATCTGAACCCTCACCATTAAACATTCTTGGGACATCTTCCATTTCTGCATCTTTGTCCAGCATGACACTGGGAACTCCTGATGAGCTGCCTGGATCCCTTACAGTGGATAGGAGCTTCTCCATCTCAGTGAGTGGTGGTTCAGTAGCAGGACCACCATCAGTAATCCTCCATTCCCATGCTATAGCTCTTTCTTGGCCTTAGTGATCATGTCATTGGTCCATTGTCTGATGTGGCTGTACTCATGACCAAAGTCGCCCCCAGCTCTGATATCATTGATCCTCTGACACCAGATGTGGTCAGGGAAGGGCCTGTCAGCTATGACTTTCTGTAAGAAGTGTGAGTCGTACTGCTAGAGGACCTGCACAATAACCTCATTCTCAGCATCTGTGAATATAGGTTTATGTGGGTCAGATTTCTGGGGGCGATATCTATGTCCAGGAATAAAACAAAATATGCATCAGAAAATGAAACAATGACTGGCAAGAAAACAAATATGCACAGATGCAGGCAGCATTAAAAAATACCTAACTGATCTATATGAGTACACACATCTAATACATAACTGTAACCCCCCCCCCAATCAATGGAATGACAAACATGACTAAGGATGAAGAAATGTGTAACTCCAAAATACATAGCATCATTAACAATGAATCAAGTGTATAAAATGAAAATGTTACATTTGGGTTATCCTTTGTTTATATCAGGTATATAGAACAGATTTAACACAGTTTTTTGTCTAAAGTGTAACTTTCACATTACTATTAATATAAAAATGTTCACACGTGTTCACATCTTCAGAGAAATGCTGCTATAAAGACATGTAAAATTAGATCAGGATACTTCAGATCATTGCTATACCTTCTATAATAATGCAAATGGACAAAATGCAGACAATAGCTAATGTTATCTAAAAATAACATCACAACTGTCTATCTATTACTTGTAAAAAAATCACATAATTTGACAGGATTTGTGTTGAATTTCACCAAATTAATGTAATTGCAGCAAACATACTATCTGAAGTTGGTGAATCCAAGAAGTTTTACCTACAATGATACAATTTCCTTAGCCCAAGGTTGTGTTTATATAGTGCAGATTAACCCCTCTAGACATCGTGAATATGTAAATTAGTTGCCAACTTATTATTCTTCATGAATCACTCAATCTAATCAAAGTGCTGGTCAGGTAAACATGGTGTGAGGAACTGCACATTGCTGTGCATATACCTTAGCAGTACAAGAGTGACCATTAAGAAGTGGGGCTTGCAATGGCTTGCAAGTGTGAATAATTAGCAATAATTCACAGATAATTGAGTGTTTAAGACTCCTGCAACTTGTTTGTATGCTTACAGAGGGTGTGTCAAAGAGAATACACTTACAAAACAAGTTTGACATTACATTGTCTTATTTAGGAAGTAAACACTATAACACATTTAGGAATGTAAGCTTAAGAGGTAAACGTGCCTCTGAGTACAGAGTGTGTATAAGTTATATGAAGTACAGAAAACTTAAACATACAAACAATAAATTTCTAAATACATGCAAATCATAATGCCATTACTTTACAAATGTATCAAAAGATAGTACTGCTCACAAAATAAAGGGAAGCATACACTCTTGCATTGCATACATTTGTTCTCACTGTGACACGATGTATTAGGTTAACTGGTGCAAATATCACATTCTTCCAGATATCTACTGGAAATGACATTAAGAAAATGAGTACATTGTTCCATAAATGTAAAGTGTTATAGAGTGTCATAGCTTGAGTATAAGTGCTTCAATTTTTCTGCCTCATAAATATCTCTCAGTATATGAATACATTGTTACTCTTCTAAGTCCTTCATGTTAATGTCATGGTTTCAAGGTTCACATCCAGAAAGAATGATGTCTTTGTGAAAGCAAGGATCTTTAATGTCCACATTTTCATGATAGAAGACCACAGAATTGAGAAATTGTCACACAGACACATTTTCTTTCTTTTTGTTTTGGCATTCATCCTTTGCACAAAGCTTGTCAGTGTGTGCAGGCTACTGTCAGTGGTCATTAACAGTGAAAGATGTTTCACTTTCCAAGACAGAACCCTGAAATTTAATTGGGAATGTCATCAATAGCACAATGAGACTGGTGCTGTTGCACTTCCTTCAGCACTCTGGCAGTTGTGACTGAAGAAAATGCACCTGTCAGTTACCTTATTCTGTGGATCAATGTGTTAATGTTCTAACATATGAGTCACAACAACAACAATAATGCAAGGTTTATTTCGACTTTTGATATTTTGAATGTACAATTCACAGTGACACAAATGTTTTGTTTTAGGACCTGAACTATATGTTAATAGTAATAACATATTTGTATATGCATGATATAATGAATATGACATTTACTAAATTGTGAAGAAATAAAATCAGTAGCATAATGAATCTGAAAATATGGATAATTTATCTTGAATGTATGAAATATGTCCAAATGAGTAATCATAGCTGTGATATATTTCCTATAAAAAATCTAATCCTTACTTGTATAAAATGTGTGCAAAATGAGCTTATGTAATATGTGTAGTCCTTCCTTAAGAAGTTTAGTTACATGAATGCATGATGATGTATAACAGAAATGGAAGTTATCATGTGGCAAACACTGTTACAACTTTGAATGTGCCAGGCTAGTAACATAGGTGCTGGGGTGCAGTGCTACAATATATCCTATTTTCTTTTTTTTTTTTGATTTTTTTTTTGAGTTTATCTGTTTTAGCCCTACATTTGCACAGTGCTTGACAATGCATGTCATTAACTGTCAGTGATCATTATCATGGAGTGACAGTTCATATCTAAGGCAAAGCTTCACAAATTTAATTTGGGCTGCCATCATTATCACAAATGAGACTGTCGTGATACACTTCCATTAGCACTCTGATCAGTACTGACTGAAAAAAATACACCTGCTACTTGCCTTTCTCTGTAGCTCAGAAGATTAATGTAGAAACAGCAGAGGCAATGATAGGTTCAAATCCAGTTTACAGATAATATTATTGAGTGGATCAGGATAAGTATTGTCACAGACATTTTATTAGGAATTTAGCAAGAAGTACAGCTGATAATTACAAAAAAGGAAATTTGCAAAACAACTCTGTGTAATTATTACTAAATAAGTCAGCTCTAATCTGTGTCAGGTATGTTAAACATAATAATGATCATAGTCAATTTTAACCACACTTGCATATGTATAAACTTTACAATAGTTTTGCCAAAAAAAAATGAGTCAACACAAATATTCTTAGGTGTGTGTAACAGTATGCCATATAAAGTATGTATGGGACCTACCCCAATATATTGTACTGAGCTCATTCATATCTACGCATATGAACTTGATTTACATAAATGAATTATGGCTTTTACATATACTTCCAGAAACAAAAAAGTGAAAGTCAAATAAATAGAGCATTATCATAATTATGTATCCACCTCAACTTACAATCTCAAAATGTTAGTTCTCCCATAGCATTAACAGTTAAAGAACATTAACAGTTTAGCCTTCTTTTTCATAAGAGGTTCAATTTCCAGCTCATATTAATAAAATGTTATAGTGTATTATGTCCCACCAACCCATTATGTCCCAATTAATATCGTCTTATCTCTTACCAAATGTAAGGGCATCAGTGCATATGAGCTTAAGACACGCACAACTGACATATATGTCAAGCATACACCAATATCTCTTGATCATTGCATTAGACAATGTGTTAGTCAGCTTAGCTGTGTGTGATTTAATTCCCAGCAGAAGCAATTATCCTTTAGTTGAAAATAGTATATAAAATCTAATAATATTAAACTCTCTATTTTTGTAAATGTATTTCTTTACTTGGAATGGATATATATCAGATACGGCACAGTCACCTAACTGTTTGCATAATGTGTATAATAGCAGTGAGACTGATATTTTTTATGATATATTTATAATTACACATCATATCTGAATGTGAAAAAGTTTACCTTATGCATATGTAAATTCGTTTATATTTTAAAAAATTAAAATGACATAGAATTGATGTTTTTATCTATGTTTTCTTTCGTGAAACTCCATCTTTGCTTTTCTGTGTGAAAGCATTGCTGCTGCTGCAACACAAATGACCATCAGCATGTAAAGTGAGACTAACCACTGTGGCCCAGACTGCTATGCCTCCACAAGTGGCTGCAGTGGCACCACCACAGGCAGCACAGACACCCAGCACATTTGTGTCACAACTTGTCAGTGTTGCCTCCACAACTCCTGCACTACCTGCTCTGAGTCAGGCAGCTCTGCCCAAGGACCTGGTGCAGTGGGGGCTGGGAGTAGTACTAGTGAAGGTGGTGATTTCATTAGCCATCAGGAGCTGACAGAGCTGATGGAGGACATTATGGGGCAAGGTCTTTGTGGCCTAATTGATAGAGAAGAGAAAGTCCTGCATCAAATTGCAAAGTCAGTGCCCCATTTGAGAGGAGGCCCAGGGATCTGCAACATGAGACAGTTATGACTGTTCTGAGGATGAGGACTAGATGTTCACTGTGCTCATGCTGGATGCGGATGCACCTCAGATGGTCCCTAGCTAACCCAAGTCATGGTGTCCCCAACCTTTTGTGCCCCTCACCATCCCTGACTGTCTTGTATGTTCTGTGTGTCTGCATAATGTACTTAATTTATCTTACCTGCCTAATTCTCTTATTCTTACCCAGCTTCCTCAACAGTCTTCTCTCTACAAAAAAAAAAAAAAAAAATGGGCACCTGTCATGAAAAAAAAAATTATACCCCTTACATAGCTCTCCACTTTACCTACGTGCCTGCTTCACACAATGGATTTGGTGCAAACTGGTCATACAGCAGTGTTCATTTGTTGTCACACATCCCTGATGTGGTGACTTTACAAATGCATAAAATACTTGTTACAAGTCTACATTTATATTGTGAAGAAGTGGATGGCTATGTTACTCTACCATCACAATCCTGCACATTTCTTTATTCTTCTCCTTATGTCCTATCCTATGCTTACCCACCATGCATTTTCACCACCATACTGTCAACCACTTTTTCCCCATGTTTAATCTGGTCAAAAAATAGAATCACACACAGTGCATATGGCCAGAGTTGGCTCATAAAATAGCCCTTCGATTTTTGTCCTCGGCAGGCATCCCACACCAAGGCAAAGTGATGGTAAATGGCATTTCACATGTATAGCAAAAGCTGAAATTTTTACATTAGACCACAGTAGTAGTTATCATCATGCAGATGTATTTATCCCTGCTGCAGTATAGAAATACAGACTGGTAGCACCATTGTGAGACAGTTGCTGTTACATATTTATTAGTCTTCTGGATATAATGTACACTTTTAGTCTACTACTCCTGCCTGCTCCATACTGGAAACACTTTAATGTTCAGAGTATGACAGAATCATTATGATGACAAACATAGGAGTAATACAGTACAACAGAAAGATCACCAGAAATTGCCCTTAAATAAAACTGTTTTTATGTAGCTCTCCTCATTTCTCTCTCTCTCTCTACTCCTTCTGTCTCATCGCTCTTTATCCTCTGTGTTTGCATAATGCCTGACACCAAGCAGCAGTTGTAACTGACAGTAAATGGTAGTTCACGTTCTGTGGCAAAAGCTGGTGAGTTTTTGCCTACGGCTCCAATAGTCTACTGCCCTCATGCTGCTGTGCTTATTATCACTGATAAATACCAAGTTGTAAGCATATATACGACCAAATAACCAAAAATATATACCAAATATATGCTAAAAAGGACTGTAGCTCACTGCAAATGCTTACTTTCAAAAAATCACTTTTAATAGAAAACAAATAAAAAACAAATAAATAAATAAAAATGAACCCATGAGGGTTAAAACTATTTTACACACAGATTAAGCGCTTTCATCTGCTAACTGCAGACTTCATCAGAAGAGTGAAATGTGTGTTGCTCCCCCCTATATAATACATTTTTGAAAAAAAATCAAGATCCAATGGGAATGCTCAATCAATTAACCTTCTCATGAATAAAACATAACTTTATGAATATTCATTGATTCTGGTCATTCAACCTGCACAGTTTTGTATTACATCCTGTTGCTATACAGTTTCTAACTATACCTATAAAACAATCACATGTGCTTTTGTATATCACATTTAGGTATAAAAACACATATATAACATATAAATATATTAAATTATTTTGTGGTAAAAAGTATGTGTTTCTTTAGAACACAATATTGCACTTTCGTTATAAAGTATAAGAATACATTTGTACAAAAAAAAAGCATGTATAACATATAGAAATGCTCTTATGTGCTGTTAAAAAATGTATACATCTTTAGCACTCAATATTGCACTTTTGTTATTTAAACATTGTTTCCTGACATGTTGCCTCCTTTCTTATTGTACCAGCTTTCTTTTTTATTTGACTATTCACTTGTTTCTGACTTTATTCTATGCGTACATACCCTCCTACAGCATGTCATTCATATCCTTGCATCCAAGATTGGTTTAGTGGGAATATAGTCATTCAACCCAGGTTCTTTGGTTGCATTTAACCTGAGTTGCCATTTAACCTCTTTTTCAGTTAATTTGACCTTAACATTTCCTCCCCTTAAATCCACCTGTACCTGTTCTAAAATCCCAAACTTAAACACATGGCTTGCATCATATTTAAGTTTGTGTCTACACAAAGCATTGTTTTTATTATTTTTCCTTATGCAGTAGGTATGGTCATATATCTTGTTCCTCAATTGTCTGTCCGTCTTGCCCACATAATAACTCAGACATGCCATACACTTGGCCAAGTATATGACATGTTGGGATAAACAACTCCCTTTCTTAAAACTTACTCTAGTGTGATTGATGTCCTCCAATGTAATTATTTTCTCTTCTATAATCTCCTTACACTGCTGACACTGCCCGCATTTTTGGTGTGCCCATTTCCAGTGTCACCCTTTATTCTGCCTTTCCCCCTCTCAAACCTGTTTTTTAGGTTAGACCTAGTCTTGTAAACATACATAGGCCCTGTACTCACTTTACTGTAAACCAAGTTATCACTTCTTAGAATATTTCAATTTTGTCTCATTATTTCTTTATCTCCTCAGCATATGGACTGCACCCCACTACACAAGCCCTGTGGTAGGAACTGTACTTCTCATTCTCATGGTCTCCCCTGTTTGTCTCCAACCCAATACCGAGAAGTGGTTTGTATTTTCCCCCCATTCTCTCAGTACATATTGTGACATCATCAATTAAATATCTGGGGCAACCCCTTTCCCCAAATAATATTCCAATATATTCTAACTCTTTCTTCATTTCATTAAAATCAGATGTCATTCTTGCAGCTCTTATGCATTGACCCTTAATGTTGCTCTTTTTTTGTTTTGACTTGCTGGGTGACAGCTAGTATATTCTAGATATGAGTTGCTAAAGGTTTCTTTTCTATATATTCTGGATTTGAATCCTGCTGTCCTATTCGATATAAAGGTGTCTAATTATGCTATCCCTGTCATGCTACTACTATGGGTGAATTTTAAATAACTACTGATGTCATTCAAATACTTCACAGATGCATCTACTTCACTTGTACCATTCCATAAAATAAAAATATCATCCAAAACCTAGTGTAGCATATACATTTACTAGTATATTAACTATCTAAAATATATTCACTTTCCCAGTCTAGTAACACCATATTTGATTTTTTCAAAAATGTATTATATAGGGAGGAGTAACACACAATTCACTGTTCTGATGAAGTCTGTAGTTAGCAGATGAAAATGCTTAACCTGTGTGTAAAGTAGTTTTAACCCTCAGGGGTTCGTTTTTATTTGTTTTCTATTAAAAGTGATTTTTTTGAAAGTAAGCATTTGCAGTGAGCTATGGTCCTTTTTAGCATATATTTGGTATATATTTTTGCTTATTATCACAGCTATGGAAAGACGGAATGATAGTACTATGAGTTATTATCATATGTTGCACCAGTTGCAGATTTGAATGTACAGCATTTGAGATGCTTCACTTGTAACTCCTGTTATGAAATATGCTGCACAAAAACATCCCTGCTTCATAGTGTTTCCGTAGTTCCTTCAAATGTGTGTGTTTTGCATTTCCTTGTGGTATAATCATCTATTGATCATGGCTATAGCCTGTTGATGCAGAGTGGCAGGTGCTTGAATCCAGCATCAAGTCTAGAAATATTGAGCATAATAATTTCTCATCGATCTTTGACGTATGTCATCAAGCAAACATCTGTGATTTCAGCAGCATTAACATCCTTGGTCCCTTATGTGTTTCATAATCAGCCCAAAAATACTCATACATTTCCAGGAAAAATTACAAGACACTTATTATAATCAAGGATTTATGGGACAGCAGACATATTACATTAGACACATCTTAAAGGTTTTACTGCTATACACATCAAAAGTGATATGATAAACTACATTGCATTGTCATGCATTTTTTGAAGTCTTTTAATTATGATAGCCACATGCATGCTATTATGTAGTGAACACAGTACTCATTTATGTCATACAAACAAATGCAATTGCATAAGGAACAGTACAACATGCCTCAAATCTATGGAAAGTCCCCAGATATGAAGACAGTCTACGTATGCACCTGTATTATCCATATAATGAACACTTTACTGTAATTATAACGTTAAATGTAAAAAATCATGACACAGAAAACATTAACATAACACGCATCAGTTCTGAATTGATCAGAATCAGAAATGTTTCTATAAATCCATCTATCCAGCCAGCCAAAATCCCTTTTTCCCAGTTTTGCACATGGGGTTGGGGTGTCACTTCAAAAGTGACAATCATATAGAGCCAAGGTTTGCATCACTCAGTAGTTTTTCCACACAACATACTCACATGCAGACTCAGACCTATGACAAATTTAGAGTGTCCATTCCACCTACTGCACTTCTTTGGAATGTGGGGGGTAATTGGAGCACCTGGAGGAAACCCATACAAATACAGGGAGGACATGTAGAATCCGCACAGAAGCTGCCCTGCCAAGACTCGAACCAGGGAGTCTCTTGCTATGAGGTGACAATGTTATCCATTGTACTATTGATATGATTTTATAAATGTACTCCTTATTTGCACATACTTTGCAATGGAGTACCATAGACTACACTTAATTCATTTTCTAAGTTTAAAACCTCAAAATATAATTAGGCACATGCTAATCCTTTGTTATCACTATCACAAATGAACTAGTTGTCAACAATATATTTTAGGAAGCAATTTTCACAAAAAGCAATTAATCTCAGTTGGTTGTACTATTTGTGTATATTGTAATGGACTACATTACTCAATATACGCGTTCACTGTGGTGCTGTCTAAACACTGCATAATGTAAATTTATATCTGATCTCCAACACATTAAACTTGCAAATTAAGTACAGTGTTGTGGGATCGTTGCATACATACTTGCTGGGTGTTATTAAGTAGTGTACTTTCATATGTCTGACCTGTATGTTTTTAATTTAAACTGCACATTGTCCAAGCATGAGAAAATATTGAAAATGACACACCAAATGATTATTTTTTGCATGCAATCATACTGAGCTGAACTGGCAGGAATACTTAGTTGTCAATCCATTGTTTCATAAGTGTGATTGTCATCAATGCACCATACAGTGAAACAGCTGCTGCATGTCACTCACAGTACACAATGTACATGTATGACAGGGTATATAACTTATCTGAGCAATATGTCATTACTTGCAATCGTTGCTGCTTCTCAAGACACATTCCTTTTCATCCAAATCTGTGATGCACACTATCTTCTCTGCAGCACACAGATGATGGTAATCTTTGCAATAAGTAGTATTTCACATTTAAAGTCAGAATTCTTATGTGTCACTTGCAGTTGATGCACTGTACTCTTGACTGTGTGCTTAGTTAGGTGTCCTAATACAGCAGTGACTGACTAGCATAATTGTATGTATCTATAGTGCTAGTTAGGACTGGCTTCACCCAAATATCTGATGTGGACACTTTCACTCAGGAGAAATACTTAAACAGAGAGTGGGGTCCCCTATCAATTTCTTCCACTTTTCTCCAAAACGTCTTCTCTAAAACACACTGATGAGCTCATCTTTTCAAATGTGCTTTATCTCACACTTAAAATACCACTTCTGTTATGGCACTTGTGGTTGATACTGTGTACTCTAGGTTGTGTAACTAGATAGATAGGTGGTTTGAATGCGACAGTGTGGAACTAGTATGAGTGTGTGTCCAATACATGTTTTGTGGATGCTGTCTCTCAGGAGAAACATTTAAACAGGGAGAGGGCTTTGTCATCTGTTTCTTTTACTTTTATCTAATAAATCTGTATAACACAAATATTAGGTCATTCTTTAAAGTGTGCTCTATCTCACAATTGAAATAAGACTTTTCCTGTTGAGCATGCGATTGACACTGTGCACTATAGGTTGTAAAACTAGGTTGGTAGGTGGTTTAAATACAATGGTGTGAAACTAGCATGAGTGTGTAGGTCTGGAGTGTTTGGTATGACAGGTTTCAGCCACACATCTGATGTGGACACTTCTACTCAGGAGAAACATTTAGACAGGGAAAGGGCTCTCCTTTTAATTTCTTCCTGGTTAATCCCAAACATGTGCTCTGCAACACACTGATGAGGCCATTCTTTCTCTTTCAAAATTTGCACCACATCACCATTGTAATCAGACTTTCCTGTGGTTCTGGCAATTGATACTGTGTACTCTAGATTGTGTAACTAGATAGGTGGTTGAAATCCAACTGTGTGGCATTGTTACGAGTGTGTGTGTCTCTAGTGTCAGGGACCATGGCTTCAACAGTAGATCTGATGTGTACAGTTTCACCCAGGAAAGACATTTTCACTGAAAGAGGGCTCCCACAAAAAATATCTTCCACTTTCAATGTAAAAAATTGTGCCTCACACTAATGAGGTCATCCTTTCAAATGTGATGTCATACTTACATTAAGACTTCTCCAGTGGAGTTTGTAGTTGATGCAGTGCTCTCTAGACTAACTAAAATAGGTATGTTTGAATCCAGCAGTGACTGACTACTATGAGTGTGTTTCTCTCTCTCTGTCTCTCTCTCTCGCTCTCTATGTATATATATATATATATATATATATATATATATATATATATATATAGTGCAACATAGGAATGGCATCACCCGTCGATCTAATGCGCAGCTGGCAAGGGGGATTTCACTACTTTCTGTCCATTTTATTGCAGACACCTGCTTTGTTAAACACAGATGAGCTCATTTGTTGAAATGTGATTTATCTCATCCTTTTAAGTAAACCTTCTGCTCTGGCATCAGGAAAGGATGCAATGTTCTCTAGCTTATGAAGTTAGTAAAACCTGCGTTTGAATCTAGCATTGTCTAAATAGTGTGCATGCATATATGCTTCTACATTCACAAGGATTACTGGGTTATGCAAGATGTGTGGTTGGGTACACCTACCATCATGCAAGATTTAGAGAAAAAGGGACACATCACACCATTCATTCAGCCAATTTACAGTCACACACATGCCTTGCAGTGTAATGATGATATCATACTTTCAAATCTACTGTCAAACAGTTGCATTAAGACTTCTCCTGTGGCAGATGCAGTCAATACCACATGCTGTAGCTTGAGAACTGAGATAAGGTGTTCAAAACCTGCAGTGCCTGAGTAGTATGAATATGTGTAACTGTAGCACTACGGATGAATGACATCCACCACAGTTGTAATGTATGCAGTTATAATGGGAGAGGGCTCCTTTATTACTTTTAGCCCAGACAACTGATTTGTACCACAATGATGATGCCATGCTTTTAAATAAGTTCTGTCTCACAATTGTGGTAAGGCTTCCCCTGTGGTGTATACAGATAATACAGAGTTTTTTAGATTGTGTACTTACATATGCAGCTGTTCAAGTTGAGCAAAGGATAATATAATGTGACTGTAGTGACATAACACATACAAAATTCCATCAATTTATGCCTATCCCTGTTAGTTCTACAAAGGCCTTTCAAGACATTGTGGTTTTTATGTCAGTCAACAATTCTTCCATGATGCTCATGGAGACAGTTCTCATGTGGTACATGCAGCTAATGCTGAATTATACATCATGTGTATCCCAGTAGGCATTGGTTCAAATCTAGGAATGTATATATGCAACAATATGGATGGTCAAGAGTGGCTTACCCAACAGACAGTGTTATGGTTAATTCACATTTGTGTGAGCAGTAACAATGCTACATTATTTTGATTTTGCAGAATAATTTGTATTGGATACATGAACATTGAAAGCCTTTCTTAGTTCACACCTTGAAGTGTATACTTTGTGACACCTGTTCATTACTATATCTTGTACAGACTCATTTAATACACAGCTCTGAAGAGTTTGGAGCATGATAGGCAGTGACATGACTCTGGTAAGGTATGTTTGTCAGACAATTGTGACAGACAGGAGTCACTTAGCCAACACTTGGAGATATAGCACAGTAAGATGACTGCATTTTTTAGCTCTCAGACTCCATGTTACAGGAGCCTTAACCATTCCAACTGGACAGGGGCGGCCCGTGCTATCGGACTGCCGGACTGCAGCCCCCTCAACTTCAAACTACTGATAAAATAAAAAATAAAAAGAAAAAAATATTTTAAATTTCACGGACTTCGCACATGCGCACTGCTGCTGAGACAGTCTAGCATATGGAGCATGCACACAGCAGTCCTGATTGAGAATCATGGACAGGAGCACTCCCACAAGTATATGCAGTTTTAGACTGCCTGGGAACTCACTGGGGAAACACATCGGGGTCGGACTGCAATGTCAGCAGTCAGGGGAAGGATCTGGATTGGAGTTTGCTGCAGGGAAAGATCTCGCAACAGGCAGGGTCAGATTTGCGTGGGATTTCTGCTGCAGTCTCGTCTGGATTTACTTACTGGATGTATGGTGGTTTTGCGGACAGGGATTTGGATTTACTACAGGACCAGGTAAGTGGACTCTGTGTGTGTGTGTGTGTGTGTGTGTGTGTGTAAATGCCTCAGGTGGGATGTACTGGTGATTAGACTCATGGTGGTGTGGTAGGGAATACCTCAGGTTTGAACCCTGTACCTTGTATGCAGGTGTTAAAGACCTGAATTCCCTACCCACCACGATTTGTAACAAAATTGCAGATTTTTGCCTCATATTTGATCTGATCTATTCCTCATAATATCTGTGGTTTTTAAATATTGCAATGCTTGAAATTTGATGGTGCAGTGGTAGTATTGATGCCTCACAGCTGTAGGTTCTTGGGTTTGGTTCTTGGCTGGGGTGCCTTCTTTGTGGGGGGGGGTCTGTATCTTCTCCCTGTGTTTGTGTGGGTTTGCTTTTGTGTCCTCCCATGTTACAAAGACATGTCTGCATTATTTCTTCCTGGGCCTCTGCTGAGAATTGTTTTTTTTGTTCCAAGTCAGACTGTCCTGATTAACAAATTGACAGGCATTTAAATTTCAGACTTCAGGTTTCTGAATGTTTACTTCCTTACAGATTTGATGGTGCAGTGGCAGTATTGTTGCCTCACAGCTATAGGTTTTCTGGTTTGATTCTTGGCTGGGGTGCCTTCTGTGTGGAGTCTGCATCTTATCCCTGTGTTTGTGTGGATTTGCTCTGGTGTCCTGCCATTTTACAAAGACATGTGTCTACCGTATTTCTCCCTGGGCCTCTGCTGATAATTGTTTTTGTTCCGTCAGAAGTAAAATTGACAGGCATTTGAATTTCAGACTTCATATTCTTCAGAAAATACATAGTAAAACAACTTTTTTTATTCTAACAATAAATATATAGTAACACAACCTTTTATTATAGCAATTTTTTAAGTTTATGACTATTTGAAATTTGTCCTTATTTTTGGGACTGTAATACCCTGTTATTGGCTTTGTCCAGGTTTTTTGTGCTTAGGTTGACAGCTATGGCAAGAACTGAATTCACTGAATATGTTTGAGGGCTGTATTCCCTCATTACTGGGGTTTGTCCAGGTGTTTTGTGCTAAGAGGTTGACAGCTATGACGAGAACTGAATTCATTAAATGATAGCCATTTAAGTTTCAGTCTTCCTCTCTTTCACAAAGCAGCTGATTTGGCGTAGTGGTATGTTGCTCTTGACTGTTTTGCACAGGGACCTTGGCAGTAAAATGTACTGTGGTAACACAGCATTTTTCTTTAACAAAGCTGGTGATTTGGCATAGTGGTATGTTGTTCTGACTATTTTGCACAGGGACCTTGGCCGTAAAATGTATGGTGGTAACACAGCATTTTATTCTAGCAGCTTTCCAAGATTATATAAGCAATGTTTAATGTGTCCCTGGTTTTTTGGCCTTTTGACCCACCCCAATAAATTTGGCTTTTTCCAGACTTCTTGTGCTGCGAAGTTGAGATGTAGTTGAGTATTGCATAGATTTTACAAGGAGCTGAGAGCTGCAGGGGAAGAGAAGTTTAGTGCTGATTATGCTAAATTGGCTCACATTGCTAATAGCACAACAGGTTGTGTACTTGCTTTTAATGCAGAAGGTTGTTGGTTCTACTCCCATAAGGGGTGAATGCTGCTGTACTGAAAGTTAAGATACTATGAGCCTGTTATCAGTTTGCCATCCATTTCCTATTGCAATATTACTAGCTTATTTTTAATGTAATTTAGGCAATTTATTCCTCAGGGGCATCAGACACTTTATTTTTCGGTGAAGCCATGAAATATAAAGGTGATTGCTAGCAGCAACCTCTTCATTAGTTACAGATTTATTTAACGTGGAATTATTTAGATGACTTTTTTACTACTTCAGAGATTGTGCATATTATTTACTGATAATGGTGGACTGTAGAATTGTGCATATTTACTGATAATAGTGGACTGTAGAAGTTTGAGTAGACTTTTATGATGGAAATGTTCTGAATTGGGCAGTTTTGTTTCATTGTTTACTGGAAAAATGTTCAAAGCAATAGGAAGGTGTATCAAAGAGCACATGTATGTTTCATATGCAAGGGGCCTATGATTTAAAAGCAGCCCAGAATTAATTTTTATCTGCCACAGGTAAAATGTATTTTCTTTGAATGTGGGTTTTAATGTTGTTTCAATGAATGTGAGTTTCAAGGGCAGAGAAGTTTTAATGTCAAGTTTGTTTAGCAGATGTCTTAGTGTTTGTGCTGTAAAATGCAAAATAAAACTTTCAAATGAAGTTCAAATCATCATAGAAGTAAATCAGTATGCACATTAGTGTTTATGGTAAATGGAGTGAAATAGCAAAGTAATGGATCATTGGAATGGCTGCAGGGGGAGGCTCCATTCGACCATGGTTTTGTGAGGGGGAAGGGCGGCAAACTTAGACAGCCCCAGCTGAACTAAACTTCCCAACTGTCCAGATTTTGCACCCCACTCCCCCATGTAGTGACTCTGGATGTGTCGAAGCAAGACAAGGAGTAGTTATGCAGTGTAAATGTGCAGAGAATCCCACCCAACCAAGGTAGATACAAGTACTAGAGTGGCTTTTCATCTGTCCTTGATTTTTACAGAATGGTCTGGTTTCTGCATATTTTTTGTACTGTTGATTTATGCTTATTACTCAAAGTGCCTGTTGCTCTGTGTTTAAGTAGCAATACATTAATGACCATCAGGTAAGCTTGGCTGAGATTGCAAGATGCAAGTAAGCTTTAATAAGCATACTGTTAAAGAATTGCCAACATTGAAAGCCTTTCTGTTGCCATGTAGAGAATACTTAACTAGATAATGTATAAGCCTTGGGTATTGAAATGCATATGCCAGTATTTGTAATAAAGGACAGAATTACATTAAGAGTCTCATTACGCTTGGAGACTTCCAGTCATCTCTGCAGGCTTTACCCGTAAACCGAATGCCAATCGCGTTGTCCATAACCTGTACAGTAATCCTTTTAAGCAATGTATCTTGAGCTTATTTCTTATTTTCTTTTCATTTTTTACTTTGATCATGTTTTCCCCATGAAACAAGTAGATGTCAGGCAGCAGGTCTTTTTTTGGATAAGGAACATTTTTACAAGTGGGGGCATCAGAGATTTCTACTTTCAGCATGTTACTTGTTACTTTAATAAAGCTGAATATAAATTATAATTAGAACTGCAGTGCAAGAAGTGGTTTGAATTGAGTGTTGCTTGTTTTTCTTATACTTGATTTTGACTGGCATTCCATTAATGTATTTAAAAAAAGTAATTTTTTTTTTCATGCCTCACAACCTTTTTTGTTTCCATCTAGATATTAAGCTGTCATACAGCCAATGCATTGAAATATTTTTATTCTTCTACACTTCATTTTGTCTTGATTGGACTCTCATAATGATGGTTTGGCACCCAGTGCAGTATATTTAGTTTCTGTGGTTTGCTACTACAGGTGTGTGTGTGTGGTAGGGAATACCTCAGGCTTGAACCCTGTACCTTGTATGCAGGTGTTAAAGACCTGAATTCCCTACCCACCACCATTTGTAAAAAAAAATTGCAGATTTTTGCCTCATATTTGATCTGATCTGTTCCTCATAATATCTGTGGTTTGTAAATATTGCAATTCTTGATATTTGATGGTGCAGTAGTAGCATTGTTGCCTCACAGCTGCAGGTTCTCAGGTTTGATTCTTGGCTGGGGTGCCTTTTTGTGGGGTCTGTATCTTCTCCTGTGTTTGTGTGGGTTTGCTTTTGTGTCCTCCCATGTTACAAAGACATGTCTGCATTATTTCTTCCTGGGCCTCTGCTGAAATTTTTTTTTTGTTCCAAGTCAGACTGTCCTGATTAACAAATGTTAAATAAAATTGACAGGCATTTGAATTTCAGACTTCAGGTTTCTGAATGTTTAATTCCTTGCATATTTGATGGTGGTAGTATTGTTGCCTCACAGCTATAGGTTTTCTGGTTTGATTCTTGGCTGGGGTGCCTTCTGTGTGGAGTCTGCATCTCCTCCCTGTGTTTGTGTGGATTTGCTCTGGTGCCCTGTCATTTTACAAAGACTTGTCTGTAGTATTAATCCCTGGGTCTCTGCTGAAAATTGTTTTTGTTCTGTCAGCAGTAAAATTGACAGGCATTTGAATTTCAGACTTCATGTTCTTCAGAATACATAGTAACACAACCTTTTTTCTAGCAATTTTCTAAGTTTATAAGATGAATATTTGAAATGTGTCCCTATTTTTGGGACTGTATTCCCCCATTATTGGCTTCGTCCAGGTTTTTGTGCTAAGGTTGACAGCTATGGCAAGAACTGAATTCACTGAATATGTTTGAGGGCTGTATTCCCTCATTACTGGGTTTGTCCAGGTGTTTTGTACTAAGAGGTTGACAGCTATGGTGAGAACTGAATTCACTAAATGATAGCCATTTAAGTTTCAGTCTTCCTCTCTTTTACAAAGCAGCTGATTTGGCGTAGTGGTATGTTACTCTGACCGTTTTGCTCAGGGACCTTGGCAGTAAAATGTATGGTGGTAACACAGCATTTTATTCTAGCAACTTTCCAAGATTATACAAGCAATGTTTAATGTGTCCCTGTTTTTTGGGCTTTTGACCCCCCCCCAATACATTTTGGCTTTTTCCAGTTTTTTTGTGCTGCGAAGTTGAGATGCAGTTGAGTATTGAGTAGATTTTACAAGGAACTGAGAGCTGCAGGGGAACAGAAGTTTAGTGTTTTGCCTTGTTAATAGAACAACAGGTTGTGTACTTGCTTTTGATGCTGAAGGCTGTGGGTTCTACTCCCACAAGGGGTGGATGCTGCTGTACTGAGAATGTTCTCCTTGGTGAAGATACTAACTATGAGTATGTTAACAGTTTGCCATCCATTTCCCCTTGCAATATTATTACTAGCTTATCATTTTTTAATGTAATATAGGCAATTTATTCCTGAGGGACAACAGACACTTTATTTTTCGATGAAACCATGAAATATAAAGGTGATTGCTAGCAGCAACCTCTTCATTAGTTACAGATTTCTTTAATGTGGAATTATTTAGATGACTTTTACTTCAGAGAGTGTGCATATTTACTGATAATGGACTGTAGAATTGTGCATATTTACTGATAAAGGTGGACTGTAGAATTGTGCATATTTACTGATAATGGTGGACTGTAGAATTGTGCATATTTACTAATAATGGTGGACTGTAGAATTGTGCATATTTACTAATAATGGTGGAATGTGGAAGTCTGAGTAGACTTTTTTATGATAAATGTTCCGAACTGGGCAGTTTTGCCATTATAGGTGCATGCGTTTTGTTTCATTGCTTACTGGAAAAATGTTCAAAACAAATTTAAAACACCCTCTAACAACTGTACTGTATTGTACAAGGAATATAATTTTAGTACAATGAGTAAGGTGTATCAAAGAGCACATGTATGTTTCATATGCAAGGGGCCTATGATTTGAAAACAGCCCAAAATTAATCTTTATCTGCCACTGGCAAAATGTATTTTCTTTGAATGTGGGTTTCAATGCTGTTTCAATGAATGTGAGTTTCAAGGGCAGAGAAGGTTTAATGCTAAGTTTTCATTGTGAGACTGCATTGCTTTGTTTAGCAGATGACTTAGTGTTTGCGCTGTAAAATACAAAATAAAACTTTCAAATGAAGTCCAACTCATCATAGAAGTAAAGCAGTATGCACATTAGTGTTTATGGTAAATGGAGTGAAATAGCCAAGTAATGGTTCATTGGAATGGCTGCAGAGGCTCCATTCAACCATGATTTTGTCAGGGGGAAGGGCAGCAAACTCAGACAGGCCCAGCTGAACTATACCTCCCAACTGTCTAGATTTTCAAAGAATTAATAGATTTTTGCTTCTTATTTTTGGTTTGTTCTTCATAAAATTTGTAGTTTTCTGGCAAATCATTTAGGAATTAAGTCACTAAATAACGATACACTGAGTTTCAGACTTTATAACGTTCAGAAAAATGCATGTTAAAGTAAGAGCTGTTCTATCAACTGGCTCAATTTATACAAGAGCAATTTTTAGTACTGTTTATATGTGCCCCCAATATATTTGGCCTTGTTCAGATTTACTGCATTAACAGGTTGAGAGGTACATGCAAATAAATTGCTTTATAGAATTAGGCATAGCCAAACTCTCAACTGTCCCCGATTTTGGCCCAAAATGTTGCTTTTCCCCTAATAATCCCTCTGCAAAATAGCAATTTTGGAAGAAAACATGGAGGGTTTACAATTAAGAAATAACTGTAATAATCAAAGTTATTGATTACTTGAAATGCATGTAGATTCTTTTATTTTGTCAGCTGCTCAAGGTAGCAGTACTAATATTAAAGTGTCCCTTCTTTGACAGGTTCCCAGCTGTATTGTGTGTTTATTTTATATTTTTGCATCACATTTCTGGTCCATTTTTCATAAAATTGTGTTTTTTGGCAAATTAGTGACAAATCTCTAAAGACTGAAGTTAGAAAATAACAGACATTTGATTTTTAGATTTTATACCCTTCAGATTTTATACCCTTCAGAAAATTCATGCTAATGCAAGACCTATTCTATTATCTTTCTAAGTTTATTAGAGCAATATTTAAAAATTGTCCTTATTTTTGGGCCTTTGCCCCACTTCTGTGTATGGCTTTGTCAAGATTTCTTGCTCTTGAGGTTCAGAGGTATGACAAATGTGTCAGAGCCATCACAGTCAGCCAGAGACATTTCGAATTGTGACATACTTGTTGCACCCCACTCCCCCATGTAGTGACTCTGGATGTGTCCAAGCAAGGCAAGGTGTAGTTATGCAGTGCCCCCCCCCCCCCATCCAAGGTAGACACAAGTACTACAGTGGCTTTTCATCTGTCCTTGATTTTGCAGAATGGTCTGGTTTCTGTCATATTTTTGTACTGTTGATTTATTCTTATTACTCAGATTTATGCTTTTTACTCAAAGTGTCTGTTGCTCTATGTTTAAGTAGCAATGCTTTAATGACCATAAGGTAAGCTTGTCTGAGATCGTAAGATGCAAGTAAGCTTTAATAAGCATACTGTTAAAGAATTGCCAACATTGAAAGCCTTTCTGTTGTTGCCATGCAGAGAATACTTGACTAGATAATGTATAAGCCTTGGGTATTAAAGGACAGGATTCCATTATTTTAAAAAGCTCATTACACTTGTTGGAGACTTCCAGTCATCTCTACAGACTTTACCCATAAACTAAACAGAATGCCAATCATGTGTGGTCCATAACCTGTACAGTAATCCTTTAAGCAATGTATCTTGAGCTTGTTTCTTGTTTGCTTTTCATTTTTTACTTTGATCATGTTTTCCCCATGAACAAGTTGTCAGGCAGCAGGTCTTTTTTGGATAAGAAACATTTTTACAAGTGGGGACATCACAGAGATTTCTACTTTCAGCATGTTACTTGGTACTTTAATAAAGCTGAATATAAATTATAATTAGAACTGCAGTGCAAGGAGAAGTGGTTTGAGTTGAATGCTTCTGGTTTTTCTTATACTTGATTTTGACTGGCATTCCAGTAATGTATTTAAAAAGTAATTTATTTTTTCATGCCTCACAACCTTTTGTTTCCATCTAGATATTAAGTAAGCTGTCATGCAGCCAATGCATTGAAATATTTTTATTCTTCTACACTTATTTTTGTCTTGATTGGACTTTCATAATGATGGTTTGCCACCCAGGGCAGCGTATTTAATTAAAGTTAGTTTCTGTGGTTTTGAGCATAGCTCCTCCCCTTTCTAGTTGACCACACCCCTTCCCCTTGACCCCACCCATTCAGATGTCTCCTGCAGCCTCCCTGTGATTTGAAGTCACCAGCTGCCACTGCAACTGGATAGTGATGTAATCCCTTCAAGAAAGTTCTTCAAAATGCAATGTCTGTGCTTCTTTCTGTAGTATCAATGGTTTATACACCTCTCTCTGACATCTGATCTTAGGCATGTGTTTAAATTTGGCAAGATGCAACTGCTGAGTATGTCAGAGAATGTTGCAGGCATTATTTAGTTCCCCAAATATACATACCTTTTATTATTTTCTTCACAATATAGGGTTTTAAAGGAAATAATGGCTTATTCCTCATTTCTTAATGTGTGATAGGCAGTAAAATTGTCAAACATTTGAGAGGACCTGTGTTATGATACTTTCATGGGGTTAGGTGGTGTGTAGCTGATGTTATCGTAGTCATTGCTGTACTTCCTTATGAGCATGCTCAGTATTATGATGTAGTAGATGAATGCCATTTAGTGCAAAGCACATTAGGTAATCAGTGTTCTGATATAGTTGTTATTTGTTCTTCTTTGTCAAAAACTAATAAAATTATCCTCTGAAAAGATGGCTTTGCCAACATCCATGCAATGGAGTTACTGATCTATGTGTGGAGTATAACAACATTTGTCACAGGCCAATGCACAGCTGATGCATGTGTAATGTAAATTGTCAACAGTTCAATTACTAATACATCTTAAGGTTTCATGTTTATGCTTTATATTACTGTACTGTCATACAGATATTAATAATGCATTTAACAAGGCTCACTTCTGTGTTACATGTGATGAACAACATGATGTTATACTACATTCACATGTGTACTTTAACAGGCTTTAATATTTCAGCATGCATGGTGTGGCAAATGCAGCTGGAAGGACACACGTTATATAATTGATTATATTCACATAAATGCATCATACTCAATTAATTATGGTATGACAATTGATACATTTCTCCTGCAGCTGATGTCATTATACAGTACTGCTGCTGTTTAAGTTTGTTTGTCCTAAGTCTTGCATGGGCCATCCATAGATTTGTTATTTGTATCACACGTACATGCATCCTATGCATAGTGATATACTAATATACTTACACAACAACCCTGTTGTCAAGAGATTGTACACATGAGTTTTGCCTTGACTTATGTGCATGTAAGTATATTTCACATGACCATAACCCTCAATTTGCAAGTTTGGATATCTCACATCTGCTATAGTTAGACAGCTGTTAAATATGGATAGCAGAACTGTTTTCTACCATTCACAACATGCAGGTTACTGCCACAAATGTTTTTTTTTTTTTGGAATTAATATTATTAATGCAATGATCCGGGTGTGTACATTACCATTACAACTTCATTACTGTTGCCTTCATACACATAAGACAATGTAAGGGTTGCAGTTCTTTAACCTGTATGTATGTTCTAACATCAGTCAAATGGATGTAAATTCTTTCCTTTGATTACTCAAACTTTATACATCACAATGGCAGAGTAGGTCCATACATCTGCACCATGGATGAAGTTAAGCATAATCAATATACTCCTGTGGGTACAACTTTTTTTGAACATGTATAGGAAAATTAATTGTGGAAATAGTACATGATTTGTACAACAGTCTAAATTATTGTATATTGTACATTCCTATACAATAAATGCTTTGCCAACAGAATTTTAACTTTAAATAGCCATTTTATGGTTTGAAGTGACAAGTCATAGTAAAAAGTCCCTTTCTGAAATCATAAAACAACAGTTTGAGAATTGAGTAAATTTTTTACATGATAAGTGGGTGGTGGAGCAATAGTTTAATGTTTGTTGCAAGATATAACTTTTTGAATACACAACTGGTGTGCACTACCTGCGGTGGATGTAATAACCCCTATGTATCTACTTTCCTTGGCAACTCTTATCTCATCTTTGTAATTTAAATTAATTTTACATGTATCACATTTGTTACACTAAAACTATGTCCCTCTCACATTCTTTTGTCAACATTCACTTTTTCTTATGTAGATGTGTCCCTAAATGGGCACAAATGCTTATATAGTTATCAATAATATGTAATTAGTTGTGTTTGCACATTAATCTATATATATATATATATATATATATATATATATATAATATATATATATATATATATATATATATATATGTGTATATGTATATATATATATATATATATATATATATATGAATATGTTACTCACTAATCTCCCCCTACACCTTTATTATATACTTCATATTGCCTTTGTTGTGTATTTCACTTTTCCGGCATGCTAACTTACTGGGGTTGAAGGTATTTACAACCTGTTGTTTACAATGTGTGCTTGGACTTCTCTGCATCTCAATATGGCTGCTAGCAGGTGTTCTAGCCATGAACAGGTGGTCTTTAATGTGTAAGGTTGTTTGGCATCTTGCATATTTGATGAGCATTGCTGCTTGCTGCTCTAATATGAATGAAACATGTAGGTTTATCGTGCATGTATACACGTTAATGAATCTGAAAAAGAAGTTATGTCTTACCATAATGTTCCATCTATATTGTTGATCCTCGTTCAGTCATTACCTATGGGTATCGGTTCCGAGCTCGGAACTGAGCCGGCCATTTTCCAAGCTCACGTCAGCTTCAAACTTTCGAGCTAAACTCTTACCCACAATTCCCCTCTCCCTGTTACCTCAGATTGAGTTTGCAAGTTAAAGAAGGTAGAGGCTACCTCTGGTCAAATAACTTAAGATAACTGGATGGTGAGATCCACTAGAAACCACAGGAGGGGGAAGGAGGGAGGGTCATAATGACTGAAAGAGGATCAACAATACAGATGGAACGTTATGGTAAGACATACCTTCTTTATCTGATATTGTTAATCCTTGTTCATTCCTTACGTGTGGGACAGAGTCCCCAGCTACCTCTATTCCTGGGAGGCTCTCATGGAAGGACATTCCTGAGCACCATAGAACCAAAAGATGCTCTTCCCCTGGAGGCCAAATCCAATTTGTAATGATTGATGAAGGTGTGAGGCGTAGCCCAAGTTGCAGCTGCACAGATGTCATGTAAAGAAGCTCTGGCATGGTAGGCAGCAGAAGTTGCCACCGACCTTGTTGAATGAGCTTTCATGGTAGTAGGCAATGAGATATTACATTGTGTGTAAATAAAGGTCACACAGTCCTTCAACCATCTAGCTAATGTGACCTTAGCAACAGCCGATCCTAATCTAGGTTCAGAAAAGGCCAAAAATAACTGGTCAGATTTACGAAAGAGTTTAGTCCTGTTTAGGTAAAAATTGATTTGCCTGTGTATATCAAGGGTATGTAGACAATACTCTCCTCTGGTTGAATGGTTGGGAAAGAAAACTGGCAATTCAATGGCTTGATTAATGGAAATTTCGGAGATCACTTTAGGCAGAAATGATGGATTAGTTCTCAGAGACACACTATCTCTATGAAAAATCAAGTATGGACTCTTGATACATAAAGCTTGAAGTTCAGAAATACATCTGGCAGAAAATATAGCCAAACAAAACAAAGTTTTCCATGACACAAATACTTGAGGTTAGAAAAGTGGCTTCAAAGGTGCCAAGGTGCTCAGTTATGAAGGTCTTGCACAATTTATGGGACGTAAGAGAGGAATCTTGGACACCCTCATGAAAATTAGAAATTGCAGCCAAATGAACTCTAACGGTAGAGGCAGATAGACCTGATTGAAACAGGTCGGCCAGATAGTCTAGTATTATCGACACTGGTGCTGAAAAGGGGTCTGCCTGTTTATCTTTCAGCCAACAGGTAAATCTTTTCCACTTGCTCAGATAAGTAATTCTAGTGGAGGACTTATGAGAAGCAATGAGAATATCAAGTACTGGCAAAGAAAGATCATTCTGCCTGGCAATAAAGGAAATTGGAGTAGCCAAGCCGTTAGCTTCAGGCTGTTCAGGTTGGGATGAATCAGGTTCTGTGGGTGTGAAATTAACTCTGGGATTGGATGGAGGATCCATGATTGATCTAGTAGGTGAGGCCAAAGGAATGGGAAACAAATCTGTCATGGCCAATATGGTGCTATGAGGATTACCTTGCTCTTCAACCGCTGAGCTTTCTTCAGTAACTGGGGAATGAGAGGAAAGGGCAGAAATGCATAGGGAAGACCCAAGGGCCAATTGAGGACTAGAATGTCCCTGGGTGACTGTCCCAGAGGGGGAATCAGGGTGAAGTAGTTGCTGCATTTGTAGTTGGCCGGGGATGCAAAGAGATTGTAGCAAGGACGGCCCCAGCGGTGGAAGATCGCTGCCGCTATCAAGGGATTCAGGGACCACTCATGAGGTTGCAGAATGCACCTGCTGAGTCTGTCTGCTATCACGTTGGAACTCCCGGGAATATGCGTTGCTAGAAGAAAATGGTTGGTAGCCATCGCCCATTGCCATATCCTCATGGCCTCTCGACAAAAGGGGTAAGATCTGGTTCCACCTTTCTTGTTGATGTACCAGACCACCGCCATGTTGTCTGATTGAATCACAATTGTCCCAGATGGCAGCAGGGGATGGAATGCTTGCAATGCCAGAAGCACCGCCCTCAGCTCTAGAACATTTATATGCAGATGGGCCTCCAGTTGGGACCAAGTGCCTTGGACTGTCTGTCCCTGACATAGCACCCCCACCCCATCAGGGAGGCATCTGTGGTCACTGCAGCCTTGGGTTGCTGGGGGGAAAAGGGGCGAGACCATTGAGAGAGATTGTGTGTCATCCGCCAATTTAAATTGTGTTTGCACCTGTGGGTTACTCGAATCATGACTGAAAGAGGATGCTGAAAAGGATACCATTGGGTGAGCATTAGCCATTGCAGAAGCCTCATGTGAAACCTGGCCAGGGGAACAATGGTGATGGAGGCTGCCATGGAACCCAACAGCTGTAGTACCAAGTGAAAGGATTGGAATTAGTTGTTGCTTTATCCTTAAAATTCTTTGCTCTGGAATAGTAGCTCTGCAGTTTTTTGTGTCCAAGATAACCCCTATGAATTCTGTCAACTGAGATGGGGTGAGATTGGATTTCTGCCAGTTTATGGTTATGCCTAGCCTTTGAGCAGCAAGGAGAGAGTATGCCAGGGCTTTTTCCAGTGGATGTCTGGTGGGGGCGGAAATGAGCCAGTCATCTAGGTATGAAAACACCTGGAATCCTTGAAGTTGCAAGTGAGCTGTGACAACTGCCATGCACTTTGTGAACACTCTGGGGGCTGTAGAGAGTCCAAAGGGCAGTACTCTGAACTGGTAGTGATTGGCTCCCGCACGGAAGTGCAGAAATCTTCTTGATGGCCTGTCCACCTTTATGTGATAGTACGCATCTTGAAGATCTATAAAGCACATCCAATCGTCTTTTTCCAAAAGCGGGAGGATAGACTGTATAGTGACCATCCAGAATTTTTGTACTCTCACAAACTTGTTCAATACACTGAGATCCAAAATTGGTCTCTAGTCCCTGGTTTTCTTTGGCACCAAAAATAGTCTTGAGTAGAATCCGGATCCTATCTGGTCTGGAGGGACTATTTGGATGACTCTTTTTCTTAGCAGCTTTTCTATCTCTAGTGCTGCTTCTTCCCTTTGACTAGGTAGAACGTCGGGAAGATTTTTTGAAGGGATAGGATAAAGATTGAAGGGGATATGATAACCTCTGGCTATGATCCTTTGTACCCAAGAATCAGTGGTGATGGTTAGCCAGGCAGAAGGGTACAAGGAGAAACGTCCCCAACCACCTCCAGTGGAAAGAAGTTGGGCTGCTCTTCAGGAGCATTGGTAGGATTGGCCAGGGAAAGAATCCCTGGAACCCTGGTTACGCGGTCCCTCTCTGACCCAAAAGGAGCGTCTTTCCTGTGAGTTTCCCCTTCTGCCTCTGGGGGAGAACTCAGCCTGTGTGTCACAGAAAGAACCCTGAGATTTCTTGAACCATATCTTCCCACTCTTTTGGTTTCGGGAGAAAGCACATTGAGGGTAAGAATAACAGACACCTACTGCTGAAAGGGTCTTACTGTCTTGTTCACATCTGGCCAGTGTGCTTTTAACTTTGGGCCCAAACAACAAGGAGGGCTCAATGGGGACATTAAGAAAGGAAGACTTAAAAGGTTCCTTGAAGTTGCACAAGTACATCCAGGCATGTCGTATCAAGACCGCAGCTGAACCCGCCGCTCTAGCTGCTCCTTCTGATGCGTGAGATATCAATTGCATAGAGGAGTTAGATATAGACTCAATAGTGGCCAGCTGAGAGGTCACTTTGTCATGGACCTCATCAGACACTGCACCAGCCAAGGTTTCAGAGAGCTCAGAAACCAGATCCCTTTGAAGCCTGGTAAAATGTGCCATATAATTCAAGGACCTGATAGCAAAGGTCACTGAAGCAAAAGTGCACTTCCCTATTCTGTCCAGGGCCCGGGACTCTCCGTTAGGTGGCTGGACAGTCTGGCTTTCTTCTTCTGCCAGATCCTTTTTTGTTGCAGCCACCACCACCAAAGCATCTACATGAAGACCTTTGGACCAATGGGGATCTGAAGCAGGAGGGGACAAGATCTTATCTGGCCTCTGGGGAATAGCTTCAACAGTATCAGGGGTCTTCCAGGCATGCTGCACGATGAACTTGACAAGTTTATCAGCAGGTGGAGTAACTCAAGAGGTAGGGGGCTGGGTGCGAAAAGCCTGCAGGAACACAGATTTCTTAGGGGTCAGATTAGAGGGCTGCCAGTCACCTCTCTGTTTCAGGATTTCAAGGATATTGCCAAAGGATACCTCAGAGGGTGACCGAGGGGATTCTTTCCCCTCACCGAAATCTGTGTCTTCGGTGAGAGACTCCTCTGTAGAGTCCATGTGCTTCCTCTTACATGAACTTTTCCGGTAGACCTCCTCAGTGGGAGAAGCTGGGGAAGACAACGGAAAAGGAGATTCCTGAGGGAATATGTCCTGAGGCCCTTGCACCCGGTGTCCGCTAGGTGTGACTTGTGAAACCAGTGTACCAGAGGAGGGTGGAGGTATAGACAGTCCAGTATCACCAGCAGCAGCTAAAGCCTTCTCCATCAGTTGGAAGGCTGGTCCACCAGGAGAGGAGTGTATGTCAAGGACAGGGGGCATTCCTCCCCTAAGTGGCTCAGCCTGCCGACTTGGAGTCCCTGGATGGCTGTGGAGCAGCAAGCTATGCGTATCACAGCTGACATCCTGGGTTATAGCAAAACTTTCCTGCCATGAAGGCAACTGCAATTCCTTAGTGAGATCCATAAAGGGAACCACAGAAGGGGAAGACTGTACTATATCCATGGACTTCAAAGACAATGAAGGAGGCGAATAAGAAGGTGTCTTTGGAGATGAGTGATCACCTCCCGAGGAGGGATAGTTCTTGCGGGGTGGAATACCTCTGGCCAAGAATGTCTGGTCTACAAGACACAACACATCATGTTCGAAAAGACTTCTAGTGGACCTCACAGAGACTGAGGGAGAAACAGGCCTGTCCACAAAAGAGGCAGACTCGGTGCCCATCTCATCTGATCGCACCGAGGACAATGGTGCCAAGAAAGACTGAACTACTGTAGTCTGCACCGAAGAAGTCATTGGTGCCAATGTCATTGTCTGCACCAACACAGAGATTGGTGCCGAAGTGGTTGTCAGTGCCGAAACTGGAACCAACAAAACTGGAGTCAGTAGTAAAGGCTTCAGTTCCGAAGAAGATCTCGGAGCCGACGCAGTCAAGGTCTGCGCTGACTGAGCGGTCAGTGCCAATACAGTGGTAAAGTTCTGAACCGAGGAGCCCCTCGGTGACGATATGTAGAAGGTTGCAGGAGATGATGGAGCTGAAATCACTAATGTAGCCGAAGGCCTTGGTGATGAAGGTCTGGGCACCAAAAGAACTGGGGCTGACTGAGAGAGCTCCGGAGCCGAATTTTTACCCTTTTTAGATTTTGGTTGGTGAGAGTCTCCAGCCGGGGATGAAGGCAAGGATTTAGCCTTAGTAGAAACATCCATTTTTTTATGGGCTTTAGGAGGGGTTGAGACATCTGACCCAGAAATAGCCTCTGAAAAGCGAGATTTTAGAAGTCCCTTCAGTATCAGCTTGTTTTTCCTTTCTAACAAAGTTCTGTTAGAAATGTTCTCACATATAGTACAAGGTGGTTCAGCAGATAAAGGGGAAGCTCCCAAAAAATAAACACATAAAGAGTGTGCATCAGAAGTAGGCAGTTTGTGTCCACAATCAGAACACCGCTTAAACCCCGGACTACCCTTTTTATCTGCCATATTAACAAATAGAAAAGTACCAACAATGGAACAAGAGAGTACCCGAAGGTATGAAAAAGAAATGGAAAGGGATTACCAATGATGGTAAGGAGAAATTACCTCACCGTAAAAAGGGTAAGTAAAGGACAGAAAAAACCTGAGGAAATTATGAACACTAGATGTGATAGGGCAAGAGACAATAAAATATCAACTTTTCTGACAGAAAAGTAATTTGTAAAGCAATTAAACAACAATTGACTATACTTAGCTCAAGAGAAGTAGCTTGACACGACTGGATGACAACGCGGCAAATGAAATATGAGGTAACAGGGAGAGGGGAAATGTGGGTAAGAGTTTAGTTTGAGAGTTTGAAGTTGACGTGAGCTTGGAAAATGGCTGGCTCAGTTCCGAAAGCAGAACCGATACCCATACATAAGGAATGAACTAGGATTAACAATATCAGATTAAATGTTTTAACTGTTTATGGTGAAGAGCCATACTACAGATTCACAGGATTCTTAGAGATCTAGCATGGAAGATTGTTTCATGGAAGAGAGCAGCGGTGAGTCGCTGCTTCTCCCACTGCTGCCACTAATACCAGTTCTAATTCCATAGGTATCAGACATTGCTTAGCAACCAACCCACTTCTTGTTTCTCATTGGCTTGTTGTTTCTGTCATGTTTAACTGTGTTTCTGCAAATGTAAGGGGTTTTAACTACACATTGAAAATATTCAGTGCTTGACTACAAAAGCTAAGAGTAGACATTTTCTGCTTTCAAAAATGCAGATTTTCAGTTCAGTATTGAAGGTTTTTACAATTATTTTGGAAAGAAAAATGCACTTAAAATTTGAACACAAAATTTAAAGCAGGTGTGGCCATTTTGGTGAAACATTTATTAGGGTAGAAGCTGCTTCAGATATCCAAAGTAGTCAATATAAGAATAGGAAATGTTTATGGCCACAATGGAGACTCCGCCCAACTTTTCACTGATATGTTTGTTGCATAGGAGCATTGTAGAAAATGATGCAGATTATTTTACTAGTAGAGTATTGCAGCACTGTGCTGGATTCTTTTAGAGACATGACTACACCCAGTGGAGAAGGGCACATTAAAATAAAGAGGATGCTTAGCGAGACCATGAGGGAGTGAGGTCTAATGAATTCTTAGCTTCTACTCCATCTGGTTGATAGTAGTGCAACTTTATATTCTGGATAGCAGTCAGTGAGCTATTTAGACTAGTGTCAAAGGGCAGCATGCATGGGGTAAAGAGGCAGAGATTATATGAGCCTCAAACACTGACCTCTTTGCAATAACTTGGGTAGTATCCCCCCAATGACAAAGTGCAGAAGCCCAGGATGTTTGACCTCTAATTCTTAAGCACCCAACAGTAGAGGTAGATGTTATCTGGGAGGTAAGAAACTTCTTAACTTTGAATCCACTCAACTTGCTACGCATATAGGTGGGATCTACTTCACATAATCAAATTTTCACTTACCTGAAATTTAAAATGATAAGACGACTTTGCCAAAAACTTACTTTCACAAACACTCAGATCACTGCAATTTTACTCTGGGAAAGGAACCACTTGGCTACCATGATAAAATAAAGAAACTGAAGGAAATCAAACCCTCCCAAGTGGGGTCTTTGCCCCCACACCCCCCAGCGAAATATACCAACTCTGAGATTGCACTACTGTGGTGGTCAAGTATTTCCTTTCCCAGAGTAAAATTCTGGTAATCCAAGTGTTCGTGAAAGTGCATTTTCAGTGAAGTCATCTCATCCTTTTACCTTTCAGGTAAGTGAAAATTCAATCATGTAAAGGGGATCCTATAGTTGTGATGCAACTTCAACTCCAGATCCTCTTTAAGGACACTAAAACCAAGTACTTAGGCAATTTCAATTAAGAAATGAGGCAGCTGGATCAGTATTTGCATGGTGCTCTCCAAATGTGTAAATCCACTCAGTTTTCCAGAAAGAACTTGATTACTTGCTGAGTACATGTACCTGTAGGGTCTATATTATAACATCGAAGTTGCAAAACTTCAAATGTTATAATATCGACACCACTACATCGAAGGCTGAAAAAAATGAAGTCGTGGAACATCGAATTCTTACCTATGGTAAGATTTCAGTGGGCCATTCTGTGGCTTCGCTTTTTCCTCCACTGTGGTGCGATAGTTACGGACCTTAGGGTGAGGGTGTGGGTGAAGGTAAGTGGATAGGTAGGAATGTATGTATGGTTTAGTGAAGGGTTAGAAGTAGAGTTTTGTTAAGTGCATGTGTGTGTATTAATTAGTTTGTGTATAGTTTCTTAGGGTAAGTGTGCGATAGTTACGGACCTTAGGGTTAGGGTGCGGGTTAAGGATAGTGGACAGATAGGAATGTATGTACAGTTTAGTGTAGGGTTAGAAGTAGGGTTTTGTTAAGTGTATGTGTGTGGATTATTTATTTTGGTGTGCTTGTGTTGTGTGTATGTTTCTTGTAACAGTGAATTTTTCCCTGGGAAAAAAAAATTGCTATTCTGAGTGTTCGATCTTATCACATTTCAAAATTCCAAGTTCGAGCTTATGGTGTTCGATATTTTGAAATTTCAATTATGTGATATAGACCCATACCTGTATTAATATATTGGTAGGTTGCAGGAGTCCTGAGCAAACCTACATTTAGCTCAGGCAGGTACTAGGGCCTGGGCTCTAGGTAACAAACCATGCAGGATCATAGCATTCAGAGGTAAGCAAAAACAGGTGTATGAAATGATAATCAACTCAGATGGTCTGCCCTCCTGTTAACCAGCACACTCAAAATTAACAGTGGCTAGCAGTTGATAGATTCCAGTCCATTTCTTCTGTTTTTTTTCCTAGGATTTTGTTTTTCTGTATCAATCCCATTGCATCTTCCTAGATGTTCCAAATCTTCTTTCCTTCTGGAAGGCGAATCCTTATTTTTGCTGGCAACAAGATTTGTGCCTTAATATTATTTTTCATTAAGCTTTTAACAAATGGCACATATGCTTTTCTCTTGGACATTCATAATATATAATAGTCATTGTCAAATCTTATAGTATTTCCTTTAATTTTAACTGAATAATTAGTCCATGCATCTTTTAAGACTAAGTCCTTATCTTGACTTGAGAAATATCTTATGATCGCTGACCTTGGTGAAGGTGGATTTTTTTAAAGATGAGTTAGAAAGTGATTTATGTGCCCTTTCGATGCCAAAGGAAAAAGCTTCAGGTAGGTTCAATGTTTCAAACTCTTCTTGGATTCCAGGGGGTTGGACGTAAAGATGAAAAATATTACTTAGACGTTATAGCCTATTTCATTTTATTGGACAAAGATTCCACTGCTGATGGAAAGCTGAGAATCATATCTTCAGCCAAACACATAAAGAATTTTGTAAATGTAATGAATTTAAGGATACATATGAGATAAGGAAAACAGACTCACTTCAATTTACCCATTATTCATACAGATATGGAACACAAACAAATATTGAAAACATTTTTGTCTCAAACAATCTGTTCTTACATATCAGAGAAGTTTCAGTAGTTTCATGTCCATTATTAGATAATAATTCTATAATCTTTAATATTATTTTAAAAACTGACAATCTAATATACCACAGGCGATTACCAGTGTACATTGTTCAATGATTGTTATGTTAAAGAGATCAAATATTTCCTGGAAATAAACATGAATGGTGAAGTAACTGACATTGTCCTGTGGGATTCACTAAAGGCTTATTTAAATGGAAGTTGCAAGCTGCTATATTAGTAAAACAAGAGAGTGGGACAAAGAATTGAATACACTACAGGCCAAAATAGACAAACTAAAGTAAAATCTTAAACCAAATGACATTACCAGTCAGTCTGAACTTAAAAACTTAAATAGAAAATATGTTGAAATTCTAAATCAAAATGTTTCAGTAAAGCTGGAAAAACTTAAACCTCAGTCATATTCAGTAAACCCTTTAAGCTTGAATAAACTTGCTGTTAGATAAAAAGAAAAGAAAAAAAATCATATAAAAAAATTATAACATTCATAAATAATACAAAAGAAAGTAGAACAGATATTAAATGTATTCTTGAGGGCTTTAAATATTTTATGAAAATATAAATAATAGTACAAATAACCTAGACAATAATGATAGGATTGAAACTTTTCTAAGAGAAATATAAATAAAGAATTAACACATGCACAAACAAAAAACGATAGATCATTCACATTAACAGAAATAAAAGATCAATTAAAAAGTTAAAAAATAAGGTGCCAGGCTTAGATGGTCTTATATACTAGAACTATATGAAATACTATTCGATGATGCAGTTACAATATTAAATAAGGTCTACAGAGAAATAAAAACAACTGTTGAAGTCCACCGGCATGGAAGTATTCCCTTATATCACTGATTTTATAACAAGACAAGGATCTACAAAGTGTTCATCATACAAATCCATTTCACTTTTAAAAGTAGACTATAAGATGTCCACGTCCATTTTAGCTAACAGAATTTATCTACATATACCTAAACTGATTAACAATAATCAAAGTGGGTTTATTTTAAACAGACGAGTACATGATAATATACTAAGAATACATACATTAATAGACTATGCCAATAAAAATCAAAAAGAACTTTCTATCATTAGTCTCGATTTAGCTAAGGCTTTTGGCTCAGTTAATTTGTTGTATCTGTTTAAAACACTTAAACTGTATAATTTCTCACCTGAGTTAATTGCATTCCTTTCTAAGTTATACAATAACTCTTGTGCTTATGTTAAAATAGGTTATTGCCTTTCTAATTCCTTCAAATTACAAAAAGGCACAAAACAAGGCTGTCCATTATCACCATTACTTTTTTCATTAGCTATAGAACCCTTTGCTAATAGTAGTAGATCCAATAAAAAACATTAATGGTAGCAAAATAAAAGAAGATTTTGAACTATAGATTCAACTCATTGCTGATGATATTTTACTAACAACACAGGAAATATGGAAAATTCATTAAAACAAAAAATTAGTGCTATAAGTCAGTTTGAAGAAATCTTACACTTAGGATTTAATCATAATAAAACAACGTACATTATTAATTAATAAAAAATAAAATAAAATCATGCAAAAATATTCTAATTTCAATTGGAATAGTAATCAAAATCAATACCTTGGTATAACCATTATCTCTAATAGTAAAGAAATGATACAAAGAAACCTTCAATAGGTTGTTAATAAAATGTTAAGTTTAGTCACAAATTAGAATACATTCTTCCTTACCATGGAAGAATGATTAATGCTTATTAAGATGGCAATTCTCCCTAAAATATTGTTTGTCTCACAATCTTTAGTACTATCTCATCCACAAAAAAAAAAAAAAAAATGAAGAAGAAGATAAATAATATTCTACTTAAAATTTTTGGCATACTAATAAACTGTGAATTTCCTTTGATTGACAGAAAATGTTGGGATAATGGTAGAATATGATTCCCTGATATTCAATTGTATGCTACTTCAACAATTGCAAAAGTTAAAGCCTTATGGATAAATTCATCTTATGATTCAAAATAGAAACAAATACATTAGGAAATATTATTAGTAAATAATAAATATATCAAAACCAATTATAAACAAATAGCACCTAATAGTTTATCTGGTTATTTAAAAAAAAATATGTAAATGGTATTACACCCTCTTCTCAAATTCCCTATTTAAATAACATAATTTCCTCTTTCCAAAACTTTACATATTCTGACCCTTGTATTAAATATTTCATATTTTCTATGTTTCCAATTGCATATTCAAATGATTGCTTAGAAACTCATAACTTCAACAAAATACTAGTACTGAAACAACAAAGTAATTTAATTTATTGGCATCAATTTTTAAATGGTACTGATATACTGCATATATATATATATATATATATATATATATATATATATATATATATATATACACACACACACATATATATATATATATATATATATATATATATATATATATATATATACACACACACATATATATATATATATATATATACACATATATTTTTATTATATATATATATATATATATATATATATATATATATATATGTGTGTGTGTGTGTGTGTATGTGTATACTGTGGAAAATTTTAGGTCCAAATACAGTCAAAATTCTGAGAAATGGCTAATTTTACAAATATTCAGAGACTTTGTGAACACAGAAGCAAATAAGATATTTAACCTGCATAAGAAATTGTTCCTCAGATTATTAGAATTCTTAATAAAAATCGGTAATAATCCAATGAAGAAAAATTATATTTCTCATGAATATATACCATTCTTAAGTTGGATTTCACATATTTAGAGAATTCCTACTGGAACTATTTCTCAAAAATGAATAACAAAGACTTCTCTGAAGAATACAAGAAATTAATGTTAAAATCTAAAGATAAAACTACCCCCAGGATTTAATAAAATCCATGTAGCCACTGTGTAGAGCCTACAAGGAATATATTCATGTACATGGCCATGGCCCCACTTCAGCAGCACACCATGCATATTAATGTTGGCACACTGCTGAGGGAGAGCATAGGAACAGGGATATTGAATCTATGTAGGGAGAAGTATAAAGGCTACTCATGGTTGTGAATGTGTACAGAGTGATGCTCCCTGTACTGCTCCCTGCTACTATTGAAATGCAGTGAGTTGCCAAATGTGTAATATTTTATTTTATTTTTTTTTTCCATTTTTTTGTATATTTCCACTGTGTGGAGTGCAGCAATGCCAAGCTGTGTTCACATAAAGTCAGCTGACACCTGCCAGACATCTAAAAATAGAATCTGGATGTCATTAATTATCATAAGTACATATTCTTCTTATTTTAAGTGTTTTTTTTTTTCTTTTTTTTTTTTAAATTGCTGTTTGCATGGCACAGGATGCCACAGAGCTGAGTGGCACTCATATATAGCCGACAGTTCCTAGACATCTAAAAATAGAAACTGGATGTAATTAATTATTTATGTCTGGGTCTATTTAATCATGTTTGAGCGGCGCATTGTGGTGCTTAGCAATGCTAACAGGTAGCCCAGTGGTATATGTGGAGGTATACTACTCTTCATAATATTCAAGTAGCTAAATGGGTAGAGATACAGCCTGCTGCTTAGCAGGTCCTGGGTTCAAGTCCATAGCAGTGATAAGATGTCTGTAATTTAATTGTTTATATATGTATAATTTTAAAAACAAATTTGTGAAATATGGCACTGCTGCACTGTGCTGAACACTGCTTAAACATGCTAATGGCTACTTTTGTTTGTGCTGTGCTAAGCTTAGCTAAAACCTCAGTTGTGCAAGTTTTTGCACTGCTTAGCTGCACTTAGCTGGTTTGTGCAATGCTAAGCAACACAGCACTTTTTTTGAATCTTGCTCAGTGGCATATAAGGGCAAGAAAACAGCCTATTTTAGGTGCAATAAGCAGGAATTCTACAACAGACTTTGGGGTCTGATCAATTGGTGATATGGCAGGTAGTGCTGGTGAAGGTGTGCACTTTCAGGCACAGAGATGGGGTGTTCAGGAGTCTTTGTTGGGCTCCTGGTAAAAAAGCATGAACCCAGGCTGCTGCAGGGTGGTTTCCAGTGCTCAGAGTATAAGGAGGAGGCCTGGGACAGGTTGACCAGGGAACTCACCAGTGTTACTAGTATCCCCCGCACAGGTGTAGCAGTGTCATCACCATTATGACAACCTGAAAAGGAGAAAGAAGGGAACCTTGGACACCTGGACCCAAGAAGCCAGAGCTGGGAATGCCCCACAAATATGTAAGTATGTTTTCCACTGTTTTACCAATATGCAAGCTGAATGTCTGCAAAACTGATAAGTATATTGGTGTGCTTCTCTCCCAACAGCTGCAGCTGAGAGGACTCACAGTGTCAAGTCACATGCTGGGCACCTGGCCAGGTTGCACCATGAGTGTGATATGTACAGATTTTTTATGTTAACTGTAGTGCAATAAGCAAGAAAGTGTAAAGCATTTACTGCAATAAAGTATACACAATAAAAACTGTAGTGCGATAAATGGGCAGTTAGAGCTGTAGTGCAATAAATGATCAATAACTGTGTTGCAAAAACAATAAACAGTACCAGTAACAGTAAGCAAAATTGTGTACAGCAGGATTGTGTTGTCATAACCATTGAAGTATAGCTGCATGCATTGTTTATCTATGGTAAGGTTGCTGCAGTCAAGTGTAACACTGTAATAGCTATAGAATGCTAAACTAATGACCTGCAAACTGCATTGTTTAACTCATTGTATGGTCCAAGGCTGTCTCCAAGCCAATATCAGTCACACAATGCTTTCTGTTCCTCCTACTTCACTTAATAAATGTATATGGGTGAGGTAGCCACTCTGTGGGCAGATATTGTGTAGACTTCACATATATTTATCACCAATACCAATAAAGTGTTAAGGAGAACAGTTGATTCCTACAGAAATGTGTTTTAATAAATGCATTATAGCTGTATTCTATGCATGTGTGTTCTATTGCCACTACAGTCAAATATAGCATTGTAATAGTTCTGGAATGCAAAATGAATTCAGTCACATAATGCTGTCTTTTTCTCCCTCTCCAAGAACAAAAGGTATATAGGTGAGGTAGCCCATGTTATGAACAGATATGATTGTGGTTACATTTCATAGACACTTATCAGCACTACCAATAAAGTATTAAGCACATTGTTGATTCTTAAGAAATCTGTTTCAATAAATGCAGTACGGCTATATGCCATGCATGTATGTTTGACTGTCACTGCAGTCAAGTATAGCACTGTAATAGCTTTAGCATGTAAAACTAATTCAGTCACATAATGCTGTCTGTTTCTCCCACTCCAGGAACAAATAGTATGTGGTTGAGGTGTGTCTAGATTATAATGTCGACAGGTTAAAATGTCGAGTCTGACTTGTTCGACATGTAAATGTTGAACTACAAGATTACCAAACGGCCAAATCACTGATTTCTTTCCAACACAAAGAAATCGGTTGGCCAAACACCCAACGCCACACAAAAGCAAATATATTTAAGTGAGGGGCTTTGCCCGCCACCCCTGCATGTGGGGAGCTGTGTCCCCCACACCCTCCTAACTAAATATTCTAACTCCGAGATGGCACTACAATCAGGGAATGGGCAGGTGTAAGAGAACGGCCAAACGATTTCTTTCCATTGGAAAGAAATCAGTGATTTGTTTGTTCTGTAATCTTGTAGCTCGACATTTACATGTTGAACAAGTCAGTCGACATTTTAACCTGTAGACATTATAATATAGACCCAGTTGAGGTAGCCCATGTTATGAGCAGACATGATTGTGCTGACATTTCATAGACACTTATCAGCAATACAATAAAGTGTTAAGCAGCATTGTTAATTTCTAAATATATCAGTCTACATATTCCCAGAATGGCTGAATTCCTTGCATGTCTGTACTAACCTGCTGCAGTCAATGTTACATTTTTTGTAGATGTACCCTGCAGTCACAGCAATTGCGTTCTATTCCCATGCCTACCAACTAAGGCATGACAGATGTCTAGTTTATGTACTGTACACAAATATGCCTCTTAAGTGTCACAGTTTCATGTAATGCAATTAAAACTGCTTAAATTGTCTTTCACAGGATTACCAGAAAAATTATTACCTGGAATGCAATGTATTACCAAATCTGCTTACAGTATACCTTGGTAGTTATTGAAGTCCATATTATGTGAAAGTGTTCTGTGTAGTTGTGTACCTGCATTTGTTATTGCTCGGCCCATACTGACCCATGCTAACAGCTTGACAGGTATGTATGTGCTACATCAACTATAGGAGAATTGTAGTCACTGTACTGAAAACTGACACTACATGCCTGTAGAGTATTTATTATCAATGTTTTCAGGGATATAGTCTGCATTGTCAGCAATGGATTGTTTTTTTACTTTTTCTCTACACCACTTATCTTCATTTATTTATTATTGTTATTTATTATTATGATTTAATATTAACATATTTTGTTAAACTAACTATATTTTTGCAAAATGTGATGTATTATTGTTATGTGTTTATGATTCAATATTAACATATTTTGTTAAACTAACTGTTTTGCTGGCTTTATGGTTTACGTCTTACTGGCATGCTGTTGACATACTGACTGTTATGTTATTTACTGTTGTGTTACACATAATATACATTAAAATATATTTGGATTAATTAAAATTATGTTCTATTCTGTTAATACTAGAAATGGTTTGGTTATTACTAACTGTAACTTATTGCTATACCTCATTTACCACAGCACATCAAAGTAGTCTGGTTCCAGCTTATCCACCTACCTTGCATCAACCGGCTGTTGCACCAGGTCCCAGCATGTATGGGACCCAGACCAGTGGTGCCCCCTTTGTTGCCCTTACACTACCTGCAGCATCAGGTGGTAACACCTCATGGGATGGAGCCCAGTCCCCCTGTGGGAGTGGTGGTGGAGGGGGTGTTGTCACGTGTTATGAGCTGCCAGCCTTGGTGTGCAGGATAGTATACCATGGGTTTGACTGCTGCTTGTGCTGGATTGAGGACATGCTGGCCAACTTGGTGAGGCAGCCTTACCCCGGTGCCCAACCTTCAGCACTGCCACCCCCGGGTCAGTGAAGGAGCAGTGCCAACAGTCCCATGGGTGGGGATGTGTGTCACTCTGCTACCATCTGGAGGCACATGGGACTTGGATTCCACAACACCATCCCTATCCAAGGTGTTCATCCTCCTCATGTGTCACATACAGCCCATGTCTGCTGTCTTGTCTGTCTTGTCTGTCTGCAAATGCATCCTCACCTACCCAACTTACCTTCCCCACATTTACCTATGTCCCTTCCCCAACATTCCACTTTCACCTTAAAAAAATGGGCACCTGTCCCAAAAGAAAAAATATACCATACATAGCTCTCCATTTCACACGTGTCCACTAGACACACGTAATTTGGTCCAATTGGCTTGACAACACAGGTTCGATACCGCACAACAGACATGGTCAATGCTGCATGACAAAGGGCAGCAGATTTAGCCAGGGATCATGCTGTTACCAGTGGAGGGCCTGCAGCAGAACAACTACTTTCAGTCACTGAGTAATTCCTGGTGAACCTAGGTACACATGACAGCTCTCAGCCATTCATCACACCATGCAATGTGGAGGTGGGTGCCACAGTTTCCAAAGCAGAGGAGTGTGCAGGTAGGCTTACTATTATCAGCACTGTAATACTGTAGAAGTCAGTGTGTCAGGCTGTACATACTTTTACGTGGGTGTCAGGTCTTTTTTCTATGGGGGGTTAACCTCAGTTGCACTGTCATACTCAGAATGTGACCATTACAACAAGTAACACAGTATTTACTATAAATGTAAGCCATATGGATGTATTACCTTGTTGTTCTGCAACATGCATTGGTACTGACATTACCTCACCCTCAACTTTTTACAGGTCTGTCAAGTATTGGCCAAGGCTATGGTCCTGCTCCTGGCAAGCATGACACTGTTTTGTTAAGGAACATTTATATTCTATTAAAGTTAAGGGCCAGAATAATGTCTTATTTAAACATATGTTTGTGTGTAAACAGAGTAGAATGCTTTTATTTTACAGTCTGGAATGGGTACCTAAGGATCATAGAAGGGGTTATCACAGGAGTTTAGTTGAAGAAAATGAAACACCTTGGTAGTGACAGTTAAGAGCAGATAAGCCTCCAGGTTTAAATGAGGTAATTACTCTAAAATGCCTTTTAAAAAACAAAAGGTTGAAAGGAAAATAAATTAGGCAGTGAAACATGTATTTCAATATATATGTTAAGACAGGTGCACTGGGTTTTTGTGTGCTGTTTTATCAAGTATAGTTTCATATTGATTAATTGAAAGGTAAATTTCACTGGTCAAGTTTTACTTGATTTCCTTGACGTGATTGTTATAAAGGTCTTGAGCTGAGTGCGCATTTTGTTCTGAGGAAGTCTTTTTTGGACGAAAGTGGAGAAGAAAAATATTTGATTGTTAATCCAGTTGTGGGTCTTTGTTATTATGAGTATTGGTGGATTTTTCATACAAAATAGTGCAGGCATTCATGTACCACTTTTTTCATTCTAATCACAGGTGACCGAGGGGGTTGGTGTCTATCCCGTACACAGCCTGATGTCAGTGTCTCTTCAGACTCTGATGATGATGGTGGCCACAGTGAGGCACAGGTGGGGATTTCAGGGACTGAATCTGTCCCAGAGGTAGACATCCCTCTACTGCCTCCATTGTCACTGCACACAGTCAGTATACCCACACATATCCAGTCCCCAGGGGCCACAGATATTGGACAGTCAGAGGGAGGGGACATTAAACAGGAAAGTGTAGCAACTATGGCTCCAGTAAGTGTAGACACTGGCCATAGTCAGATAACTGGTGAGGTTCCCCACAGGCGGATTGACAGGGTGCTTGCAGGAGGCCTGCTGTGCATCCACCACCTGTTGCATGTGTCACATAATGGGTCTTTCAGCGCATGTTTTGGACCATCATGGAGGCACGGGCACATTCTGAATGAACCACCAAATGTATGCTTAGAGTTATGGATGCAGCATAGTCTGACATCTGTCACTGCCTCCACTGCATTGGGGACACCCTGGCTCATTTGACTGATGCAGTGGGCAGAAGGTGGGCTGAGACAGTGTCTGTCTTGGACCACACATTGTCTGTGCTGGAATGTGTGGCTGAAGTTGAACATCAGACTCATTGAAGTAGGTCAGCAAACCATCTTTTGAGTGTCCATGTGGCCATGCAAAATCACGCTCCCATAGTGACAGTACATCCAGTGCTACAGAGGGAAGTGTGCTGTCCACACCATGACATGGCAAGCCATGGGCTTATGGTCTTGGACTTTCCCATGAGGGACATGGTCCCTGCAGACAGCAGTCACCATCAGGTACTAGCACCGCTTCTGACAGTGAACTATCAACTCTACCATGTATGGTCTAAAGCTGTCCAACACACACACATGAATGGCTAGCACTGAGCTTGATTGTGTACATGCACACAGTCATGCACCACTTTCAAATGCAGGTCACCTGCAGACATACACGGCACCTTTCCATGGTCCATCTTACCTGCTTCCATTCCTGACTCGCACATGTGCTATCAACCTTTTGGGTCAGCCTAGGCCTCATGCACCCCATGCAACACCCTGTGCAAGTGATGATACCTGCGCCAAATTCCTGTCATCTTCACCAACAATGCAGGGAAATGAAGCTATGTGCCTGATGCACAGGTTGACTATATTAGTGAACATGTACTTGTGTAATGCAGCTTTTTCTGCCATGCCACATGTAGTGATTAATGACTGATACTGTATGCTGGCATTTGTCATGAGTATGCCACATACTTTTGTGTACCTTATGTTGTATGATGTTGTAATGGCTGTATAGTTAAACAATGATAGGTGTATCATAGGCCTGTTTATGTTTCTGTTTCAGGAGTCTGTTGGGATAACCTATGGATTCACAGCAGCAATAAAGCAGCACAGCACAAATATGTCTTCAGCGAGGTACAGCACTATAAGTGCATGGCTCCATAGGTTCATATGTGTATAACAGGTTAACAAGGACAATGGCGGCATTTAGTGTACTTGTGCATCCCTAATCTGTGAACAGGTCTGCTACCCTTGATAAGTGTCACTGCTTGGCACTACATGCTAGTTGTCCTCTGTGAAAGTAAGTATCGCAGTTACTTCCAGCATGTTTCAAGAAGAGAGTCATGCAAGGTGTCTGTACAGACCACAGACAAACACGTTATGGAAGTGTGATATGTACACACAGTGTTGCTTAGTTGTGCTACAGCTCACTTTCCCAAAGGATGGTCCAGGTCCTTACCTACAATGCCCTGCAGCAATGCCGTGACATCCCTACATGGGGAACCAACATAGTGCATCATGTGTTTACCAATATGGATGACCAGTACAGCCTCCCCTCATGTGAGGTCCTCCCTGGTGGGATCTGGTCACAGGTCAGTCTCCTTAGACCTACCAGGACATACCCCCCCTTGCAGACAATGCAGACATATATGTCAAGACAGCCATTTATTACCTCCTACGGGATGGTTGACATAGCGCGACTGCACCTCCCCCCTCAGATTGGACAGGCAAGTATGCAGAGCTCTAAACTCATGCATTATGTTAGCAGCATTACAACCACATGAACTCGGCTGTCAGTGACAGGAGGGACACAGGTTCATCATGGCTCAGCAAACCTGACTGGTGGACAACTGCCATTAGCAGGCTGTACAATAACAGATGGACAGTGCTGTGTGATTGTTGGGATGAGGGAGCCCCCCCAACATGGAGGCACTACCTCTTCAGCTAAAAGAAGCACATAAAGTTGTTCTGATGTTGTGTAGACATGGTAAGTGACAAAAGCAGCCACCCACCAAAGCAGAACCTCAACACACAGTATCATTACATGCGTAACCTCAAAGGACAGGCCCAGATTGTTGGTGACCTCATATGTCATGATGCCACCTATGATGGGTCTGTACTCATACCTAATTGGTACACCCACACTGCATCAACTACACTCCCTTATTCCCACCACGTGTGCCACATGACATTCCTAAAACCTGTCCCATAACTTCCATATATACAGAGCAGTTCATAAACTGGCCTCTCATTGGCAGTTACACAGCATCTATTGCACATGCTAACATTCCAGGCTGCATCTCACATGTGTCCCTAAAAAACACAAATCCCACAAAAAAGACTACTCCAAATTAGACAAGATTAATTCATTTATTGACACTACTGGTACCTTGGCCTTTCACCTTCTCATGGAATGCTACATTGATACAATCCCATCCCTATGTGTGTGTATGTATATGTATATATATATATATATATATATATATATATATATATATATATATATATATATATATGTGTGTGTGTGTGTGTGTGTGTGTGTGTATATATATATATATATATATATATATATGTGTGTGTGTGTATATATATATATATATATATATATATATATATATATATATATATATCTACACACACACACACACACACACACACACACACACACACACACACACACACACACACCAAGTATCAATTACTCAATCAAATAATTAAAGAATCAATTATGGGAAAACCCATAGGCTTTAAACAAATGCAACCTATTTACACTTATAAATATGTGTAAAAGTGTACAAATATTAATACATACATCAAATTGAATAAATACATATGTTTCCTATTTCAAAAAGTTCATAGGTTCATAGGTAGATACTAGGCTATCTGCCCTAGGGCATTTATAAGCATAGCCAGAGTGTATTTGGCTTCCGCCTCCCTATTAGATTAGCCTACTGTGTCTCTGTAAAGTAGGTCACAGAAGGTACCCTTTTAAGATTAGTTTACTGTGCTTCTGTCTAGCAGGGTCACAGAAGAGATCCCAGGGGTGAATTTGCGATTTCCCATCCACGCGTCCAGATTTCGCTTGAAGAGGGTCAGCGAGGGGCTATGTCTAACATGAATTGGGATTCTTTTCCAGAGTGAGGGGAGCCTCTGGGAAATTAATCTGTCCCTCCAGCATGTCCTATTTATTTTTGTGCTGAGGTTTAGGTCCCTGGAGCATGTAGCTCTAAGGGACTTGGATTTTTTGACGTGGAGCATGTCCATTAATTCTGGGTTTGATATGGCTTTGTACGTCAGGCATAGATCGCCTCTGAGAAGGTGGTAAGCAACTGAGTAGAGTTGGAGTTTCTTTAGTCGAGCTGCATAGGACATCTGTTTGTAGCCCATGATCCTCTTGGTGAGGTACTTTTGGGGTCTCTCCAGTTGCTGCAGGTGTCGGGTAAGGTACATCCCAAAAGGGGCATTATATTCAATTATGGGCCTGATAAGTGACGAGTAGAGGGGCACAATGACCTCTCTTGGTCTAGATGCGATCCCTTTCGTGATAAGGTGGGCTATATAGAAGGTCTTTCTAACCACTTTGGCAATGTGATTATCAAAGGAGAGATTACTATCTACGTTGGTCCCCAAATCTCTAATTACTTCTTCTGTACTTAATGGATTACCACCTATGTGTTAATTTGTGGGCACCTTGTTTTTCCCAAAGGGGATGACTATGCACTTTTTAGCATTTAGCTTGAGGCCGTGGCTCTGGCACCAAGCATCCATCTCTGTGAGACCCTTTTGGAGGATGCTTGTGTCAGCTGGAGATTCGATTATGGCCCCCAGTTTGCAGTCATCTGTGAACTTTGTCAGCCATAATCCCCCCGTGTTAGCCTGAAACTCAGAGAAGTATATAACGAACAAGAGAGGTCCCAGAACTGAGCCCTGTGGGAAGCCACTTGTAACTGGTTTGGATTCAGACATGGCACCTGTGATTCTGACCATGTGGGTTCTATCTCTGAGCCAGTTTGCAACCCATCGTGTGATACAGGGGTTGATATTTAAGCTGGTAAGCTTATTTATGATGCCCAAATGGGGTATTTTGTCGAAGGCTTTTGCAAGGTCCAGGTAGGCTGTGTGGACTACCTTGCCCTCATCTATGGCTTTGGTAACTGTTTCAAAGAAATCAACTATGTTTAAGAGGCAAGATCTACTCTTAACAAAGCTGAATTTGGTAGGGTCCAGTGTCTGGAGGCTCCCAATGTCTTTGTTTATGAGTTCCATGATAATACGCTCCATAGCTTTACAGACCAGACTAGTCAGGCTTATGGGGTGATAGTTTCCGGGGTCTGTTGTGGCACCACCTTTGTGGAGTGGGACCACTGTAGCTGTACGCCATTCTTTGGGTACATATCCATATCCTGTAGTAAGGCTAAGTTTGAATAGTGACTTAATGTGAGGGTTCAGTTCTTCTTGGAGCTCATGTAAGATACAGCCTGGGACACCATCCGGTCCCATAGATGCTGTGTTTTTTGCTTTGGAGAGGGCAGCTTTCACCTGTGCATCTGTGATGTCAGGGGGGGGGGGTTACATTCAGTTGGGATAGGCATTTGCTCCTTTGGGGGGGAAGGGGGGGAGAAGTTTGCGCTGAATCTGTCTGCCAGGATGTTGGCTATGTCTGTAGGTTCTGTATATTTTGTACCATTATGCAACAATTCAGAGCATATCTGGGAGTTTCTGCCCATGTTCCTGACATAACTAAAGAAGGCCTTGTGATTATCTTTAGTGTCTAGGGCAATTTTTCTTTGAAACTGGCCTTTGATGATTTTATGAGGGATCGAAGTTTCTTGCTAATACTGATCAGAGATGCCTTCCCTTTTTGGGATTTTGCTCTGTCATGTAGTAGCTTCCTCCTTCTGTTGTATAGCTTATTTATGGCCGGGGTCCACCAGACCAGTCTCCTGTTTTTGGAGGAGTGAGTCTTGGTTTTATTTGGGATAGCACGATCCATGCATTCCTGCAGGTGCTCATAGAATGCATTTGTAAAGGATTCTGTGGATTGGGCTGTATTATCCTCTGGACCAGGGGCTTTGATGGATTCCACCTCAGTCTTGAGAAGTGCAAAGTTAGCTTTTGAGAAATTCTTTACAGTGATTTCCTTGGCTGGGGGTGGAGATGGGATATGGATGTCCAGGGAAATTTGTTTATGGTCTGATCGTACCAATGAGAGGTTTACCTCTGGTGTGGAACATAGAGTCCCCATGTTGGTGATGACCAGGTCCAATATGTTGTTCCCTCTTGTGGGAGTGGTGACCAGTTGTTCCATTGCGTTAGAGTTTATAAATTCAAGGAACCATTGGGCGAGGGTGTTTGGGCTTGAGTAGTTTTCCCAGTCAATGTTTGGGTAGTTGAAGTCACCCAGTAACATAGTATTTGGAGATATCTTCATATTCTCCAGTGTTCTCAGGAATGCCAAGTGGGGTTCCTGTAATAGGGAGGGTGTTCTGTAGCAGGCTACAAACTGAAAGGCAGTTTTGCCCGCTGTTAGTTGCACATGGATGGTTTCCGATGCTTCATGCAGTGCCACTAACCTGGAGGCGTAGGTATCTTTGATGAATATAGATACTCCCCCTCCTTTTGTGCTTCAGTCCGAGTTTTGGGGTCGAAACGCATGGTATAAGTTATAACCTGGTAGTGCTGGGGTGCTCTCAGGAGCCTTGAACCAGGTTTCTGTTACTGCACAGACATCGATTTTCTCCATACTGAGGAGAGCCTTGAGTGCATGCATCTTGAGGTTTAGACTTCTGGCATTGAGTAGCATTACCTTTAGTTTTTTTTATCCTTGGGTTGTCTATGGAGGTGGGTTTGTTCTCTAAATTCATTCCATTAGGAAATAATGTATGATAATTAATAATCATCCTACTCTCAAGTCTACTAAGTTCCCTTTTAAAATTTCCCCTATTTAATTAGAAATCTTAATAAATTGTGGGGGAGATTATTTCATTGCAGAACAAACTTTTAATGGAACTCTCCCCCCAAAGGTATCAAACACTTTTTTGTGATGTTAGCATCAATGTACAAAAAGCCAAGACCAGTGTGGTGGAACAAAAAAGAAGAAAATTGTCTCGAGACATTAAGGACTTTGAAAACAATTTGGTTTATGCTTGTTTACATAGAGGATGCCCAGACAGATCAAGATCTGGGAAACAGACTGCATATGGCGTCCGTGATTCTTCAGTTTCCTCTGGGGAGTTGAATATTGGTAGGAAGAGCGTCACCTTTGAAGAAACAAGTTTGGAGGATGTCCTGAAGCTAAAAAATGTGATAAGTGGACAGCAGCCAGTCCCGCAGCAAACATGGCTGAAAAGAGTGTATGGGAAGCAGAACAACAAACAAAAGTAAGACTTTGTTCCCATGATCCTACCATTTTAAGTAAGGACTTTAATTACCCTGCTTCTACCTACAAGGACAATTTAATGAACTATGAGAGTATCAACTCACGGTTTGAATTAAGTAATAATGTCTTTTATGGTGAGGTTAACCAGCAACTGAAAATTATTAATTTGTCAGGCTTAGTTATTTCTGTGTTCACGGAAAGCGTACTCTTAAGAGGGGCAAAATTAATTCCCACCAGGGTCCCTTCTTTAGCCAACATCATACTGGACGTTAAAAAATTCTGCCATAAATTAAATTTGAGAGTGTGTTTTCATGCTAAACTGGAATCTATAGTTGGTGATGTAAACAATGTTGAATCTTTTGATGAAGAAGAAGTTGATTTGCTCAATTTATGCATTTATGATACAGAAATATTTCAACAATGTATAGAACTTGGTGATAGGGATGTGGTCGACTATATTGAATCCAATGTTGAACAAAGGGTTTTTTTACTGGTTATGGACACCTTGATATGCCAGATTTACCCTCCAATAGCACCTTTATGCCTCCTAAGTTAATCAATGCCATAAATGTATTTGAAAATTTGGTTTGTAAAAAGGTAGAGAACAGTTTTGATGATTTTTCAAAGAACTTCTGCTCTTATAATCTTAATAAAGAGGAATTGCAAGCTTTACAGAAGTTACAGTCCAACTTGAATAAGGTTGTTTTTAAAGTGGCCAACAAAGAGGGCAACTGGGTGATGATGAATACATCACAATATGATGAAATGGTGTTGAAAACATTGTCTGAGGGGGTTATTATGTTAAGTTACAACATAATCCCTTTCAGAGATTTTCAGTGGAGTTAAATGAGATCTTGGAACGTGGGGAAAGGCTAGCCTTTTTGAAAAATAGGGATGTTAAGAAATTAATTGTTAAGACACCAAAACATCCTTTTATGTATGCCATCCCCAAGATTCATAAAGACCTTTCTAATCCCTCAGGTAGACCTATTATTTCTGGTGTAGGATCTTATTTGGAAAATGTGAACATTTTTTTGGATTTTCATCTCAAGAGGCATTTGACTATTGTATCTTCCCATATTGAGAATACATATGAAGTGTGTCAGGATCTTTCTAATTGTGAATGGAAGGAAGTTATTTTTGGCAACAGTGGATTTGAATGCCTTGTATACTAACATTGATAGGAGATGGAGTATGGAAGCCGTGGCTAAAATGTTAGGGGAAGGACCCCGCTCATCATTTTTGCTCATACTTCTTGAGTTTTGTTTAACCCATAATAATTTCAAATGGAAAAATTATTTATTTTTACAAAAGAAGGGCACGATGATGGGGGCAGCTTTTGTCCCATCTTATGCTATCATTTACATAGGGAATTTTGAAAGGCAATTCGTGATAATGAAGGATTATTTTTTGAACAGTTATTACAAAAGATACATAGATGACTTGTTGTTCATCTGTAAGGGTAAGGAAGAGGAATTTTTGGAATTTATGTGTTTACTTAACAACACCCCACATGGTCTAAGATTTACTTGGAGTACTGATAGACATAGTATTTCATTTTTGGATGTAGGTTTTGATGTTGATGTTAGGCAGAGGATTCAACATAGACCATTTAGGAAACCCACCGCTGTCAACAATTTTTTACATGCTACTAGTATGCATCCCCCTTACCTAGTTGAGCCTTTGCCATTTGGAGAATTTAAGAGGATTTTTAATAATACCTCTGAATCAAAGTATAAAGTGAATTATTTGAATGAGGTATATGTTAGACTGCAAGCTCGAGGTTATGCTGATGGTGTTCTCCAGAAGGCAAGAGCTAGAGTTTTGGAGGAGGTAGGGGGTCAGACTAGGGGGTTGTGGGAACAATCTTGGGGGAAGTAGTGAAGAGGATGATGGTGATAAAAGGATGTTTTTCATCGCCAGATATTCTGAATTTCCCCCCATTTTGGAAAGGATAGTGAGGCAGGCTAGGGAAATTGTTAGTGAAGATAATTCTATAGGTGTTCTGTTCCCAAAACATATTACTTTTTCTTATGGGAGACATAGTAACCTCAAAGAATTACTAATCAAAAAATCTCTAGTGGTGGAAACTATGGTATGGTGGACAGGAAAGTGGGTACTTATCATTGTGGGAATTTTTCAATGTGTAACCAGGTCAGGAATTTACATGGTTGTAAAATTAATGGGAAGCTTTAATGAGTTTTATAATTGCAACAGCTGTGGGGTGATCTATGTGATAGGTTGTGGTTGTCATCTCACATGTTGGTACATAGGGCCATGGGTGGGGAGCCCCCCCCCACTTTTGCAGATCACCTCTGCCCCTTTCATTTTCTTCTGGCTGTTGTTTGCAAGCAGTTTCATTTGTTGCGATGGCATCAGCATATTTCCGGCCATTACTTGCATTTGTGAGCAGGATATTCAGAAGCTGTTAACATCAGCACATTTCTAGCTGTTATTCGGATGCTGACATGAGTGGGAGCTGCAGAACGGAGTTTGTTTGCTGCATCTGGACTGTGGAGGTAATTGCAGAGAGTCTGTCTATCAAAGTGAGTACACTAATTGCAAGGGAACTGGTGTGTGTGTACACTAATTGCAGGGGAACTGGTGTGTGTGTGTGTGTGTGTGTGTGTGTGTGTGTGTGTGTGTGTGTGTGTGTGTGTATACACTAATTGCAGGGGAACTGGTGTGTGTGTGTACACTAATTGCAGGGGAACTTTGTGAGTGTGTGTGTGTGTGTGTGTGTGTGTGTGTGTGTGTGTGTGTGTGTGTGTGTGTGTGTGTGTGTATGTGTAAATGCCCCCAGCAGACTACATCTGGTGGCTAGAGGTACTCAGGCTCAGACCCTGTACCTTGGGTACAAGTAAAAAGACCTTAAAGTCCCTAGCCACCATCACTTGTGAATTTATGCCTCACATTTTTGTTCTGTTCTTTCTGGTTTGCAGGAGTGGTAAAACAAAACCTTTTCCAGCAATTTTCTAAAGTTATAAAATCAGTATTTGAAATGTGTCCCTATTTTGGGGCTGTATTCCCCCATTATTGACTTTGTTCTGTATTTTTGTGCTAAGAGGTTGACAGCTATGGTGAGAAGTGAGAACTGAATTCACTACATGATATGATAGCCATTTAAGTTTGTCTTCCTGTCTTTTAAGCAACTGCTGGTTTAGTGGTATGTTGCTCTAACTGTAGTGCACAGTGTTCTGGGTTTAAGAATTGGCAGTGAAATACATGGTGGTAACAACATGCTATGCAAGCAACTTTCCAAAATTATACATGCGTTTAAAATGTCCCTGAAATGTCCCTGTTTTTGGCCTTTTGCCACCCCCCCCATTGAAAATAAGTTCAAGAAGCTGTGCAACATGCCTATGGCTTACAGTCTACTTGATTCTGTATTTATATATTGTGTGTAGAAGTAGACTGTTATTATGGAAATGTTCTGAATAGGGCAGTTTTGTCATTATTGGTGTATGCATTTTGCTTCATTGCCTACTGGAAAAATGTTCAAACAATAAATTTAAAATGCAGTTGTGTGTGGAAGTAGACTGTTATTATGGAAATGTTCTGAATAGGGCAGTTTTGTCATTATTGGTAAATGCGTTTTGCTTCATTGCCTACTGGAAAAATGTTCAAACAATAAATTTAAAATGCAGTTGTGTGTGGAAGTAGACTGTTATCATGGAAATATTCTGAATAGGGCAGTTTTGTCATTATTGGTGCATGCATTTTGCTTCATTGCCTACTGGAAAAATTGTCAAACAATAAATTTAAAATGCAGTTGTGTGTGGAAAGTAGACCTTTATGATGGAAATGTTCTGAATAGGGCAGTTTTGTCATTACTGGTTAATGCATTTTTGTTTCATTGCCTACTGGAAAAATGTTTAAACAATAAATTTAAAATGCACTCTAACTTAAGTCTAACAAGTGTGCTGTATTAAACAAGGAATATAATTTAATACAATCAGGAAGGTAAATCAAGGAATGCATACATGTATGCATGGCCCTAAAAATGTGTTTGAAAACAGACCAGAGGAAAGTGTGAAAAGCTCAAAATCATGGGCAAATTGTAAGCTTTACTCTTGTTACCAAAGCAATGGATGAAGGTAAAACAGTTCACACCACATTACCTTGACCTGGCCAAGCCTTTTGACACAATCCTCTACTCAGGTGTAGTACAAAAGATGAATAATGTAGGAGCAAACACTTACATCACCAGCTGCATTGCCAACTTGGCTCACAGGATGCAGGAGATCAAAACAGGGGAAGAGACCAGTCACCAACAGAGTCCCCCAGGGTTCGGTGCTGAGACTTTTACCAAAGAGTTTTGGCCAGCTAAGTTTGAGATGATTGCAAGCTAGAAGAAGTTACTGAATCCCTAAATGATTTAAACATCATGCAGGAAGGTTTGTCCCAAATAATAACTGGTGTCAAAATCATGACAATACCCTCTGAGAACTGATCCAATTGTTTGGCATTTGGGAACTGTGTGTACAGTGACCTAACATTTGACCAACATGTGCCCAGAGTCATAAAGCCTTTCTATATTGCACAGCTTCTAAACAAATTGATTGTGACTAGATCTAGAGATGATGTTGTCCCCCTTTACAAAGCTCTCATTATGTCAATCATTTTGTATAATGCCCACTTTGGCATGCATCTGTCCAGCCCCATGCAACAATTGGAATACCTTCAGAGATACCTTACTAAAAGGATACACGTCCTAAACAACAGGTCTTGCATGGACCACCTCAAAGATTTATTACTATACTCAGTATCCTACAGTGTGCTTAGCGGTGACATGTCTGGCATACATAGCATCCTCCGACATAATACAGATGGACCTACTGAACATCAGCAAGTCAAATGGCATCAGAAATACTCAGTCCAGGTATCTAAACTGAATGTTGTGGAGAGATGGCTATATATCACAGAGGCTACCACTGTTCTGGAACAGAATATCCATAAAATTAAAGCAAAGCTCATCCACCCATATTCAAATGCAACTTGGATCTAAGGATGGGTAATAGAAAATGTACTCCAGGATTTCCCCTCATGCTACTAATGGATAGAGGCAGTTCCTAAATGCTGCATCCGTTACATGTCCCCCTCAAATATCTATGGTATGATCACAGTTGTTCTCACTAGGGCTGAGACCAATCAGAAAATGTTAATTCAAGCACCAAAAGGGAATTGGTTAAGCTTAAAATGTCCTCCAAGTGAACCTATGTTGTAGTTGCAAATAGTTATAAAAACAAATTACCCTTTTTAGTTCACTAAGTGCCCCTGTCACCCTCCACCCCCCCCCTCCCTGTCTTTAACAGCTTCCAGCGCCTATGCATAGGACAGACAACCAGGAAGGTAAAAGTTAGTATTTTAGAACATCTGGGTGATGTTAGGAGGCAGAAGTTGGAGAACCTGGTAGCTACCCATTTTTCATCCAAACATGAGGGTTTAAATAGCAGTTTGTTCTTTAGTGTCCTGGTAGAACCTGGGGCTAATAGGGAACATTTTAAAAGGGAACTTAGTAGACTTGAGAGTAGGATGATTATTAATCATACATTATTTCCTAATGAAATGAATTTAGAGAATATTTTAATTGTTTAAAATATGAAACATATTTATTTATGCAATTTTGATATATGTGTTAATATTTGTACACTTTTGCACATATTTAGAAGTGTAATTAGGTTGTATTTGTTTAAAGTCTATGGGTATTCCCATAATTGATTCTTTAATTATTTGATTGATTGATTGATTAATAGATACTGTGTGTGTGTGTGTGTGTGTGTGTGTGTGTGTGTGTGTGTGTGTGTGTATATATATATATATATATATATATATATATATATATATATATATATATATATATATATATATATATATATATATATATATATATATATATATATATATATATATATATATATATATATATATATATATATATATATATATATATATATATATATATATATATGTATGGGGATAGGATTGTATTAATGTAGCATTCCATGAGAAGGCGAAAGGCTGAGGTACCAGAAGCATCAATAAATGAATTAATCCTGTCTAATTTGGAGTGGTCTTCTTTCATGAGTTTGTGTTTTTTTGGAAATATTTTGCTTTGGATGTTTATTAGAATGCATCTCACATGTGATCTGACAAGGATGACTAACACCATTGAGAAACCCCTGCAATCATACCAACAGTACTGGCTGTACACCCACTGAGTGGACAATTGCAATGTTCTATCCTTGCACAGAGGTGATGCTTCCACTGACCAACATAACTATACACCTCTTTGTCTGAGTGTCCATATCTGTATGCCCATAGGGATGATCATCGTGGAACTGATTAGCACACATATATGTGTGCTACACACAGTTGACTGTACACAATTTGGATGTGTGACAGGGGGAGCATGACTGTTACATATGATGGACATTTTCGAGGCAGTCACCATGGGTGACGTTACTTCAGGGCATACAACCCCCTAGACTGAGCCAAGCCATCTGACTATATCCCCCACTCAGGCAACATTTACAAAGCACCCACTTAGGCATCCATGATACTGGCATTGTAGGAGTCACTGCGTGGCCCATTGCTGGCACACATACACAACATAGGGACATCTGTCTCCAATAGCTGATCTGTAAGCAGCAGTGCTCAACAGGGTGCAGTCCTGTGTCCCCTACTGTTTGGAATCCATTCAACCACAATACATGCGACAACTGACTGAGTGTGGCTAACAATATTGGCTGATGCCTGCAAATTGTGTGCACAGAGTCTCTGTGGTATGTCACTATCCTGCACAAGGGTATTGCAAACACATGCCTGTTGATATACTAATGGCCATAAACTCCATGCAAATATATATGTAGTATCATTTCCATCAGTAACACCTGTGTACCTGGTAAGTAGCACATCAGTCGTAACATGTGATGTACATACTCAGAGGTGAACAAACTGGGCACACAGACATGGCCACACATATTTACACTTAATGTGCCTCAGATCACCTTGTCTCTACAGTGGTATGGCAGGAATCATATGGCAAAGCTGAGGCCCCAGTCACCTGTAGGTGACATACTCATAACCTACAAGTACTCTTCCCTCAGCATGCCAATATCTGAGTTCGATGGTCATTTGATGATGTACCTTTCCAAGCAGTACTGGCAATTGCACACAACAGTATGGTCCCTCACAAGGACACTTCACATCTTCAATCTGTGTTCAATGCGGATCATCTGCAATGAGTGTCATTGTCACCTGTGGCATACAGAGTACTCAGAAGTGATCTGTGCCTTGCATATAGGGCAATGTGTGACCCTGTTTGATTGCATATGCTGCCTATTTGTAGGAGGCATAGTAGATGGATAACTCACTGTAAGGACATTAACATCATATGTGATGTTAGTACTACATGCTTGTGGGAGAGATTTGTCTAGCAGGCTTAAGCGTACCCTTGAAACAGAACCCTGCCTAATGGCACACAGAGCACCTCAGTGCACCTCAGCACATGCCATCTGTATGACTGGCAGGGCAACCATCATCTCAACACAGGGTGTCTGCCTGTGTCCCTTTTGGATTAGGGCAATATGTGCTGATCCTGTAACTATGGGTATAAATATATCTGTGATTGTGAGGGCTGTGTGGCCATTATGCTACTGAAGTTCAAATGTCCTATGGTTCCATAATGTGATGTAAAATGCTCTAACAGGCTCACACACAAACATGGCTACATTGAGGCCAGCACCACTTCCAGTCACTGCGTACAGGACATGCCAATGCACACATGTAGTGAAGTTGGCTGCATGTAGATGAGAACACTTACCTGTGTAATGGTACACACTACAGATCACAGTACATGATGCCTGCAACACACCTCATGTGTGCTAGTACTATCAGTTCAGGACATATTATGCTTGAAGACATCAGCAGGCCTTGTTAGGGTCAGTCCTTTGGGGGGCCCACATCACACACACTACAAATAAAATATTGCATAACCCTACCTATTTCTAGTTACCAAGGTGATCATATTTATGCCATCTGGACATACACCAAGCACCAAGTAGCCCTGACTGAGATTAGAACCCCCACCTATCTATTCTTACACACTATAGATCACAGTATTTATTGCATGTGCCACGGCTTATGTCTGATACTACATTGTCAGCTGGTAGTGTTAAGGTGAATGACATCATCAGGCCTCATAGAAGGTAGCAGTTTAGAAGCCAGCACCATGTTACAGGGCCAAAAAGTGCATAAACATTGCAGGTGGATAGCCCATGAGGGTATGACAATTGTTCTGCAGGGGGATGCACACACACAAACACACACACACACACTTGCACCAAGTAGCCTGGAGTGAGATTGTAACCCCTACCTATCTAGTCTTATTTACTATAGATCGCAGTACTTATTGTACGTGTAACAGTTTGAGTCTGTTGTATATGTGATTGCATGCACAGTACTTGTGCATTACACAAACTAGGCTTGTGTTGAATAGCATCTGTTGCCTAAAGAGTGATATTGCTTTGTACTGTTATCTGCATCTGGTATCCTAGCAGTGGGATTACTGTTATTATCCCAGCTATGCGTGTACAGTTACCAGTATGGCTATATGCGGCTGCATGCAGTTAAATAGGCAAACCTGTGGCCATGAATAATGTGCCCACCTGCTTCTCTCTACATGGTGACATCTAGCAGGCACAGGGATCTGTAGGTAAGTGGATTATGTACTGTTGCGCCCTTAGCTTGGATCCTTTGAGCAACACTATGGCTGTGTAATAGTGCAGCTTTACTCACCGTTATTAGGGTATGTAGGACAATACAGACATCCACACACATATTTCTGTAATTAACAGGGTTGTATATATATATATATATATATATATATATATATATATATATATATATATATATATATATATATATGTAGCTGTGTGTGTCTGTGTGTGTGTGTGTGTGTGTGTGTGTGTGTGTGTGTGTGTGTGTGTGTGTGTGTGTATGGTATGCATATGTGTTATGTAGATATATGGGGAGAGTCTATGTATCATTGTGATATATATAGTTATATATATATATTGGTATATATCTATTTGACACTACATAGCAATAGATATACTATGTATGTGAGAGAGAGATAGTGACAGATGCATATGTATACGTATATGTCTGTATGTTTAGACATATCTATAAATAACAGGTCATTCTGATGATGGGGCAACATAATTGTGCTCATTTAAACTAACTGTTGGGCATGCCCAGTGGGACTGTCAGTACTTATACAGTGAGTCCAGGCCACACCTGCCTGTACTCCAGTCTGGGATTTTATGTGTTACAGACTATACCTCTTCACTGTCCAGAGTTTTGTAGAATGTCCAGAGTTTTGGCTCATAGTTTTGGTCTGCTCCTCATAAAATTTGTGGTTTTCTGCAAATAACTTGGATGAACTGAGGGTTGAAGTCACTAAATAATGACATGCATTTAGGTTTCTGACTTCAAATCCTTCAGAAAAATGTCTGTTGAAACAAAACCTGTTATTCTAGCAAGTTTTTAAGTTTATGAGACCAGTATTTAAAATATGCCACTATTTGTGGGCCTTTGTTCCCCCCATTTTGTCAGACTTTGTCCAGATTTTTTACACTAAGAGGTTGAGAGGTATGTTACAGACATTGACACCGTCCCTGTTTATGCAGTACTGCACTTCACTTAAAATGTCCATGGTGTGCCCCAGCTATCTGCTGTACTTAATATGTAACTCAGATTCATAATGTTATACCACACACAGAATGACAATATGTGAAAACTCTGACATAATAATACCTCACTTGCAAAAGATATAAATACTTCCATATTAGAACCATCAACACCATCACCCATGCTAACTTCCCTAATCTGCTGAGCCAGACAGGCTGCCAGACAGAGAAGAGTCATTTGTCACACAGTTGTTGTTGTCTTTCGGCTTTTCCCGGTTAGGGGTCGCTACAGGGGAACTCCGCTCCACTAATGATTGGCAGTAGATTTTCATGAACGCCGAGGTGCCAGCTCAATGTTCAACCTTCAATGAAGGCATGCCCATTTACGCATGTCTTTTGAACGCCCACCCAACCGCAGGGAGAACATGCAGACTCCACACAGAAGGCACTCCCCGCACTCCAGATGAGAATCGAATGGGGGAACTTCTTGCTGTGAGGCAGCAATGCTACCGCTGCACCACATCGGAAGTCATTTGTCACACAGTGAACAGCATAAATATGTGCATTGTTATTTCTGCTTTACATGGGACATACACTGTGTGTTAGAGTACTATGTTACAGCCCTGAGATTGCCTGGTCTGTTGATATACCATTGCTGACTTACTGTTAAAGCAGCTATATGGGAACACTGCTGTGTTGGGAGTAGGGGAACAATAGCACATGATCTGCTGGGATAGAGAGTAGTCCAAATATCATGTGAGCCTACTGGTTCACATCCCCCTTGACTGATGTAGTGCATATTCCAACCATGAGACCTAGTGATTGCTACAGAACACATACTATTGGGCTGGGTATCTGCAGTCCCATATGAATGTTACGTGTATTCACATAGCCCACTATATTTCCTTGCATAAATGCAGCAGACCCATGCATACAATAGCATAGTATAGTAATCCTTACAAGTAGAATATAGGTTAGAGACTTACCTTGTAACTGCAACAGTTAACAGAACTGTAGTTCAGAGCTGACTTAGTGTGATGCAAGCAGTACATAGCCAATACATGGATAGGTACAGATTGTGTGGGTTGCCTGGCATCAACAATTTTAATTTATGTATGTGAGAAGGAGTAAGATGTCAGTCCCTAGGGCCCCAGGTTGTCAGTGAATGTGCTATGCATTGTCTCTTAGCCAAAACCAGGGTGTACTAGGCACACCTACATCTGCCTACATGGACATCATCAGTTCCTCCTCCGAGTCCTCCTGAAAGTGTGGCTGTAGTGATGTAGGTACTGGTGGGGGGGGGGCTCTGTATCCCTACCCTTTGTTGATCCTACTGCAACTGTTTCTGCAGGATCATATTGTGTAGCATGGCACTTACTGTAAATATCTGTGCACATGTAGCTGGAGTGTACTGCAGAGCTCCACCAGATATAATGAGGCACCAGAACCATGAATTCAGAAGCCCAAACACATGCTCTATGGTGTTCCTATTTTGTGTGTGTGCCTCATTATGACATTTTTCTGTGGGTGTGTGTGCATTTCTGATGGGTGTCATCATCCATGATTCCAGTGAGTAGCCAGCTTCCACCAGTAAATGGCCATGAGAGATGTCCCCCATAACAAACATCTGGTACAGCTGTGATGCATGCCAGATATGAGAATCGTGATAACTGCCAGCACATACATTCAAGATAATCCCCTGGGCATTGCATATGACATGGCAGTTGATAGAGTGGTACCCCTTGTGGTTGATCTAGATTCTACCCTCCTTACCGGTTGGTGCCCTGATGTACATATGAGTAAAATCTATGGCACCCAGTACCTCAGGGTAGTGTACTACATGGTAAAAGTATTGCATATTGCTGGTCTTAATCTCAGGAGTGAGGGAGAAAGGAATTTGCTCAATGGGATGTGGTAGCATGGCATCCAGGAACTGGTGGAGTACCTTGGATGTTGATGCCTGTGAGACCCCCATCATGTCCCCAGTCAGTCTTTGGAAAGTACCTGTAGCTAGTATCCTAAACGCTACACATAATTTTGTTTCCACTGGGATAGGTTCCCCTCTGTTGGTTCTGGGTCTGAGTTAAGGCTGCTAGAGCTCAGTGAGTTCTTGTTGTATGCCCCTGTCCACCATGTAGCACTCTACAATCTCCAGTTCATGTAGCTCCTGGAAGGTTACCCTATACCTGAACACTCTTCTCCTTCTCTGTCTAGGCCTCTTGTTAGCAGCAGCAGTGGCAGCAGCATTGACTTCAGCATCTAGCACATACAGATGTAGCAGACCTGCAGCAGCCCCTATTATTCTTTCAGTTCAAATTCCCAAGTCTGTACTCCAATGGTGCAGAGAATGGGGGAAGTTTGTATGGTGTATGCATACTTTATAGTGCTCTGCTGTCGGTGCTGAGTCTGTGCTTGGCTACCTATGATGCATTGCACCTGTCTAGTATATCATTAAGATCATTTAATGGCCCCAGTTTAAGGTAAACAGGAGGCAAAACTAATTTATGTCATTGTCTTTTAGATACAGTTAGCACTACAGCCCTCAGTGCAAACGCACACCCCGTAGGTAAATAAACCTTAACACTTAGTACTCACACTACCCTGATTTCCACTCTCAGCATAGTGGCACCCTGTGCAAACATGGTGAAACACATGCCACATAAGTAAACAGAGCTTAGAAGTTAGTGCACACACGCCCCTGAAAGCACATGTTCAGCATTGCAGCACACCACACAAACAGGTGCAGCTAAGCTGAAATAAGCTTAGAAGTTATTGGACACACCCTTCCCTGATGTCAGCTACCTTCTCTGTACACACCAACATGATTCACTGCCTACACAGAGGGGATATGCAGACATGATTATCCCTTTATGCTATTCAGTAACTCCATCTCATTTGCACAGGGATCCATGCTCACAGCCTGGAGACTACACGCTTCAAAGCCCTACCATGTTAGCAGCAGCACCTATGGGCAATCTTGTAGTATTATTCTTTCATCCACATTCTGCAACAGCTGTGGTACCTAATTGTGCTAAAAATCAGGATTAAAAACCCAGACCTAAACACCTTAAAACCCAGAGCTATTGTCTAATTGTCTCGCTGTCCTTGCTCAAATAATGCAGAAAATTGGTTAGGCTAACTGTATTGTTTTCTAGTTAAGTGCTAACCACACCTGACGTGTTCCTGTTTTTAATGTTCTCATTTTAGAATGTTCTTAGTTTATATAAGTTTATGTTTACCTAGCTCACAGATTGCACAGCTTGTTTTTGTTATGTTACACTGTTTGCATCCTTATATGTCCTCATGTCCCTTTGATCCTTTGATTTAATAACATATTTTAAAAAATCCAAATGATTTAAAAATGTTCTTGTACTCATCCTATGCATCTGCTCATTCCTGTGTCATAGTATTCCAACTGAGATCCTACTGCCAGTTTTACTGATTAAATTTTATAGTACATTTCTTTCTTAGTAGGCATGCATCTTGAGAGCTGTTTCTTATTTTCTTCCTTAAAATTTCATGGATAATTTAGAAATGATTGCATATTACAGAAACATTTTTTGCTCCAGTCCTCCACCTCTACTAATTTAGCCCTACTGTAGTTACTGACTCATTAACTCCTCCAAGGCTAAAAAACTTAAAGCCCAATCGTTCCTTAAGGGTGAAGTTCAAGTGCATCTGGACCAGTGCTGTTATGTATGTGAGGAATCAGGGTATGTATGATATCCTGTTCTTACCACACATGAGCAGTGACACTACTGGGGTTGGGTATGTAGTAAGTTTTGCATGGGGTTGTTGCTCATGCCAGTTTTATACATATATATATATATATATATATATATATATATATATATATATATATATATATATATATATATATATATATATGTATGTATATATATATGTGTAGCACCTTGATTTCTTGATTCTGAAACACTGCATAACTGAATGTTGATACAGACACTAATCTGTCCAGTAAGCTCACCTGCACACCAAATGTAAACAAGCAAACTGATTTTATGACATCAGATATTAAGTTGACTGGAAAAATGAGGTGTGGGTTTTAGCTGGGTGTGATACTTTGCAGACATCTTACAAGACATATAATGCAAAAAAGTTTGAGGGTGAATGCAGGCAATCTTGAGTAAGAGGTCTCTGGATACGAGCAATTTATATGTTTTGGCCATTTAGAGTTCCAGTTCTTATAAAATGTGCAGTAAGACAGAAAATATGAATTACAAAGGTATAGTGCTATAGGAATCAACAGCCATAGATATAGTATTCTCCAAAAAGGATGTGATTAGATTATGGATAAGAGAACACACCCATTTTCTATCTTTGGCTGTTGAGATTTATAGGATATAGAACATTAATCTATAGTCCAAACATGCCATGTGTACTATTACTGCATACAGCCAAGCCCTTGTATATCAGCAAACTCAAAAAGAATGCATAAAATGGCTGAAGTCTGTTTAGATAGAAGGACAATCCTGGTAGCCTTTTTTATTACTCATATGTTTGATCATCCAAAATGATGTCTCTTTGCTGTGCTTGGCATGCTGTTCTTTGTGGAATATTTCAAGAAAAACATTGCATTTCAATGCATATGTATTTTTGTTTCAACACAAGTTATTAATAAAAATAATTTAGATTACATATTTGTTTACAAAATTCATTCTCCAAGGTCATGGTTGTATTCCTTAGGACATTCTGTGCTCATGTCCTGTTTCATAATGTTTCTGTTTGAGAAATATTTAGTTAGAATGGCATACAGATGAAGTTTTAAGTAATGGGCACTAGGCTATAAGCTATCTGTTCTTTTTTCATGTCATCTTGAATGTCTATTTTTTTCTTTACTGTCCAAGAGTGCCTTTTCATTTGTGCTTGGCACAGATTGCACTGAATGTATCTTTCATTTTTATTTGACTGTGGGTCTCATTATATTTAATGCTATCTATATACAAATTATAGGTAGGACTAATGCATATGTACTCTGATGTACATTGAGAAATGTATTAAAAACAGATGATGGGGTGTGAGCAATGCAGAATTTACAACTACTAATGTAAATTAATCACAAGGGCAAATCCAGAATGATTGGACAAAGCCAGCCATTGATAAATACTGCATTTCTCACACTTGAACACAACTTATTGCTATTATAAAATATTATTAAAAAAAACAAATAAACAAAAAAAGAAACATTTCTTAACTTTTCTAAATAATGCCATTGTGTAAACAGACTTTAGTTTTCTTTTGCATCTTGTAGCATGTAGGGGTTGTCCAAGTGAGGAACTGGGCATGCTTTTGGCATGCATGTTCCAACACTTGCAGGGTGCAGCAATAAGTTTTCCACTCTAGGGCAGGCTGGATAACATCAATGTGGTTTCAATGAGGCCTTTTCTTTCAGATTCTGAGAGCCTGTACATTAAAGTGTAGGTAACAGACTGGCAGACTTTTCATAGTAAAGAAAGGAGCACCATATCCACAGTATTGGTGGGTAGCATTGCAAATGGCACTTGAATGTCATTTAATTGCTACAGTTGTCATGATTCAATCTGCTGAAATTTTGCCAGTGGCTGAACTTCTGGTGGGTATTCCTCAATTTATAATAAGCATGCTAATTGCTCTGACCAATCAATGTGGATGGTTTTCAACATAACTGACCTTTTACTGCATAATTTTAAGTATGCAGCAGGGTATAAGAAGTGTGCATGGTACAGATATTATTACACAACCAGGAGTGTTGTGAAGAACAAGCAATTATAACTGTACCATACACACACCAAGTGCTTTATTGCACTTATAAAATGAGCATCTTTTTTTTAGTCTGAATTTTATATTAGCAACTTATATATGATAACTATATGTTTTGTAGTGATTTGATGTACTGCAGCTTTTCTGATCATTTTAACTAACCTGATGTGCAGGATTATAACTTTTAACTGTAGAACAATACAGCATCACTCTTTTATATATATATATATATATACAATAACATTTTTGTAACATGAAGAATTTTGGAGTTATTCTAAAATAATCATCAAATAATTCCTTTTTGTTACAAAATGAAATTCAATTTTGTGAGGTATTCACGGTAACACAATTTTACTGATAATGTAATAAGTTAGTAATACTATTGTTTGGGCACAAAAGCCATTAAAAAACACTGACTCCATGAAGTTAGGGTTAAAAACCTCTTATCTCAGACTTAAATCTAGATTATCCTTAAACAGTGACAAATTTTCTGAGTTCATTACATTTACTGGCAAATTATTCCAAATAACTGGAATAGTTTGAGAAATGTGTTATTTTTAGAGAAGTTTTAAGTTTACACAAAAATGTTGTTTCTTAAAACTGCATCTAGTGTTATTTGAATACAGTGATAGATTTAATGTAGCTTGAAATAATTTTTCACTAAAGAATTTATAAGCTAAATTGTTCTTCACTTGAAAATATCATGTATAGCAAATAAGTACAGTTTTAAACATCAGTCATACTAACTTAAATCTCATTCTGATGGATTGTAGAAGCTGGCCATTTGTATAAGTATAAAAGAAGTCATTATATTCCGGGAATGTCCTTGGATACATTAATAATCATGTACAGTTTGCTCTAATTTTACACAGTTTAAGTGTTAGCACAATCCACAGTGGTGCTAAATGAATATGCATGCTGCTCATCAAGCTGGCATGTTAATCAACACCTTTTTGTGGCCAGCAGAAGTGTTGGCAGCCATGAAAAGATACATGGAAGTGTGAGCACACAAAAGTAAACAAAAGGCAAACCTAGTAGGTGAGCACGCATGGACAGCTTATACAAGGTAAGGGGAAGTTAACTGATAAAACTAAGATGCAGGGGAAGTCAAATGGAAAGAATGTATACAGAATATATGGAATTATTGCAGAAATAAGTAAAAGGGGAGGGTAAATGGGGAAAAATAATGCAGTCAAATGTCCTAATGTCACAAAGAGCATTTTAACAATAAATAATTCCATACCGATGTAATAATAATTAATTATTTTCACAATTCTTGACCCATGCACTTAATTAAAAATGGACATGCTAACAAAGTATGTGAGGGGGACACAAAACAACAGTGCAACAAAGGGGAGTAAATGTGATGTAAATGTTAATAAATTGCTGACTTGAGATAATAGTTAGCAAGGACAATAAATACAAATTGGGAAATTTTCACAGACTACAGTTATTGCATGTGAGATGTATATACAGTGAATTTATTTGTGCTAACCAACAGTACTGCTGCATTTTCCACTTCCTCATGTATAAACTAGAAAAAATGGACTCTACACCTGCTCTGTCATACACATCAGAAAGGGATATGTTTTTGCCATTTGTTATTATTTGCAACCATAGAAAGGGGTATACCTTTAAACATGTATTAGAAAAGCATGTGCTGTATATTCATGTAAATTCTAAACAGAAATATGATAACACTCAGAATACATAAGTGACAAATGACACACAGATCTGATGACATTTCATTAGCTTAAGTTTTCTATTTGTAAATTACACACTTCTACTGCATCATTATACTAGGCATGCTCACAATGAATTATAGTGAACACTACCATAACGGCAAGCAAACAACACAGACACACAAGAAAGTGTCATAACACAGGCCCAATCATACTTTCTGAAGTTCTTGAGCATGCAAATTAGAAATGTTACATAAGCCGTCATATTTTATAATGCCCTACAGTGTGAAGAAAAGAATCACAATAATACATAAATTTTGGATGAAGACATGAAATACAAAGCATTATTATTTGGAAAATAAGTAAGGCCTGTGAGCAATCAATGACAAATTCAACATTTGCATCTTGCCAGTCTTGAACATATACAAGGACAGATATCAGAAAGTTGCATATCGGCCACTCATGCTACAGAAACAGGCATACCATTTGTGTCATGAAGAATACCCTTGAAGGGTTTACAGCACTTTCCTATTGTAATGGGTATGGATCTCCTACCTTGGACAGAAAGGACTTAAAAAATGTGGCCCTCTGATTGTACCATAACTACTTTCTTTGCCTAAGCCACACCTGTCTGACCCAGTTATCTGGCACACAGATGTTACCAGATTCAAATCTCTGCCTTGCATACTAAATATGCTACAGAACTGTATAGTGACTGCATCTGTCACATGAGATTGCAAAAGAGATAGTTACAAATAACTGAAATTAATGTGTGATGCAAAAAAGGAATTGATGATAATTTGTACAATACTAATTTGGCAGAAAGATGAAAGGGAGGTACTGATGCTAATGTTCACGCCACTGTCAGCAGTCCAGTATCAATGTTTTTTGGCCAAGGAAACTTCTTCTGTTGTTTAGTACACACACTATCCTATAATTGCATCACATTCTGTCTGTGTAGATATGCTATGCAAGTCAATACTCAATGCATACGCCAAAGGAGTAGTCATATCTTTACATTCCCAGAATAACTGTTTCACTGCCATGAACTCAGAAAGTGAGTTAGAGTGCATTATATTTCTTTGTCCAATGTAAAAATAGCTAACAATAACTTGATACAATGGTGTTCCTGTAATGTCAGTACTTTCATATCATGTTGCGCTTTGCTGGAATTATACAGCAAGCTATGTAAGTCCAGTGACTTATGACATGTGTATGAACCACATGCACCTCAGTCAGAGTCTTAACATACCTGTAAGACTCCACCAATGTGAAGTTAATGCATCATATGATTGTGTTGCAAACAATCTATATGAGATAAAAGGGATGGGGGAGGCTTCTCCCATTATAATTGTACACATTATAACTAGTGGATGTCATTCATGCATCACAGTATAAGGACACATGATGCTTACAGCTGCTCAATGCAAGTTTTGAACACCTGACTGTGTAAAGACAAAAGATACATGATATTTTAAAGAATGAACATGCCACTGTAGAATTGTTACTAGCTGTGAGATATTTGGGTATTTGAAGGCTTTACATCATGCCACTGCTGTATGGGATCTGTGTGCTTGTAATTAAAAAACTGTGCTATATGCCAATGTTGTCACATAACTTTGCCTGATGCAAGATATACTTAAGCACACATCATGCATAATGCAGTCATCACTGTGACGGTAGAATGACAATCATGCATAATGTATAGATAATCATAGATTTGAACACACGCCTTACTAAGGCAACCACATTCAGAGCATTGCCTCATTTATTCATGCCACAGGTGAAAGCTTAGTACCTCTCTTACTTAAGCCAAATATCATCAGATGGTGTCATCAGTATCAAATGAAGCATTTCTCTGTGAAAAATGAGTAGACATTCTTGTAATGGGAATCCCCAGCTGTACATCTAAACAGCTGATAGCTGTCTGACAACATTGTTACTTACATACACATTCACAGTCATACTGACACATGTGACTCAGGAGTAATGGCTGGATTTGACATGACTACCTAAAATCTCAAAGTAGTGAACATTATCTGAATCACAAGAGCCACACAAGATGTTGGTTTACTGTTGTGACAGTGTACATATCATTAGATATCACCTTTGATGCTTCTGCTAAAAAGGAAAGAAATTAGTGGAAGATAACAATAGCACTGTACATCTACACATCCTATTAGCAGTTGAAGCCTTTTCTACACAGTACAAACCAGAAACGCACATTCACAGTAGTCAGTCAGTGCTGGATTCAAACCACCTACTTATCTAGTTACTCACTCTAGAAAGCACAATATCAGCAGTCAGCAACACAGGATAAGTCATATTACAGCTGCACACTTTTGAAAGCATGATGTAATCACTGTGTTTGCAAACTGGGTTTTGCCTGGGGATACTAGACATTAATAAAGTAGCTCTCTGCCAGTGATAATATGTCACTTAAGTGGAAAAGTGCATAAGAGGTGTTGCCACAGAGCCAATTGTATAGTTCAGTACACATAGTCACATTATTTAAGTAATGTTGGATTTGAACCCCCTGCCTATCTAGTTGTCGAACCTAGAGAAAACAGAATTAACCACAAGACCCACAAGAGAATTATGGATTTTAAATTGAGAAAGTGCACTTATGAAAGGATGACCTCATCAATGTGTTGCAGAGATGTTTATGGTAAAAGTGGGTTAAGGAGTGTCCTCAACCAATGTAAATGTCAATCCTGAGTGGACTTACATACAACACTTCTGTTGATGAAGCTATAGCTACCTGACACTTAAGCCCCACAGGCAGGGGGTAAGTAGATTATGACAGAGGCAGGACAATGGTGGCTCAAAACAATATGTAGACAACAGCTATACCTAAAACTAGTCTAATAAAACAGTTAATAACAGTTATAACAATAAAATAACAGCATATTTCTGGATCAATCCCCCTGAAAGAACATAAAAATCACTGAATAGTTCTGTGCATTATTTCAAAACACCACAAAGGAACTCTTAATTCATGCAGTTTATATAACACAATTGAAGGGACACTGGCAACTTACTGAAGCAGAAGGGGTGAAGAGAGAGAGACTAAGATGGAGACAGAAATGTCAAGAGTTCTGTTTATGGGACATTTAGGTCCATCTTTATCGTGTATTACTTGTAGCTATTTCCTCATCATTATTCTGTTGTGCTTTATACAATAAAATGTTTGCTACAGGGAGCAGGAAGTGATTGGAGATTAGGAACAAGATTAAGATATAAGCAGCATAGGGGGGGGGGGTTAATGAAGTTTCCTTGCTAGGGATGGAATATTTTTGCAAATGTTTTCTTGCTGCATTATTCATACATTATGCTCATGATATTTTGAAACTGAAGATATATACATACATTTGGAGTTAAACATATGATAGGAATTTGAAATAACATGAAATAATAATTTCACATACAGCTGTAACTGAATCCTTAACACTAAACAGACACATCAGTCTATAGACAGGAGAATTATCTCAACACACTACATTGGAACTTCTATTTCATTGCATCCAGTAGCATAAGAACTGTTAGAGTAATTGTTTCAAAGTAGTGCCTTTACTCCAACTTTACTCTGTATTCCTATAGTTCAGCAGATTTAAGCACATTTGCTTGAAAATAATTGGAGTAGGGCAGGCAATGGGAAAAAATAATTTTTTTGACATAGGATATGAAACATTATTCCCCATCAGTCAGCATTGGTGAGCAATGCCAAGCTTTGCACAAATGCTGAGAGCAAAAAGTGAAGGCTTTTTGATATGCCAGCTCTGGCCATATGTGTTATGTATGATTCTATGTTTTGATCAAATTAATATGTGAAAAATGGGTTGATAGGGCAGCGGTGAAAATGGGGGCAAGCAGGGGGTAAGACATGGGGGAAAGAATACAGGAATTTGCAAGACAGTGGTGGTAGACCACCATAGTTATCCACTTTTTCAAAATGTAAATGTAGAATTCTACACAGAATTATATGACTTCGGAGAGTCACCATACCAGGGATGAGTGACAACAACAGAATAACGTTGTATAGCCAATTGAATGAAACCAAATGTGTCAAGATGACACATAGGCAAAATGGAGAGCTATGTACTGGGTGTAAATGTTTTTTTTTTTTTTAATGACAGGTGCATTTTAGAAAGAAAAGTTGGGGAATGTGTTTATGAATGAGAAGCCTAGATAGGCAGTGTGATTAGGTATCAGGAGCAGACATACAGGGCATATAAGCCAGAAAAGGATGGTGATGGATACAAAAGGCTGGGGGGGGGGGCACCATATTTGTACATAGGTAGGGGACATAGGAGGTACTTCCATATCCAGCTTAAGACTGTGAGAATCTAGTTCCCAGCCTCAGAACTATCATCACTGTACCTTGTGTCATTCGCCTGGGTCAGTCCTGGATGTGGCATCAGTTTAACAAATACAATGCAGGACATCTTCAACCCTGATGATTCAGGTACTGAGACGACTCCTCATTATATCTTCCACCATTGCTGTTAGCTCTTGATGGATGAAAAAATTGACACCACCACTAGTACTGTTCACAGAATGTACTACTGCAACAGAAGAGAGGGCAGAGCTACCTGATGCAGGTGGAGCAGGTAGGGCAGGAGTTGTGGAGCCAATACTGACAAATTGTGAGTCAGATGTGCTGGGTGTCTGTGCTGCCGGTTGTGGTGCTGCCATAGCCACCTGTGAAGGTATAGCAGGCCAATCTGCAGTAGTCAGTCTAGCTCCCTGTGTTGATTGTCATTTTGTTTTCAGCTGTAATGTACTAAAAATAATATATATTAAAAGAAGAGATAGGCTGGGGGAGACAAAAAGAGAAAGAGAATGAGATCAATGGCATGTTACATTAAATATGTACACCTTTGCCACATCCAGATATGATGGGAAGGCATCAATGTGCCATAAAATCAATCACAGTGCTATGATATAACAAATAGAAACATTAATGCTTTCCCATCATAGCATTTTGATTGATTTTATGACACATTAATGTGCCATAAAATCAATCACAATGCTATAATATTACAAATAGAAACATTTATTTAACTATGCCATATTGGATATATGTTTTCAAAGTTGATACCTGCAATTGCAAAAACTGAATTATTAATGTCATGCAGTGTTGCAATTAATATTTTATAAATAATATCCTCTAATAAAGTCTAATATTTGTTTCTGGGTATTGAACCTACATACAATTAATCTGGTGTATTTATTGTCTAATGCAAGCACCAAGAGCTATTGGAGCAGGCATGTATGGTTGATAAAAATATCTAGGTATGCTGCTTAATATGCTATAGAGTGGTGAACGGAAAAACTCCCTCTGTGCCTTGCATTCAGACCTATTGCATACTGTGCCTCTCTGAGGTGAGTTTGTCCTGATGCATTTTACAGTTTTCTGCTATCTGCTCTGCAGCTGTACAGCAGGGAAAATAAAAAAAAGATATAAAACCATAAAAACTAACTGTCTTGGATGGCTAATCAATGCTGTATTATAGACTATTGATAGGTCACTCTACTTACACAACTGAAGGGTGTTTACAGTCTTGAATTAATCCTTCCATTGGCTGAGGAGGACCTGCTTGTACCTCTTCATGTCACTGTAATGGTGACAATATTGTTCCACTGTTCATTAAATGACAGTTGCACTGGAGACAGCCTTGGCCAAGATATTTCAAGCCTTAGCCTTATACTGAGACCCAGCCCCACTGCAGTAGCCTTCAGTTGTAGTGCCTGTCTAGAAATGCCACAAAAATTCTGGATTTCTAAACTCTCCACCTTTGTGCTCTAAATGAACACCTTCCCCAACTTTGCCAGCAATGTCTGCAGAAGCTAAGCTAAAAAGTATGTGTTTGAATTAGTGCACAGTTCATATCTTGCATGCAACAGCTTGTGGGCAAATATGCACCAGCTTGTGGGCTTGTTAGCTATATTATACAACTGAAGGCACAACAATGGCTTAGTAGATGCATTGGCAATGATTACATCAAAAAGCATGGAAGGTGTGAAATATGGCAGTGAGATATGGCCATGTGTGTTGCTTAACCTATTGACGTATGTTCCAGTGTTAAATACTGAAATGGTGCTTGTTATAATCATTATTGGTTGGAGGAAAAATGGTATAACTTGTGATATATTGGGTTGCTGGGACTTACACACTAGTAAACTTAATAAGTACCACCTGGGAATTGAACCCATGAGAATAAGAAGGATCAAATGTTATTAACTTTCAGTGTCAGAGGAGAACTTATTTTTAACATGTTATTTACAGCTGTACTAATATAAGAATAAATGGAGATATACTTAAGAGATGCCTGTATGTATATGAGTTTGAATAGTCATTGAACCATAGTTCTGTGTAAAAAGTAGTATTTATATTTGTAAGTACATTTCAGATGAATGGAGTTACATGACCTGAGTAATACATGTTGGGATCTGTTACATACATGCTTCACAAGACATACTGTCCTAAGCACATAGTTATGATAGGTGATGAGTCATAATTATTATAACAAAACTAGTGTGCACATCATACCTATGCAAGTGCATTCTAAATAAAATATCTTCATTGTTATGTTTAATATACTTTACATACACTATATTGGACTTATATAGCAAGCATACTAATTTGTATTTAGTGTTATATTCTTAATGAAGATGTGAAAAAAATTGCATTGTGCCCCTCCCAGTAAAGTATCTGTAAACTGGATTCAACCTGTACATCACCTGCTTTCTTTCTCTACAATCACTGCACTTGCACTTTGTATAACAGTGAAAGTAAACTGACACATGCATTTTATGCACTCAGTACTATCCAGAGTGCTGATGGCCATGCACCAGTGCCCAGCTCTTTGCATTACCGAAGGCAGCCCAAATTAAAATTTTTCCTTTTTTCCTTTTGCTGTATTTTTTTCTGTTGCTGAGTGACAAGCAAATGCAAAAGGCAGTAAAAAAAAAACAGAAAACAATTACAGGGAAAATTAAAACAATTCAATGGTATATTGACCAATGAGCAGAGCAAGACATGCATTACACTGATGCATTTATCCTTCTTACATCTGTTTGCCACATCAGAACTTTAATTTCTGTCACACATTATCAGGAATTTAGGTAATGCCAACTAATGGGAAAGGGGACAGACAGCAGCTCACAAGCTATCAGCAATATGGAGACTAGCTGAGTTTCCAACAACAACACATTCATATACTAAAATATGGGTCAGTACTTATTCAGAGTGCCTCATGAAATTTATTTGTAAACTGGATTTGAACCCTGCATCATCTATCTTCTTTCTTTAAGATCACTGCATTTATATCTTGTACCACACAGAAAGTAAGCTGACATGTGCATTTTCTTTTCTCAGTACCATCCAGATTGTTGATGGATGTGCACTGACACCAGGCTAGTTTGCAGTAATGAGGGCAGCCCATTTACATTTTCCACTATTTTTGCTGCTGAGTGAGGCACAAATGTAAAAGGAAGTAAAAAATATACAAATAAATCATATTTCAGAGCAACACAATTAAAGGACATATCTAACAAGGAACACATTGCATTAACATGATGCAATCATCTGTTTTCACATCTGGTTGAAACATCACAAATAGCATTTCTGTTATCATCATCAGGATTGCATGTAATGACAATTGTTTAGAAAGTAGACACAGAGGAAGTTGATTGCTGACTCAGTATATATAATTAATAATGACAAAAAAGTAAAAATAAATGTATTATTGTCATGCTGAATAACTGTGAAATATGGATAGGTTCTCCATTCTATGTGACACTCATGTCCACATTACTCATGTTACTGCTTTTGTGTTATCACACTTTATAAAATATCATATGTTGCATCATCCATAGAACATTTTGTTATTAATAATGAGAAGAGTTGAGTTTCCAACAACATATTTGAAACAGCAATGCACATGGACTATAAATAAGATGTTAGCACTTTTACATAGACTGTAGCCTGTTCATTTTATATACAGTATTGCTGCATTAATATTTATTCTGAAGTTAAAAAAATGTAAACTGGATTCAAGCCCTGCATTATGTGATATTTTTAAGCTTACTTCACTTACATCTTGTGCCACAGAGATAAGTAGCTGACAAGTGGAATTTCTTCACTCAGTTCTGTCAAGAGTGCTGATGGAAGCACACCGGCACCAGTCTCAATTGCACTGCTGATGGCATTTCAAATTAAATGTCTGTTTCTTTTCCTTAGGAACTGAACTCTCATTCACTGTTATAGACCACTACCTGCCAAAAGTGTGCAATGCTAAATGGCACACAATGGATCAAAGGAGAAAAAAACAACAAAGGAAACATTATGAAACAAACAATTAAAATGTGCATTTGTGATGTTTCCTCAACTTTATTGTCTTGCAACATGAACATATGCTCCTTAAACATCACTACATTCACACAGACAGCACCCTGTCTGGGTTTGAACCATCAAACCAGGGCATTAACAACACACACTAGAAATTATTATCACTATTTGCCACAGACGCAGCCACACACTAGAATGAAGAAAAAGTAAATTGCACATACTAAGATGTGACATTGTATTAATTCACATTAAAAGCATAACAGGACCAAGTTCTGAAACTTGTCCTTTGTAATTTGCCAGTAGATATGCTGAGGAATGGGATATTAGCAACAGTTAAGGTCATATTTCCTCTCACAAAATACAAATAATATTTGCAGCACTGTAGCTGTTTTCTTCACTTTACTTTCTTACCTTCATTCCCTTATGTATGTTTTTTTAGTAACCATGGAATCTGATTTGCATTGCTATTGATATCTGTTTCAATGAGTAATGTGCTGCCTTAGAATTACAGACAAATTTTACTCATAGGCACAAAGTGTGGTCATAAACAATTCACATAAATGTTAGGAATGCTGCTCTTCTAAGTCAGTCAAGGTAATTCCAGACTTTCTTGTTAGTCTCTTCTCCCTGACACAGCCTTTGTAAGTGAAAATCAAATAGGAAAGATGATGAAACACTGATTGTTCCTGCAGTCAGGCTAATCATTCAAACTCGCAAGCCCTGCACAGTTAACACTTCTCAACACTCATCCTTGCAGTGTTAGGGCATTTGCACATGATCATGTAGGTCCTTACACCATGTTTCCATGAACTTAGTGCCAACTGTGGAATTCATGAATGCTAATGAGTTCATACCTTATTTGCATATTCACAGTACTCAGAGGACTGAATCTGCCTATTTCAAGGTAATAGATGCAAAGGTTCATAGCTATTTCCAAGGCTAACAACCACTAGTGCCTTTATAAGGCTAGTGATGGAATTCAACCCAGTTATGACCCTATGTATCATGGACATTTATTAGAAGAGGTTAAATTAGTTAGAATTAGTTAGGAAGTTTCTAGAGGTTATGTGGGGGTATGTTCATTAGGGGATTACTCTCTGTCTCTCTCTATCTGAGACATGCGATCCAGATCAGGGGTGAATTTCATTTTTCTTCCATTGGTCAAGGTTACGGTTAAATAGGGTTGGGAATGGACTCTGATTCACATGGATGGGGATCCTCTAAGACACACGTTTCAAGTTCCAATATGATATGGTATGGATGATATGGAATCCAATATGATCCAAGGATCTCCAAGGGATCATATTGGAGTCCATACTTAGGAGTCTACATCTGTAAGTGCAGTCATGGCAGTCATTAGTTTTAATTGTTTTATTTGTTTTAAAATTTCAGTTTCATATACACTACACACACATTTATGAATTTATTTAATTGCAAGAGGAAATGTGATAGCTTTCCTTAATTAATCAAAATTAATAGATTGCCTTTATTAGAAATCATAAAAACAAAGAAAGAAAGCAGATTAATGCACTGAATATACGCTCATCATTTCAGTCAGGTGTTAATTTACAATGGAAAAGAATTAAAGCAGAGACATGTGCCGTACAGGCTCCAAATCCCTGTAAAGGAAGCTTAACATTATTGTTTCCTATCCATGGCAAATCAAGACATTTGCAAAATGGTACTTACTGTCTTTCTCATGGAAAGACCAGTACTATGAGACATTACTGGCTATTGCAGGATATCATAAGTATAACAAAACTGGGCATTTCTAACAGTGCTTCCTAGATATTAAGAGGGCAGACAATGTATCCTTGGTTTTTCATTGATGTGAAGATAACTCGTATATTTCTGCATCATATCATGGACTGGATACTGAGCAGATTGTATACCATGCAACTTCTGTAAAGAGTGCACATAGCTGTTAGCAATATTTCAGCCATTCATTTCAACAGGGGTAACTCTTTCTCTAACAGAAGGCTTTACCTACACAATTCTCTGTTCATAAATGCAGTTTACAGTTTACTAAATAGGGCACTTGCAGCTGTTATAATAGCATGCAGTGTACAGGAGCATCTTAATGGTATTCAGAGTCATGCTAATTATACATATGAATGAATTGCATTACAGCTAAGCAGCACAACTCTTCCTCACTTTGTTGTCATTCTATGTAGATGCTATCAGCAGTAGCATTATTGTGTTTTAAATAAATAGTGACAAGGATTCAGAGAGATTCACTCAGCCCTTGCTAAGTGGTCAACATTTGTTGGTCATTTAGTGCAATGGGGAGAACCACCAACCCAGAGACATGGTAAAGTCACACAAAAGAACACCTCATCGGTGGCTCATTACCATGTTCCTGGTTCAAACACTGTTTTGTCAGACCTAACCGCACTAGTGTTCTCACCCTACCAGCTCAGGCATTGCACCCCCTAAACACACATGGCATTCAGTCATTGATGCACACATAAGCAGGCATGCATGTGCACATACACATGTACCCCCCCACACACACACACACACATGCACACACTCACACGCAAACATGCACATTCAAGCATCCACAAAAAAGCCTCAACACACTCGCTTATATGCACAGAAACACATGCCCACACATGCCAATACACAGACATACACAAACAGAGTCAGCATTAACTACCACTGTGCAACCTTCAAGACAGACAAACATACAGACACACACACACACACACACACACACACACACACACACACACACACACACACACACACACACACACACACGCACACAGTTTTTATATACTTCTCTGTACCATGTCTAGGTTCATATATACTTACTCTGCTACTGATCTGTGAGGATATTAAGAAATCTAGCCTTATATTCCCATGGCAGTTTTTAACCCTTATATTTTGTGCACAAATAATTTGGGGATGGGGGAAGAATAAGGAAATGCTGGGTCATTTACTCATTGCCCTACTAAACCAGGGGTGAATTTGTAGTTTCCCATCCATTCATTGAAATTATGTTTGAAGAGAAGTACTTTGCTTTATGTGGAGTGGAAGGTGGTTCCATAGAAGAGGTATTCTATGTGATTCATACCTTTCTCTTCAACATGTTCTATTTATGTTGCAAAAGAGATTCAGATCTCTTGAGTTTGGGTTCACACTATCAATTGACTTGTGCATATGTAATAGGTCTTAAAGGATGTATACCCAAGGTAAAAAACAAAACAAACGGACTAGCCGCAAACTCAAAACTTAAAAAAATGAACACAGTTTAGTGCGATAATGACACAATAGAGGCAGTAACAATTAGTGCTTTCTTTCACTTTAATAAAAACGTGAACTTCTTCAGAAAAAAGACAATGTGCCCTCCCAAACACATGTTTTTTAAATCCATTAGACAGGATATGATGTCATAAAGTTCTCAATTCTTTTTTTGTATATACAACATAAAATTAGAAAATATTTATCATGTTTATAAAAATTTATAACAGTCATTATATTGACTTACTTCGTATTAAATATCTACAAATGTATCTAATTTGTCTATATATAACAGTTGGAATACATTTTTATTTACTATTTTATTTCGCACTAAGCTGTGTTCATTTTTTTAAGGTCTTAAAGGATGGTGTCTGCTAAGGCCGAATATGTGAGGCAGAGGTCATCTCTTAGTAGCATGTATTATACTGAGTAGATGGACAAGGCTTTGAGATGTTCTGCATAATTTTTGTGATTTAGGCTCTTGATTTTTTTGTTTTTTTACTGAGAAAGCGCTGTAGTCATTCCAGTTGAAACAAGTGTTTAGATATCAAATGGGATGTTATATTGATGAGAGCAGAATACAGTAGAATGATTACTTTCCTGGACCTGGATGCCATACCTCTAGATGTAAGCTGTGAGATGAAAAAACACTTCCTCACAAGAGTGGGTTTGTGGTGATCAAAGAACAGTTCATTGCCAACATAAATTCTCAGATCCCTGACTATGGCATAAATTTTCAGGGGTGTGTTGTCAATATGATATGTACAAGGGAAGTCACCCTTGCCAAAATATAAAACTATACATTTGTTGGCATTTCATTTTTGTGCATGGTTTTGACATCAGCTATTGGTTTCAGAAAGGCCCCACCAGAGGGTTTTGGGATCTTCAAGGGAGTTTATGATGGCACCAAGTTTACAGTTGACTGCAGTCATGATCAGCTATAAATCCTTAATATTTACATTGACATCCAAAAAGTAAATGCCAAAGGGTAGTGACCCAAGGACTGAACCCCATGGTACACCACTAGTGCTAGATCTTTTGGAGGAGGTAGATTATCATCCCTAATTTTCCAGGTTTTATTTGTGAGCCAGTTTGCTGTCCATTGACTTACACTGAGATTTACATTTAGCTGGGAAAATTTATCTACAATACTTGAATGTATGATGGTGTTAAATTCCTTTGGGAGATCTAGGTATGGATTGTATACTGATTTGCCCTCCTCCATTGCTTCAGTAACATTCTTAAAAATGTCATCCAGATTAAGGAGACATGATCTGTCCTTGATGAATTGAAACTGGCTTGAATCTAGAGTTTACAGATCACTTATGTCATATGTATTAATCCCATAATGATCCTTTTTGTAAACTTATAAATGAGGCTGGTCAGGCTTATAATTTAAAAATTGCCTGGGTCCATTGACACCCATCTTTTGTGCAAGGGGATGACAGTTATTATACTTAATTTAGCAATCATGAAGTCTGTTTGGGGGTTGATATTGCATGATCTTTGTAGGGGATCTGACAGGTCATGTTTCAGGATAACCAGCAGACAGCTGGTATATTATCTGGCACGATAGAATTAGTGTTTCTGCCTTCTATAGCACCTGAAGGACTTATTCTTAGGAAATTTGAAGGGGGTATAAATGCAGGTATATGATCTGGGAATATAGGAGGGAACAGGGGTTGAATTCTGAACTAAATTTGTCTTTTAGTATATTGGCTATGACCTCTGGATCTGAATATGTGATATCTTTTTCTATTGGGTCTGTGCTGTGATGGGAGTTTGTTTGGAGATATCTAACATAATAAAAGTAGGCTTTCTGGTTGTCTTGAATCTGGGGGGGGGGGCTACTTTTACTTGCTGTCAGGCTTTGGTTGGGTTGATCAGGGTCCAGAGTTCCTTGCTAAGTTTAGCAAGAGCATTATTTGCATCTTGAGTGTAAAATTTATTTCAGCATGAAATTTTTTTTTCTTTTATTATAGAGCCTGTTTATATCAGGGGTTTAATTTTTAATCTGGTGTTGTATTTTACTTTGGGGGAGGGGCACAGATGTATCTGTGAAGTTCTTTACACATTCATAGAATCTGGCAGTATAATATTCTCTGTAAGCAGTGGAGTCATCAAGATGAAAGGGGCTTTTGAATTTAAACAGGTCATCACTCAGTTTTATTAGACTAGCCTTGGAATAATCTCTAAATACCAAAGTACTGGCAGATACATCCAGCTTCAGTCTTAAGGAGAATGTGAAATTACAATTTGTGGGAAGCAAAGTTACCAAATATTGGTAAGGACCAAGTACACGAGTTTATCATCATTGGTTGAGGTGCAGACTAATTGGGCCAGAGAGTCTGTGTTGATGAATTCCAGAACTTTCTGTGCATACATGTTTGATGATATACAAGTCTCTCAGTTAAAGGAGGAGGAGTTGAAGTTTCCTAGGAGAATGGTGTTTGGCTTAATGCATAGACTTCATACTGTGGTAAGTGTGGAGGCATGGGCTGAGGGCCCCATAGAGGAGGTCCTATTGCTAGCAATGATATGGTAAGGGTTTTGTTAATAGTAGGTTGGATGTGGAGGAATTCCTGGTTATTATCTTGTTGTCAGAGTCTGTCAATTACATTTTTTAAAGAATATGCATGCACTGCTACCTTTATTGCCTTAATCTAAAGAAGTGAATGGGTGAATGCTGATAAAAGCATTCACTTTATCCTCCTACATAAAAAAGAAATAAACTCAGCACAGCTATTCTTTGAATCAGTCTTTTAAGTTAATTTGGGGCCCCCACCATTTCTGGGTTGGGGTTAGTACAGTTTGCACATGACTATTTGTCATTAGCTACTCTCTCAAACTGCCATATTAGCATATGGCTTCCCCAGTGATACCACTATGAGCACATCCATGTCATGGAAAGACCATAGCAGGAGATTGCTCCTTGAACTGGAAATGCATACCATGATGCAGAATTCATCCAGGTTAAGGCTTTAGCACAGCAATATGCTTTTCTGAATTCCAGGGATTATTTTTCAGTTTCTAAGTAAGCTATGAGTGAAGCATTTCTTCAGTGCAAACCAATGCTTTAACAGCCTCAGGAGAACCTTCCTAGTTGTACAAATATTACTAGCTTACTGACTTGTGTGAAAGATTGCAATATTCCTTATGCATTAACAAATTACTACTGCATGACGTTATAGTTTATGTGTAAAGAGAAACATATTCTTGCAAAATAAGTATGTGGTGATTAACAGAAAACTGATAGCTAAATGAAACATTTAATTATATACAATTTCATGAAGGCACAGTGGGCTAAATAAATGAAAAATAATAAGCCAGTTTTAGGCAGCATTACTTTGCCATCATTTTCCATTTTTACACATTTTGTTTTGGGAAGTGTTTGTAATAAAGTAGAATGATACTAGATTCATGGTAGCAATGCTTGGATACCTTTGAATCTTTTCAGTTTAATTTTCCTTTTCAGTCTGAAGCACTGCTTTGTTGTTTCATTTTAGATTTACAAATACTATGCACTGTCCTGGCTTGCATGACAGTTTACTATTTGGCTTATACATTAGCAGACTGCCATTTGATGGAGGAAAACATTATTTAATATACAGTAGAAACAATTCTGATATTACAGAACAAGTGTTCATTCTGATCATAAGCTGATACACAATTTATATTTGTAAAATGTGAACTATCCCACAAAGATCTTTAAGTGAAAAAGTTAGAAATTCCAAGGAACCAAAAGCAAAATACATTTCTAATATGAAACAAGAGCAAGGCTGTGACAGGCAGCAAATGCATTCTAGATACATTTTTATGGTTGAAATTGTCATTGTTTCTTTATATAACTAGACAGATGTTAGTCAGTGAATTATATATTGGTGAAATGGATCATGAAGTAGAACTACATACGACTGTAAATGCAACTGAAGGTAGCTTAAAGTTCTTAGGTAACTGACTCTAGCTATTACTTTGTATATTTTTCTAAATATGACAATGAGATTTTAAAGACTATTCTCTGCTCAGAAATGCAAAACAAATTTGCAATTTAATTGATATATACAGTGAGTTAATGTATAGACTCTTTTATTAAGCACTCATAAATTATTGTCTAATTTCTCCAAACTTCACAAAAATGTGAATTGATACCTCATGTGCCCAACTATAAATATATCTCTTGTTTTTAAACTGTACTACATATTGTATGCACAGCCAAAAAAATTGTAAACCACACTATATCAGCCCAGGTCAAGGATAATAATACACATTGACCAGTACCTGGTTTATGAAAAAATATCATTCAAATAGACAACTAGCTAGCTGGATAAATAGATTGATAGATAGATAGATAGATAGATAGATAGATAGATAGATAGATAGATAGATAGACAGATAATTAAACAAATATGATCCATAATGCAAATGCTGATGTGTTTATGAAATGCCCATGTAATTTGGGGTTTTGGAATCCTCACACAACACTACTAATGTTCTATTACTTTCACTGACAGTTTCTTTTTGTATTATGTTTATTTAGGCATTGTTGCTTTAAAGAATCAGTCTGTTTATGCTTTACTGAATTATAATTGAAATGTAGAAGTGGTCTCTGTGATTTAACACTGTTTTATTAGCTTCATTCTATTTTTATGCAGTATTATAGCAACTTTAAAGGATGCACAAAAGGATATTAAATACCATTTGTGAGGGCTGTGAAAAACCTGCTTCCTAGTGCTGGTGTTTCTGTGTAAATGAATAGTATTCTTTTGAGAACAGTAAAATTAATTTGTGTTATATTAACCTGACTGTCAGTATATTTTACAAATGACCAAAGGAAACAATGTTAACTTATCGAAACTATGAGAAAAAGTGGTGGAAGATTTGTGGGTTTTGTAAAGTTTCAATATTTCAATCAGTTTATAGTGATCAGCCAATTCATTACAACAGTAATATTCATTGTTGTTTCAGAGTCTGGGTAAGTTTAAGGAAATATTGATTTTTTTCTCTGTTTTGTTGATGAGCCCTCCCTTAATATGATGGTCTATCCATCGAGCTATAAAATAAAATTAAGACCTAGACCCATCCACAATTGGCCTAAATGGAGGATTATTAAGGCTTTTGTGGATTCTTGGCACTTTTTGCAGTTAATTAATACTTTACCATATAGTGATTCAGGATTGTTTGTGACCACTGATGTGCACGATTTATTTTCTGTGATACCACAAGATATTGGGTTGCAGTGGTTTGAACAACTATTTGGCAATGGTAATTTAAGTAACACTAAAGTAAATGCATGTGTTTTACTTTTGTTTATAGTCCTAAAAACAGTTTTATTTATATTGAGGGACAGATATATAGACAAGTTTCAGGAGTTGCAATGGGGGGCCCCTGTGCACCAAACTTTGCTAATTATGTCATGGCCCAATGGGAAATAAATTACATTTTCTCAAGTTAGTTTGTTGGATGTTGGTCTTTATACAGCAGGTATTTGGGTGTTGTGTTTATTTACTGGACAGATACAGTTGAAAAGTTAAATGAATTTTTGTTGTACATTAATAACATTGTGCATTTTTTGAAATTCTCATTACAATATGATAGAGAAAAACTTTCCTTTTTAGATGTGGAAATTGGGAAGGACACTTCCAACAAATGTTGCTATTCCACCATCTATTGAAAACCCACCATTTGCCAGTACTTAGACTATTCCAGTTGGCACCCTATATACCAAAAAAAAAGCAGAGGTCAAGGGCCAACTTGTGTGTATGGCAAGAATGGTATCCAACATAGATTCATTTTACATTGAGAGTAATAAAGTATTGGATATGTTTTAAGAAAAGAGGTTACCCTGAACAGGTTTTGGTTGATATTTACAATGAGGTTGTCACCAAAAGGATTAATGGGGTATGCACACGTATTTTAGGAAGAGTGATTGAGTCTAATAGGGAAGTTGATGGTACGCCAGTACATCAAATTAGTGCATATAGGAACAGTTTTATTACAACTTTTACATTAGAAACCCCCTGTATATATGAATGTTTATGCAAAAACTGGGAAGTATTTCTCAGGGAATTTGACTTATTTGACATTGTGGGACAAAAACCCATGGTGGTGTATAAAAAGGGGAAATCCCTTAAAAGTTGTTTGGAGAAGAGATCTAGTGTAATCTGGCAAAATGATAGGTTAAACATGGGTACCAAAAATGTGGTAACTGTTTATCTTGTCACTATGTAAATAGTGCTGACAAATTTACCATTAATCAAAAAGTTTATAATATAAGGGGATATTTTGCCTGTAATACATCAAATGTAGTTTATTTAGCATAGTGTAACCAATGTTCCACATTTTAAATTGGAAAGACTAGCAGGCATTTTAGAAGACATGCATATGAACATATTTTAGATATCAAAAATAAAAAATCGACCAATGCCCTTTAAAGGCATATTGAAAAATATGATTCACATAATTTTAACATTTTAATTATTGACAGGTTAAGAAAGATGCTCAAGGTTGGGTAACTGATGAGCACTTAGATAAAATTGAGCTTTGATGGCAATTGTTACTGAATGCCTGTAGTTTTCCAGGCTTAAATGATTCCTGTTCTATTAGGTCTCTATTTAAATAAAAAATTTATGGCATGAGTTAGGAAAATTTTTATGGTACATTATATACAAATTGTATGAGCACAATGTATATATTTTAAAATATTTTGTAACATTTGTTAGCTTGTTGGTCTGTTTTATCATGTGACATGCTTTGAGGGGTATATAAGGGTGTGTTTGTTAAGATTCATTGTTCTGATGAAGTTCTGTCAGACGACAGTGCTTAATAATACAGTTCGTGTATCAGTTTGTGGTTCTGTGACATAAAGTTGTGGCTTCGAGACCAGATGGCTTCTTGGCTTCCTTGAAGACTGTCCATTAGGTTGTCTATTGCTGTCTGTACCATGTTACACAATATAATTGTTAGGAAAAATCTTCAACAAGGACAGCAAGGGACATGACCACAATTTCAAGGTAGGGCCAGCAGCAGCAGATACAGATGAGGATTCTAAGGAAGAACCACTAGCTGCAAATGGGGCTGGTAGATAGAGGCATTGAACAGTATGCCCTGACTAAAAGGCAAAGGACAGCACACACAATTAATGCCTAGGTCAAAGCCTAGGATCCCATGCAAATGCATACAGGAAAATTGTTGCCTGTCAAAATGCACAACCTTTACTTAATCATGTAATGGCTGTGCTCTGATAGCATCAGACAGGGGCAACCCCCAAGGAAACAAGTTTTACCTGTAGTAATGACAACCTAAGTAGAAAACCTGTAATGAAAATAAGAAAGTTACATAACAGAGTGCTTTCATATGGAAATATGTGTATGCCCCAAAGCAGAGCATTTGTCTAAGATGTACATTTATGTCAGCTATATGTCTTATATCTGATTTTTACAATGTACAGTTATTCAATTGTCAACTGTCTATAAAATGCTGAACAAGTCAGTGATACTCTCACTTGCACAACTATATCAAGAAACAAGACTGACTTACAATACTAACGGAAATACATATATAAGCAATCATTCACAAATGAGTAGGAACAAGAAATTAATTCATTATCTTTTACAGTACATATTAATAAATGCAAACTTGTGATAGCATTTGCTATCCACTGTGTGTATCAGACATGTATGCAATCCAAAGTCACAAAGATATGTGCAAAGGGCAGGCCACAGTCATTTGTACAGGTTGGGAAGCTGCCGGAATGAGGGAAGGGCTGGCACCAAAGACGTAAGTGTATGCAAGTAACATGCACTTATCAGAGTATACAGTGCTCAGGGCCAGTAACAACAAATGTACATCACTCAACAGTACTGTTTAGATAGCTTGCATGTGGAGATTTTTTTCAATGTGTGTGTGTGTGTGTGTGTGTGTGTGTGTGTGTGTGTGTGTGTGTGTGTGTGTGTGTGTGTGTGTGTGTGTGTCTGCATGAACACAATCAAACACTGTGCTAACAGAATATCCTGGCATCAAAGACAGGTTTTAGCCATACATGGTAGAGTAGTCAGTTCAGTTTCATTACTCCTGACAACAAGAACTGCCTCTTCCATGAGTTGCATTCCTACTTCCACATCCCTGGCTACAAGTCAGGGTGCCACCTGAATGTGAGAAATGTCTGCTGGATGAGCTTTCCTCATAACTACATTCAGGACCATGACTCTATGGTGCGCCATGTCTGGGTTTGGACACCACAGTCAGATATGTCATGTAGGTGGAGATGAATTCCTCTGCAAAGTATGTGAGAAGTTAAACTTAAAAAAAAAAGTAGGTGGGCTTTTCCTTCTTTTGATTCCAATGCAAGGAAATAAAAGTTTAAAAAGTACAAGCAGGTTTCTGGTACCTACGCAATACTGGAACCATATTGTAGGAAGGAAAGAAACCTAAGTATTGTGTTAAACTGTAGTTGAGGGCTTAGTTTTCCTTTAATGTTCCTTCAAAACTGTCACCCAAAACAATTTTTGTGAATGTTTTTAATAAATACTGCCTTCTGTATTTGCTCTTCATTCAATATTATTCAAACATGGTTGACTGCCAGAGGGGAAAGTGAATATCTTAGTGTAGGCTGCCTTATGAAGCTCAAACCAGCCTTGGCAGTGTTGCACGAGTGTCAGTGCTATGAACAGTACATGGTGAAGAAAATCCACCTGTGAGGTAATTTTCTCTGTGGCATAAGGTGCAAGTGCAATAATCTTAAATAAAGAAAATCAGTGTTTAATGGTTCAAATCCTGCTAAAATATACTTTTACAAAAGGTATTAGAATCCCATTTCTCACAACATTTTGATTAGGACTGTAAAATAAAGACACACGATAATATTAACATGTTTATTGCGAGCAATGTATCAATAATATTTGCATGACTGAATCTTTCTATTTAGCATAAATCATTAATGCTTCACATATAACATCAAGTTAATATATGTACCATTTCTGAAACATGACAATGATGACATTTACTTTGAAATTTACTTGCATATATGTGATGGGCACAATGCTTCTGTTCTAATCATCATGACTCATCACATATCCTATGTGTTTAAGACAGTTATGTCTTGTGAAGTATTATGTAATATATTCCAACCTGTATTACTCAGGTAATTAACTGCATCCATCTGAAATATATTTACAAACAGAAATATTTCCTTTTACATAGGAATGCATTCACAAGAGTAAAGTTGCACACATACAGGCTTCTCTGAAGTGTAGCTTCATTCATTCTGAAATTAGTATATCACAAATTTCCATACTTTAAAGGAAGTTCTCATGTGCAATGTTAATTAATAAGCTAACTTTCAATGTTTTGCGTGCTCTATTCATGAGTGTGATTCCCAGCCGGTACAATATTTTAACATTGTGCAATCCCCAGCATCACAATATGTCACAATTCATCCTCTTTCTCCTTCCAAACTGCAAGGATTAAAAGACATGCCATTATGCATTTTATTGCTGACCACTGGAACCTGTGTCAATAAGGTGTGCATCACACTTAGCAAAGCCCAATGCCATGTTTAACACCTTTATTGCTATTTGATGTAAGTAGTGCCATTTTGACTGCCGAGAAGTCAATCTGCTTTCAATTGTGCAAATGGAGTGGCAAGGCTGTGCATGCTTGTTCACAAACAGTTACACATGAGAAATGAATTGGGCACTGATTCAGACATATCTTGTTAGCTTGACTTTCGCAGACAAGGCTGGTGGTGGAGTGAATGTTACTAAATTTAGAGCCCAAAGGTAGGGTGTTGAGGAGCCCAGGATGTTTTTGGCACTCCGTGTAAAGCACTACAGCTGTAAGCAGATGCAGGAGATTATACTGGATCTTAGTATCAGGCTAAGACTTGCAATAGCTTAGCCAAGGCTGTATTCAGTGCAATAGCATTCCACACACTAGGGCACAATGTCATCACCACTATAGTGACCTTAAAAAGCACAAGTAGGACATCCTAAGCTGATGGGAGGCTGAATTTAGGACTGTAATCACCCCTCAGTTGTGTAAGTATACTGACCCATAATCTGTCTATGATATGGCGCTAATTATCTAGCCAGCCAACACAGTCACTCATTATGCTTTCATATATATTTAGTTTGTTTTATACTGTGCAGCTGCAGAGGAAATAGTTGCAAATTGTGAGGCACACCAGGAGAGATCAACTTGCCTCAGAAATGAACAATTCAAATATGGTAATTGCAATTAGTACATATGAGTAGCTATATCTTGTATGTCACAGGGAAATAAAGGCTGCTCTTTCCTATATCCTAGCAGAGTGATTTCTCTATTTTATGACACATTGTATTTATTTATTGCCCCCAAAATTGTGTTAAATAAATAAATTAGTGTGACATGCCATGGATCTAGTTATCTTTTATTTTTGCCTTCCCAACCCTATCTCTCTCTCTCTCTCTCTCTCTCTCTCTCTCTCTTGTTTTACTTTTTGTATTTGGTTTTAGAATATATTGACATTCTTCTGTTTGCATGCCATGCTGCTGAAAACAAAATAACCAACAGCACAGAGAGATAGACTGATCACTGCAGCTCGGCCTGCTGTACCTCCAGAGATGGCAACCCAAGGATCCAGCACTTTGTGTTCACAACATATCAGTGTTGTCTCCACAACTCCTGCTCTATCTACTGCATTTGTGTCAGGTAGCAGTGTCCCGGCAGTGGTACCCTCTGGGAGCAGCACCAGTGGATGTGGTGATTTTGTCACCCAGCAGAGTCTAACAGGGCTGGTGGAGAATACCATAGAGAAGGGCCTCAATGCACATGTCCTGTACTGGATTGCTAAAATTATGTCACATCCAGCACTGACCCAAGCAGCTGATACAGGAGACAGTGATGACAGTTCTGAGAGTTAGGACTAGATTCACTTTGTTCATAAGCTGGACATGGGTGTACCTCTGATGTCTTCTACCTATCACAGTGTCCCCCAAATGATTCTCTGTCACCATCCTATCTGTTTTATATGTCCTGTATGTCTGTGCATGCTTCCTAACCTAACTTACCTATCTGACCCCCACTCATTCCTAAGCACCTTCCACAGCATCCCCCTCAAAAAAATGTATAACTCATATATAGCTCTCCACTTTGTCTATGTCTCATCTTGAAACACTTGGGTGTACAGACACTGTAGTGATATTTCAAAGGCTAACATGAACAGCGCCCTATTTAAACATAGGTTGACTTGCACACAAAGTCATTTTTTTATACTTGAAAAGGTGCATACTAGCATGAGATGGGACCTATGGGAAAGCGAAACTTGAATATAGGGAACTACTATGGTAGGTCAGACTCAATGCTGCCTGTGAAGATATTGGATGTTGTTGGCTGTGCTAGCATGACTGGCTGAAGTTTTGTGGACAGGTTTATTTTTTTTTGATTGTTACTTTGATTTAACAACAACAACTTTGATTTATGTGAGATATTTGAATCAAAGAGTGTTCTTCTGGCTGACCAATAGTACGTGTTTTTTTTAAACAAATTCTGAATGTTGGTTATGCCAGTCAGCTGACCTAGCTGTGATGTCATTGTGTGCCAGTACTGAAAAGAATAGAATCTCCACAGTAGCTGTTTTGTTTACTTTTTAAAGTCTGATATCAGAGAGTAGAATTTTCATAACAGCTTTCTGTGACTTTTAAAACAAATGCTGCTATAAAAGCAGATTATGAGTTAGTTGAGTTGAGTGGAGTTGAGTTGGCAGTTGTTTCTGGAATAGTTCAGTAGTTATCACTCAGAGTTTTCTAGAGTTGTTCATCAGAAATAGTAAGAGTTGCTATTCCAGTTGCTGAGGACTAGACAACAGCCTGAAGAGTGAACATATATTCTTATTTTGCCCTGCAGAAGTAAGAGTATCATCTTGCCTTCCTGAGTTAATTAGATTAGATAGTTAGAGTTTTTCTTCAATCAGTGTGAAATGTATCCTACACTGTGGAACTCTGTGGTTTATTGGAATGAGTTATTCAGTGTATATATGTTTTAAACTGTTTTATTTATTAAATAATTTTTTACCTTTTATTGTGGCTAGTTATTTAGAAAGTACTTTTAGTAACCTGAGAGTGTTTATGCTTATTGTGATAACACCAGGGCCACTACAAAAAGCCTTACAGCTTGGATTACATGCTACCATTTAAATCAATATTTATTTTATCCAGTATAATTGAACACCCCTTTTTGAGGGGTATTGTTATATTTGACTGGTGGCAGCCACTACCTTGTAATTTTGGGAAAGAAGACATAGCAGGTAAATCTGTGACACTCTTTCCCAAGACTGTTTGCATGTGTGAATATCAAGAAGAGTGAGTGTGACAATTACCTAGAATGGGTACATGGTGCTCTGCAGTGGTTAGTGTGAAGACTAATTTTTAGACCTGGACTAAAGCATATAGTCCAGTCCCAGGTTTGGAGCCTGTTCTTGGTGTACTCTTAGGGAAATTGCGTATTTCTATCCCTGCTTTCAATGATGTTCCCTTACCTGAGACAACAGTGAGGACTGAGCCTCCTTAGTTACTGCCCTGGGTTTAAGTGGGGTCATCACATTATTTGGTGCCAGTGGTGTGGGATTTTAATTCAGTTTTAGTAGCCTGTGGGTTGTTGTCACTGAGATGTGCACTGCTGACACCCAAAAGATAAATATATTGTTTTATTTCACAACAGCTCTAAGTATTTTTTTAGTCAGTATAGTCAGGGACAGCAGGCAAAGATGTCAGCAGTGGATTATAGCAAGCTGACCAGAACTAGTTGGCCAAGATGTGTGAAGCCAAAGGACTGGTGCATGCCAACCTGACTAAGGAAGCAATGAACTCAGCTGTAGTCACAGTCACATAGCAGACCAGCATCTCAGAGGATATCTAGTTTGGCATTCGGGATAAGCAGCCTTCCGAGACAAGAGAGTGTACCTTTTTTCCAGAGGACTTAGAAATTAATTTGTAGTTAAAGAGTCTTGAGCTGGGAGCTGAGGAGAAGCAGCATTAGTATGATCGGAAGTGTTTGGAGACTGAGGAGAGACAGTTTCAGTTTGAACTGGAAGCCAAACTTTTAGAGACTGAGGAGAGACTGCAACTGGAAACCAAGCATTTGGAAACTGAATCAATGGAGAGACTACAGCAGTTGGAGACAGAAGAAAAACAGAAGCAGAGACAGCATGAAAAAGAGCTTCTATCCCTTTGACAGGGTCATAGAGGTAATGGGGAAGGGAATGATTGAAATCCAGAAGCCGTAAAGGTTAGTAAACTATGTCCTCAGTACAGGGAGAGGGATGACTTTGATAGTTTTATTTATATATTTGAGAGGGTAACTAAATGATATAATGTTGACCAAGGGCTCTGGGTACAGTTCCTGACTCCTTACTCCATGGTATAGCTGTTAATGCAATTACTGCACTATCTAATATTGGTTGAATTATGATTGTGTAAAACAATGTTTAATTGATTACTTTAAATTAACCCCTGAAATGTCTAGAAAAAAGTTTTGTGAACATAGACACAAGGCAAGTGAAAGTGTATGTGATTACATTGCTGATTTAAGTACTTACTTCCACAGGTGGATGAGTTATTATCAGGTCTCCACTTTGAAAGACTGGCAGAACATTTGGTGAGGGAACAAGCTCTCAGCACTTTGCCTGAGGACATACAGATCTGGTTGGCAGACTGAGAATGTAATTCTGCAAATGAGTTGGGGAGAAAACTCTTAAGGCAAATTGTGTATTTCTATCCCTACTTTCAATGATGCTTCCTTTCTGGAAACAGTAGTGAGGATTGAGGCTACTTAGTTACTGCTCCAGGTTTAAATGGGGTCATCACACTAGTGTTCACCCAGGGCTAAATGATTTTATATCATTAAGTTCTTTACTTAAATTGAGGGTTCCTAAACTATGAAGGCTCTATTTAAAACATTCAGTTTCAGTTTTCTCATGTGATGCAAGGGAATTGTGTTACCATCTTCAACATACCAGAAAAAAAATTCAATTTTTTTAGGACATTGGACTTGACTACACCTCCTATTGTTTACTAGATTTGTGAGTTTTAGCTGAGATGACTTTTGAGTTTGCTTTAATTATATAAATTATTTATTAAAACTTCAAATAAGAATTTAAATAATTCAAATAATTTAAATAATTTATGTCTTTTTTTGAAAACAAGTTTATTTGATTTTACATATAAGCAAAATAAACATATATTTTTACATAACTTTAACATTTGAAAAAAAGTAATATTTAACAAACACAACATAACTGAAGTATTTGCAAAGACATCTACTTGTATGCAGTACATTAATAATTGTAAATATTATTTTCATATTTAGACAATTTATTTTTCTAATACATTCTGTAGATTATTCCACATATTATATGAGCATGTTTTCCTGGGGGATCTTGTTTTAGTTGTCAGTAGTTTCAAATGACAAACTTCAGTAATAACATTTTTAAATTCATTAAAAGAGAGAGGAGTGTCAGATTTTCAGTTTCCAGTTATGACCTTTGTAGCCACAAAAAAAAAAATGACCAACCCCAAAGGAAACTTAATTTATTAACACACTGTAGCACTGGTGTATTAAAGAGGACCATAGATTTGGAAAGTGTAAAGTTGTCAGAAAATATGGCTTGTAACAAATTATTTACATTTTACCAAAAGTTTTTTAAACCTACACAATCATAAAACATATGTGCTCAATCAACATTTTCTACTGTTTACACCTCCAACAAAAATTATCTTTTCTATTTATTTTACTCATTATAAATTGTGCTAAAAATGATCTGTACATAAATTCCCATGTAAATAATCTCCATTTAAGTGAGGAAGTGGATTTACTAGCTGATTCCAATATAATGTTTTATCTTGATCATTAGGCTGACTGTGATTAATTGTAATGAAGTAGTTCCAGAATCTTTCTGGACAAGTATATGTTTCTTCTTTAATTATATTGTATATTTGTGATATTTTACCTTTAATAGGAAATTTATGTTGAATAGTCATTACCAAGTAATTTAGGAGATTTAGGAACAGATTTTGTGATTATAAAAAACATTAATCCACCTTTGTTTAAAAGAAATTGTCTATATACTTGTAACTCTAACCATAGAGTCTTATCTATTTCAAATTCACATGTCTATAGTTTTTAATTCATCATTTACCATCATCTAAAACCAGTATATTAGATTTTTCTTAAAAAAAAAACACTTTAGTAGACTCAGAGGAGAATACAATTCCCCAAGTAAAGACTATAGGGTATAGGAGGAAAGACCAATCTTTATATGCTGGAAATGTATAGATAACATTTCCAAAATTGTTTATTAGAAGTGAAACATAGCTAAATAAATGCATTGATGCAATATATGTGGTGAAAAAAATCCTTTAATAACCACAAAAAGGGATTATTTAGTTTAGATAATTTGAAAGCTGTATGCCTAGTGCATAAATCTGTGGACATTACCTCCCAGTATTTTTTCCATTTGGCAGTATAAGGTGACTCAATTAAAAAAGATACAGTTTTAATCACAGAAGAAATTATGTATAATTCCAAACCTGGAAGGCCTATCCCTCCTTTAGACCAGTCTCCCAAATAATACTTAAATGCCACTCTAAGTTTGGAAACCATAAAAATCTAAATATAATTGTGTTCATTTTTTGATTATTGATTTTGGAGGGAGGAAGTGAGATTGACTGAATAATCTATAATATTTGTGGAAGTATTATCATTTTAATTATTGCTAGTCTTTCTTCCATCATAAAAAGAAGTTTATTCCAGTTAATTATAAGATTCTGGATAACATTTAAACTTTGCCTGTAATTAAGGAGTATTATGCTCTTTAGGTCCTTTGTTAATATAATTTCCAGATATGCTATTTGTTCAGATTTAGCTAAGTTTTTAAGGTATTTTTTATCTAACTCATAGTTGTTCAGGTAAATGGGGAGTATTTTTGTTTTGTCTTTATTAAAAATGAACTCTGTTTTTTTTTGGGGGGGGGTCCATAGATTTAAATAGGGAAGTAATAGAAGAGTTGTTTCCTTTTAAGATAATAAGAACATAGTCTGCAAATAACTGTATTTTCGATAATATATCTGAATTTATTTTAAAACCTTCAATGTCTTTTTCCGTTCTTATACCGTTAGCCCAGGGTTCCATTATTAAAGTAAAGAGTAGAGGGGAAAGAGGGCATCCTTGTTTAGTTCCTTTTAAAACTGGGATATTTTGTGAAATATTAGTACCAATTTTATATAAGCTTGACTTCCTTTATATAAATGAGAGATTAAGTTTACAAAATTATCAGAGAAGTTTAAACTTTCTAGTAATATAAGCAAGTAATCCCAACTTATTGAGTCAAAAGCGCAATGCATATCTAAACTTATTAATGTTAAATTTTTTGTCTATTAGAGAGGTCAGTTAATGTTACAGTTCTCTTTATATTATCGTATGTATTTCTATTAATAATAAAGCCTGTTTGATCTTCATCAATCAGAGTTGAAAGAAATGTCTTTAATCTGTCAGCATAAATGGACATAAACATTTTATAGTCAACATTCAGTAAAGAAATGGGTCTGTAAGAAGAATATTTAGAAGGATCTTTATTGGATTTAATATAGGGGTTATAAAGGTATACTTCCATGAGGGAGGGCTGATGGAATCTGTTTGTGTAGTTAAAAAGATATTATGTAGTACAGTAAGAGCATTTTGGGGCATGTTATAGATTTCTGGTATGAGTCCATCATTTCCTGGTGCTTTATTTAATTTTAACTTATTCATTTGAGTTTGAAGATCTGTAAATGAAATATGCTTATCAAGGGAATCTATTTGCTGTCTATTGTGTTTATTATTGATATATTTGCTTATATAGCTTATTATCTTATCTTTTGGATCTATATTATACGGATTATGATTGATTTTATGACAGTACTCCCTAAATTCCCCTAATATATTCTATAAGTCAGATTCCATTAATATGATTAATTTTGGTGAGTCTTCTAGTTTTATTTGCTAGTTTGTTTAGAAATTTAGGACTTGTTTAAAAGGTTAGAAATTAAATTTTTTCCAAACTAATCATAATCTTATAATTTAGTATCTCTAGGTATTTATTGTTTAGCTTAGCAATTTCCTTATTTGTCTCTTTCTTTGTTTATTATCATTATTCTTAAGTTTAATTTTATCTAAAAGCAAACAGCAAGTGATAAAACTTTGCAGATACACGGCAGGCAACACTTCAAAAGTTCTTTAAAACAAGGACGTGTTAATACAGGTAAGCACTTTCACACTCTAAGGTGCTTCATCAGACATCAAACTCTAACAGTTAGACTCATTAAATACATCAATTAATTTCAAACTAATGGTAACCCACCATCAAATTAGTACAGCCGTGTTAAAGCACTAAAACACATTTAAATAACATTTCATCATCCATTAGATCAAATATAAAATGCACAATATTATAAAATAAAATCCAAATAAATAAAACATACATACAATAATTTCCTAGCTACTCTACATGTTTTCAAAGCTGGCTTAATAGAGACCGTATCATTGAGACCAGAGCCTATATGTGCACCAAGTCTCAAGATCCATTCCATTTCAGCTGCATCCGTGTATGTATAAATATCACCCAACCTTACACTGGGATATATAACTTGTAAAACCTGAAACAAAAAAATATGAGTTTGATTAGTATCAGGATGTATAAAATGATCAACTTCATCCAACTGACAAAAATTACAGCTCTTACATCTCAGAGTTCCTGTTCTATCTAGGTGGCCAGTGTTTCCTACTTTAGGATAACATAAAAGTTGTTTAAGTGTATCCTTATTTTTATACATTGCCCTGGGTCGAAGACCCACCACCCCACCTATTATATTATTGTGTATTTTATATTTGATCTAATGGATGATGAAATGTTATTTAAATGTGTTTTAGTGCTTTAAGACTGCTGTACTAATTTGATGTTGGGTTACCATTGGTTAGTTTGAAATTATTTGATGTATTTAATGAGTCTAACTGTTAGGGTTTGTTGTCTGATAAAGAACCTTAGAGTGTAAAAGTGCTTACCTGTATTCCTTCCTTATTTTAAAGAACTTTTGAAGTGTTGCTTGCCATGTATCTGCACACTTTTATCACTTGCTGTTTGTTTTTTGCTGTTTTGGGATCTGTCCTGTTTATTGCTGAGTGGTTCTGTTTTTTCTGCTGTTTTGTACTTTTTGTACATTTTTGGAACATCAGTGAGCCTGGCAGATGGTCTAATTAATCGTTTGGAAGATTTGAACCGAGAACGGGCAAACTTGTCTGGTAATGAACAGTTATTGATCCGTCTTAATATTCAAACTAATCCTATTTTGACTGTTTATTTGGGCAATGTTATGTTGATTGATGATACCAACATAGATGCAAGTGAACAGACAAAGGCACTAATGCGGGAGATAGAGAATGATCTGTTCCGGTACAAATGCCTTCAATGCCAGAGATATCACATGGAGGCTTGTTTGAAATTTAATGTTGTTCCACAGGGCCTTATGGTCCTAAATATGCCCACATATGGGCATATGTTTCCAGATTTACTAGCAAAGTGGCAGAGGATTAACCTCGATACTAGTAAAGTGTATATGCAATTGATTATAGACTTTTTTACACCAGTTGAAAGTTCATAGGTTCATAGGTTCATAGGTTGGTACTAGGCTATCAGCCCTAGGGCCTATACAAGCCTAGCCATAACAATTCCCTGGCTATTTCTCCCCACACTATTTACTTCCCTGGACCCCTGTCTAGCAGGGTGACTGACATGATCCCAGGGTGAATTTCCTTTCTCCCATCCAATCGTCAAGGTTCCTTTTGAAGAGGACCAAAGAGGCACTCTGCTTGACATGTATGGGCAATCTATTCCAGAGTCTGGGGAGTCTCTGGGTCAGGAGCCTATCCCTCCAGCATGTTTTGTTTATTGTGATGACAAGGTTTAGATCCCTGGAGCGTGTGGCTCTGAAGGATTGGGATTTCTTTAAGTGTAGCATGTCCAACAGCTCTGGGTTTGACATGGCCTTGTATGTTAAGCAAAGATCGCCTCTGAGTAGACGATATGCGACAGAGTATAGCTGGAGTTTTTTAAGGCGGTCAGCATAGGGCATCTGCTTTAGGCCTGTGATTCTTTTAGTGAGGTATTTCTGTGGCCTTTCCAGTTGTTGCAGATGTCTTGAGAGGTACATACCAAACGGGACATTGTATTATATAATGGGTCTAATGAGGGATGAGTACAGTGGGACAATGACCTCCTTTTTTCTGGATGAAAAGCCCTTAGTGATGAGGTGTGCCACATAGAAGGATTTCCTGAAAGTTGTGGCGATGTGGTTGAAGGTGAGACCACTGTCCACCTGTGTCCCTAAGTCTCTTATCAAACTTTCAGTGCTTAGTGTACTGCCACCTATATGGTAATTCACGGATACATGTTTTTTCCCAAAGGGGATAACTATACATTTCTTGGCATTGAGCTTGAGCCCATGGCTCTGGTATCAAGCATCCGTTTCTGTAAGGCCCTTTTGTAGAGTATCCACATCATTTGGGGATTCAATAATGGCTCCCAGTTTGCAGTCATCTGCAAACTTTGTTATCCAGAGTTCCTTAGTGTTGGCCTGTACTTCAGAGAAGTAGATGCCAAACAAGAGCGGTCCCAGGACTGAACCCTGAGGTACTCCACTTGTCACTTGTCTGGAGCTGGATTTGGAGTCGGCTACTTTTACAGTGTGGGTTCTATCAGTAAGCCAGTTAGCAACCCATTGGGTGACGTAGGGATTAATGCCCAGCTTAGTAAGTTTATCTATGATTCCAGAGTGGGGGATGGTGTCAAAGGCCTTGGCAAGTTCTAGATAGGCTGTGTGGACCACCTTACCCTTGTCCATGGCTCTGGAGACTGATTCGAAGAAGTCAATCAAGTTCAGGAGACAAGATCAGCCCTTCACAAACCCAAACTGGGTGGGGTCCAGTGTTTGAAGGTTGCCGATGTCTTTGTTTATAAGTTCCATGATAATACGCTCCATGGCCTTGCAGATAAGGCTTGTCAGACTGATGGGACGTTAGTTTCCGGGATCCAAGGTGGATCCCCCCTTGTGGATTGGGATAACTGTAGCTATGCGCCAATCAGGGGGCACAAAACCTGAGGTGAGGCTATGATTAAACATGACACTTAGGTGAGGTGCCAGTTCATATTGTAGTTCATGCAGTACACAGCCCGGGATGTCATCTGGTCCCATGGATGCTGTAGTCTTAGCTTTGGAGAGTGCGTTTTTTACCTGTGTGGCAGTTATTACCAGAATTTGGCAATCTTCCAGTACTGACATGGGCCATTTAGCGGGTGAGAGGTGGGTGAAGTTGGCACTGAATCGATCTGCCAGGATATTGGCAATATCCTTGGGATCAGTATATTTAATGCCATTCTGTTTTAGCTCAGAGCAGATCTGAGCATTGCCATTTAGATTCTTGACATAGTTATAAAATGCCTTGTTGTTGTCTTTGGAATCTTTGGCAATTTTATTTTCATAACTAGCTTTGGAGGATTTTATGAGGGATCTCAGTTTCTTACTGAGGCTGGTAAGGACGTTTTTTGCATCCTGGGATTTTCCTCATTTCTTCAACAGTTTCTTCCTTTTGTTGTAAAGTTTGTTTATGGCAGGGGACCACCAGATTGGCTTCTTTTTTTTGGATGAGAACATCTTGGTTCTATTTGGGATGGCACGATTTATGCATGAGTGGATCTGCTCGTACAGTGCCTTAGTGTAGGATTCAGCAGTTGAACTTTCAGCTCCCGTCTGCATGGGTGTCATGAAGTTTGTCACTTCTGACTTGAGTAGCATGAATTTGGCTTTGGAGAAGTTTTTTATGGAGGTTTCCTTACTGGGGGGGTGGGGGTGGGATGTGGATGTTAAGGGTGATTAGCTTATGGTCAGACGTGACTAACGAGGGTGTGACTATAGGTGTGGAGCATCGATTTCCCATGTTGGTAATGACCAAGTCTAGGATATTGGAGCCCCTGGTGGGACTATGGATTAGTTGATCCAGGGCGTTGGAATTTATGAATTCCAAGAACCGTTGGGCAAAGGTGTTGGTACATGAGTAGCTTTCCCAGTTAATGGCAGGGTAGTTAAAATCACCCAGTATTAGGGTGTTTGGTTCTATCTTAATATTTTCCAGTATAGAAAGGTGTAGTGAGAATCTTGGGGTATGGTGGGGGATCTGTAGCAAGCTACAATTTGGATTGCAGTCTTACCTAGTGTTAGTTGCACCTGGAGAATTTCAGACGCATTGTGTTGGGCAACTAGCCTGGTGGTGTGAATATCCTTGGTGAATATTGACACCCCTCCACCTTTAGTGTTTTGGTCCAGCTTTGGTGGCCGAAAAGTGTGGTAAGAGTTGTAGCCTGGTATTACAGGGGTGCTCTCGAGCCTTGAACCAGGTCTCAGTTACTGCACAGATATCGATGTTCTCCATTTTTAGGAGTGCCTCGAGAGAGTGCATTTTGAGGTTTAGACTTCTAGAATTGAGTAGCATTACCTTCAGATTTTGCATGCTTGTACTTGTTACGGTGGTGGTTTTGTTCTTTGAACTTTGCCTAAAAAAGGCACTATAGGGGTGGCAAGAGCCTTAGCTAGTAACCTGAATCCCAGAGGTGACAGGTGCAGACCATCTCTGGCAAAGCATCGTGGTCTGTCAATCATGTCGTCTCAGGCAGACAAATACTGGATCCCCTTTGAATGACACCAGAAGTTTAGCCAATTGTTGAAGTCAATCATTTTGTCCTTATATTGTGGTGTCATTCTGGGCGAAGGCAGGATTCTACTCAGGGCTAGGGTCATACCTGCCTGGGCCACATGATCCGAGAGCTCTTCCATGTCTCTTTTCATGTAGTCCAGGGAGGTACGTCTCAAGTCATTCACTCCAACATGGACAATGACAGAGTCATATTTGTACTTGTTGTGGAGTGACTTGACTGCATGCGTTATGTGGCGGATCCTGGCACCCGACAGGCAGATGACGGTAATTTTCTCCTTGTTCAACCTGGTGAGAGGGACATCAGTGTGCCGGACTATAGAGTCACCTATGACTAAAGTGTTAGGTACATTGTCTTGCCTTAGGGGCTGTTGCTGGGTGGCACACAGGTGTTTTGAAACAAACCAAACAAAACGAACTAAAGAATACCAAAAACAGGCAGGCTCATAGGTAAAAGCAAACTCCAAATTTATTAGGTAAGCGCTTTCGGAAATGGTCTATACTTTTCCTTCTTCAGACAAAGTTAAAAAAAATCACTTCCTGTTTAAAAAGGATCAGTTGACCAAATTGATTAATTAATTAAACACAATCATCGTAACCAATTACAATACAAAAGAACTGTATTGTATATAAAAAGCTAAAAAATACCACATTTTACCCTAAATATTTTAAAACCACAAAAAGTGTTTTATATACAACCAAATTCCAGAACTATCTATTCAAGGCTAAAAGTTTAAGCACACACTTGATAGACAGTGTTTCGTTAAGATCTGGGAAAAGATGAGAAGCTGTCCTAATCTGCCATTTTAATTCTTCTATTTCTAAGTTTAACTGCCAAGGACCACCCCTCACATCCACCCTAATTTGTTGTAATACAGAAAATTTAAAAGAGTGGTTTGGAAAATCACTAATATGCCTTGCCAAAGCATTAGTTTGGCCTTCTTCCCGATGGCATAAAGGTGTTCATAAATGTGTTTTTTCATTTTTCTTTCGGTTTTCCTAATATAGAAGGAATTGCAATTTTGGCACCGGGCACAGTAAACCACTCGCTCGGATTCACATGAGAAATTACCTTGAACTTTATAGTTAACATCCCGTATAACTATTTGCTTATCAAGATTTAAAAATTTACATTGTTGGCATCTGCCACATTTCACCATTCAATTAATTCTATTTGAAATGGGGTTGGATGAATATTGCAAAAGGGATTTCAGATTTTTACCCCGCCTAAAAGTAATGTTGGGTCCATCCCCTAAAGCTTTATATAAAATTGGGTCCTCTTGAATCAAAGCCCAATTTTTATGTAGGGTATCTCTAATGAAAGAATGATCAATATTATAGGTAAAAATAAATCTTATTGTTTGATCATTACCCTTAATATTTGACATCTCATCATTAGGAGCTGTAAACAACTCATCATTACCCTGTGTAACCAAAAGTGGCTTGAAATACCCACATTTTCTTTTGTTAATGACCTCAGAGGAAAGGCTCGCTACCAAAGTGGCAGGATACCCCCTCTTTAAAAACATGCCCTCTAATAGGGCGCATTCTTGCAAAAAGTCCCTCTCGTCAGAGGTCATTCGAGCTGCTCTAACCAGCTGCCCCTTGATGGTATGGGTGGCAGCTGGTAAAACGGAGGAAGGAATTGGAGTAGATTGGTTTTCTATATATAGAACTCCTAAACCTTCCCTCAATAACATCTTTACTCAAAAAGATGTCTAAAAAAGTGATAGTTTCCTTTTCAGCAGAAAAAGTGAATTTCAAGAAACCAATAAGGCTGGTGATAGAATCAATAAAATCCTGCACTTCATCAATTGGGCCTTTCCACAACATAAACATGTCGTCTTGGTACCTAGTGTACCAAGCGACATTGGCTTTAAACAGGGAATTCTGGAACAGCAAGGAGGTCTCCCAGTGGGCCATAACGCAGTTTGCAAAACTGCCCCCACAAGGGGATCCCATAGCCACTCCAGATTTTTGCAAGTATAGATTCCCTTCAAACCAAAAGAAATTGTTGGAAAGAACAAGCTCCAACAAAGTCTCAATAACAAGAATCGTGTTATTCCCGACTCCTCTTTCGTGGAGGAAATCCCTAACCCATTCGACACCTAAAGATTGAGGAATGACTGTATAGAGATCTCTTACATCGACAGTAAGAAAAATGTAATTGTCTCTAAAGAGGATGGTGTTTAACTCACTTAAAAAACCCACAAATCTTTACAAATTTGGGGTTCATTCCCATTGAGTGGCTTCAAGATGCTGTCAACATATTTTGCACTCCCATATGTGATGGACCCGCGGCCATCCACAATTGGTCTAAAGGGAGGATCACCCAATTGTTTATGGATTTTGGGTATACCAAAAAAGGCCGCGACTCTGGGTGCTGCAATAGTTAAATAGTCAAGCAATTTGAGGTCAATAGTTTTCTCAATAAACAGGTCATCCAAAACTCTTTTAATTTTACAGTAAGCAGTGTTCAACTCGTTGATGCTCACTAACTGATAAAAAGGGGAATCAAGATGGGCCAACATACAGGTAACATAAGTAGAATGGTTCATACAAACAAGACCCCCTCCTTTATCAGGTTTCATTAACCGTATTCCACAATCCTTAAGAAATTTAATAAAATCCCACTCATGTTCCGAGATATTATTTCGTCTTCCATGCAATCTAACCCTTTTGTTACAAAAATTTCTAAAATCAAGCTGACATATTTTATCAAAGGAGACAAGATTTGAATGCAAGGGTGGATTAAACACACTGGATACTCTTAATGAATCAGAACAAGAAGAGTTAGGACCAAAAATTATGTTAAAATTAATTTTCCTAACAAATAATTTAAGGTCCATAATAGTAGAAACCAAGTCCATATCAGTATCTGGGACAAAAGTTAATTCCAAAGAAAAAAAATCAATAATTTCCTGAGGAAAATCAATATCTGAATAATTATACAGAAAAAAATTCACCAGCCGAATTGGGTAAAACCTCAGGAACTAGGGGAGTAGCATCAACTACCTCCTTCGTTGGTTCTTCCTCTTCCGAGAGCGACCCTGTTGATTGGGTGTCCTCGGGTTGTTGGAGGTGCTGGTCTGGTGCCTCTGAAAACCCCAAGAGCCTTGTTGGGGCAGATTAGCACCAAAATTGCTGTCACCAGAGATATCTGCATTGGCATCTTGGTCATTGAAATTCACATTGAGCCTTACTCCCCGAATGTTGTCGAAAGGTTGATTATTGCCCTGGTTCCTAATCCGCTCGCTTCTCCTTAAATCATGAGATGGATTAGAGTCCGCATTAGGAACATCACAATTGTCTGTGGGAGAATAGTTGTTGTTCAAAAAGTTAGTGTTATTCTGTGTAGAAACCAAAGGGGGAGGGGGGTAGGCGGTACCAGAACTATGTTGTTGAACATCCCTAGATATTTTCTTCCGCTTAGCCCCAGCAAGTTTTAAAATGGTGGCTTCAATGCTGGTGAACACTCTTAAATATTCATATTTATACCGTAGGAAATTAGAATTAGACAGTATGTCCCTTTCAAGTATTTCTAAGTCTGTTTTCAGCCCAACAATTTCGGTTTTATACTGGTTTATTAGCGATCTTATAAACTCAAAACCTTGTTTGTTAAATAAAGCTATTAATTCCAAATGAAAGTCGGACTGATTGACAAGCCCAACAGGGTAATGCCATTGTCTAAGCCCCTTGGGCACAATTTCTTTACTGAGACATTCCTCCAAATAACTAATTTCAAGCTGAAATTTTTTATAACGAAATAGTTTATTGTCAAAGAGGTGGATAATACCTGCTAAATTGTTCGATGGTGAAGGTGGCGGGGATGAGGTTATGGCAGAAACCCTTGGATCACCAAAGAAGTTATCCTTGCCAAAAAGGACAGCAGCGTAGGTGGACCATCACTGGCGTTCGCTCCACTAACACTTGAACCACCTGCATTAGAATTCGGATCCGGTTGCTGGGTTGCCCTCTGGGTTGAACAATTACCCTGGACCTGGATAATATTCTCCCGACCCAAAGGGGAAACAACACTTGCATAGGTTGTTGCCAAGTGAGCTCCCGCTCCTGCTGAACCTGCACAAAAAACAGGTACCTGTCGAAGGTCGTTTCCTGATTTCACAGAACCCGACAAATTCTCAACTTTTTGTGTTTAGGGAGTCAACAGCAGGAGCGGGAGCTCACTTGGCAACAACCTATGCAAGTGTTGTTTCCCCTTCGGGTCGGGAGAATATTATCCAGGTCCAGGGTAATTGTTCAACCCAGAGGGCAACCCAGCAACCGGATCTGAATTCTAATGCAGGTGGTTCGAGTGTTAGTGGAGCGAACTCCAGTGATGGTCCACCTACGCTGCTGTCCTTTTTGGGCAAGGATAACTTCTTTGGTGATCCAAGGGTTTCTGCCATAACCTCATCCCCGCCACCTTCACCATCGAACAATTTAGCAGGTATTATCCACCTGTTTGACAATAAACTATTTCATTATAAAAAAATTCAGCTTGAAATTAGTTATTTGGAGGAATGTCTCAGTAAAGAAATTGTGCCCAAGGGGCTTAGACAATGGCGTTACCCTGTTGGGCTTGTCAATCAGTCCGACTTTCATTTGGAATTAATAGTTTTATTTAACAAACAAGGTTTTGAGTTTATAAGATCGCTAATAAACCATTATAAAACCGAAAATGTTGGGCTGAAAACAGACTTAGAAATACTTGAAAGGGACATACTGTCTAATTCTAATTTCCTATGATATAAATATGAATATTTAAGAGTGTTCACCAGCATTGAAGCCACCATTTTAAAACTTGCTGCGGCTAAGCGGAAGAAAATATCTAGGGATGTTCAACAACATAGTTCTGGTACCGCCTACCCCCCTCGCCCTTTGGTTTCTACACAGAATAACACTAACTTTTTGAACGACAACTATTCTCCCACAGACAATTGTGATGTTCCTAATGTGGACTCTAATCCATCTCATGATTTAAGGAGAAGCGAGCGGATTAGGAACCAGGGCAATAATCAACCTTTCAACAAAAATCGGGGAGTAAGGCTCAATGTGAATTTCAATGACCAAGATGCCAACGCAGATATCTCTGGTGACAACAATTTTGGTGCTAATCTGCCCCAACAAGGCTCTCGGGGTTTTCAGAGGCACCAGACCAGCACCTCCAACAACCCGAGGACACCCAATTAACAGGGTCGCTCTTGGAAGAGGAAGAACCAACAGAGGATGTAGTTGATGCTACACCCCTAGTTTCTGAGGTTTTACCCAATTCGGCTGGTGATTTTTTTTCTGTATAATTATTCAGATATTCATTTTCCTCAGGAAATTATTGATTTTTTTCTTTGGGATTAACTTTTGTCCCAGATACTGATATGGACTTGGTTTCTACTATTATGGACCTTAAATTATTTGTTAGGAAAATTAATTTTAACGTAATTTTTGGTCCTAACTCTTCTTGTTCTGATTCATTAAGAGTATCCAGTGTGTTTAACCCACCCTTGCATTCAAATCTTGTCTCCTTTGATAAAATATGTGAGCTTGATTTTAGATATTTTTGTAACAAAAGGGTTAGATTGCATGGAAGACGAAATAATATCTCGGAACATGAGTGGGATTTTATTAAATTTCTTAAGGATTGTCGAATACGGTTAATGAAACCTGATAAAGGAGGGGGTCTTGTTAGCATGAACCATTCTACTTATGTTACCTGTATGTTGGCCCATCTTGATTCCCCTTTTATCAGTTAGTGAGCATCAACGAGTTGAACACTGCTTACTGTAAAATTAAAAGAGTTTTGGATGACCTGTTTATTGAGAAAACTATTGACCTCGAATTACTTGACTATTTAACTATTGCAGCACCCAGAGTCGCAGCCTTTTTTGGTATACCCAAAATCCATAAACAATTGGGTAATCCTCCCTTTAGACCAATTGTGGATGGCCGCGGGTCCATCACATATGGGTATGCAAAATATGTTGACAGCATCTTGAAGCAACTCATTGGGAACGAACCCCAAATTTGTAAAGATTCGTGGGGTTTTTTAAGTGAGTTAAACACCATCCCCTTTAGAGACGATTACATTTTTCTTATTGTCGATATAAGAGATCTCTCTACAGTCATTCCTTAATATTTAGGTGTCGAATGGGTTAGGGATTTCCTCCACGAAAGAGGAGTCGGGAATAACACAATTCTTATTATTGAGACTTTGTTGGAGCTTGTTCTTTCCAACAATTTCTTTTGGTTTGAAGGGAATCTATACTTGCAAAAATCTGGAGTGGCTATGGGATCCCCTTGTGGGGGCAGTTTTGCAAACTGCGTTATGGCCCACTGGGAGACCTCCTTGCTGTTCCAGAATTCCCTGTTTAAAGCCAATGTCGCTTGGTACACTAGGTACCAAGACGACATGTTTTTGTTGTGGAAAGGCCCAATTGATGAAGTGCAGGATTTTATTGATTCTATCACCAGCCTTACTGGTTTCTTGAAATTCACTTTTTCTGCTGAAAAGGAAACTATCACTTTTTTAGACATCTTTTTGAGTAAAGATGTTATTGAGGGAAGGTTTAGGAGTTCTATATATAGAAAACCAACTACTCCAATTCCTTCCTCCATTTTACCAGCTGCCACCCATACCATCAGAAAAAAGGTGTAGTTAAGGGGCAGCTAGTTAGAGCAGCTCGAATGACCTCTGACGAGAGGGTCTTTTTGCAAGAATGCGCCCTATTAGAGGGCATGTTTTTAAAGAGGGGTTATCCTACCACTTTGGTAGCGAGCCTTTCCTCTGAGGTCATTAACAAAAGAAAATGTGGGTATTTCAAGCCACTTTTGGTTACACAGGGTAATGATGAGTTGTTTACAGCTCCTAATGATGAGATGTCAAATATTAAGGGTAATGATCAAACAATAAGATGTTTTTGTACCTATAATATTGATCATTCTTTCATTAGAGATACCCTACATAAAAATTGGGCTTTGATTCAAGAGGACCCAATTTTATATAAAGCTTTAGGGGATGGACCCAACATTACTTTTAGGTGGGGTAAAAATCTGAAATCCCTTTTGCAATATTCATCCAACCCCATTTCAAATAGAATTAATCGAATGGTGAAATGTGGCAGATGCCAACAATGTAAAGTTTTAAATCTTGATAAGCAAATAGTTATAAGGGATGCTAACTATAAAGTTCAAGGTCATTTCTCATGTGAATCCTAGCGAGTGGTTTACTGTGCCCGGTGCCAAAATTGCAATTCCTTCTATATTGGGAAAACCGAAAGAAAAATGAAAAAACGCATTTATGAACACCTTTATGCCATCGGGAAGAAGGACCAAACTAATGCTTTGGCAAGGCATATTAGTGATTTTCCAAACCACTCTTTTAAATTTTCTGTGTTACAACAAATTAGGGTGGATGTGAGGGGTGGTCCTTGGCAGTTAAACTTAGAAATAGAAAAATTAAAATGGCAGATTAGGACAGCTTCTCATCTTTTCCCAGGTCTTAACAAAACACTGTCTATCAAGTGTGTGCTTAAACTTTTAGCCTTGAATAGATAGTTCTCCTGGAATTTTGTTGTATATAAAACACTTTTTTGTGGTTTTAAAATATTTAGGGTAAAATGTGGTATTTTTTAGCTTTTTATATACAATACAGTTCCTTTGTATTGTAATTGGTTACGATGATTGTGTTTAATTAATTAATCAATTTGGTCAACTGATCCTTTTTAAACAGGAAGTGATGTTTTTTAACTTTGTCTGAAGAAGGAAAGGTATAGACCATTTCTGAAAGCGCTTACCTAATAAATTTGGAGTTTGCTTTTACCTATGAGACTGCCTGTTTTTGGTATTCTTTAGTTTGTTTTGTTTGGTTTGTCCCAGGAGGCGGCTTCAGAAGGTACCCAAGTTTCTCTGTTTTCCACTATTGCAAACTCGGGGAATCTTAATAACGCATCTGGAGAGGCGAATGCCACCGGCGATTTGACAGCTCTTCTACAAGTTCTAATGGGTCGTGTTGACTCCCTAACACAAAAAGTTGAGAATTTGTCGGGTTCTGTGAAATCAGGAAACGACCTTTGACAGGTACCTGTTTTTTGTGCAGGTTCAGCAGGAGCGGGAGCTCACTTGGCAACAACCTATGCAAGTGTTGTTTCCCCTTCGGGTCGGGAGAATATTATCCAGGTCCAGGGTAATTGTTCAACCCAGAGGGCAACCCAGCAACCGGATCCGAATTCTAATGCAGGTGGTTCGAGTGTTAGTGGAGCGAACGCCAGTGATGGTCCACCTACGCTGCTGTCCTTTTTGGGCAAGGATAACTTCTTTGGTGATCCAAGGGTTTCTGCCATAACCTCATCCCTGCCACCTTCACCACTGAACAATTTAGCAGGTATTATCCACCTGTTTGACAATAAACTATTTCGTTATAAAAACTTTCAGCTTGAAATTAGTTATTTGGAGGAATGTCTCAGTAAAGAAATTTTGCCCAAGGGGCTTAGACAATGGCGTTAGCCTGTTGGGCTTGTCAATCAGTCTGACTTTCATTTGGAATTAATAGCTTTATTTAACAAACAATGTTTTGAGTTTATAAGATCGCTAATAAACCATTATAAAACCGAAATTGTTGGGCTGAAAACAGACTTAGAAATACTTGAAAGGGACATACTGTCTAATTCTAATTTCCTACGGTATAAATATGAATATTTAAGAGTGTTCACCAGCATTGAAGCCACCATTTTAAAACTTGCTGGGGCTAAGCGGAAGAAAATATCTAGGGATGTTCAACAACATAGTTCTGGTACCGCCTACCCCCCTCCCCCTTTGGTTTCTACACAGAATAACACTAACTTTTTGAACGACAACTATTCTCCCACAGACAATTGTGATGTTCCTAATGCAGACTCTAATCCATCTCATGATTTAAGGAGAAGCGAGCGGATTAGGAACCAGGGCAATAATCAACCTTTCGACAACAATCGGGGAGTAAGGCTCAATGTGAATTTCAATGACCAAGATGCCAACGCAGATATCTCTGGTGACAATAATTTTGGTGCTAATCTGCCCCAACAAGGCTCTCTGGGTTTTCAGAGGTGCCAGACCAGCACCTCCAACAACCCGAGGACACCCAATCAACAGGGTCACTCTTTGAAGAGGAACAACCAACGGAGGAGGTAGTTGATGCTACTCCCCTAGTTCCTGAGGTTTTATCCAATTCGGCTGGTGATTTTTTTTCTGTATAATTATTCAGATATTGATTTTCCTCAGGAAATTATTGATTTTTTTTCTTTGGGATTAACTTTTGTCCCAGATACTGATATGGACTTGGTTTCTACTATTATGGACCTTAAATTATTTGTTAGGACAATTAATTTTAACGTAATTTTTGGTCCTAACTCTTCTTGTTCTGATTCATTAAGAGTATCCAGTGTGTTTAATCCACCCTTGCATTCAAATCTTGTCTCCTTTGATAAAATATGTGAGCTTGATTTTAGAAATGTTTGTAACAAAAGGGTTAGATTGCATGGAAGACTAAATAATATCTCGGAACATGAGTGGGATTTTATTAAATTTCTTAAGGATTGTCGAATACGGTTAATGAAACCTGATAAAGGAGGGGGTCTTGTTTGTATGAACCATTCTACTTATGTTACCTGTATGTTGGCCCATCTTGATTCCCCTTTTTATCAGTTAGTGAGCATCAACGAGTTGAACACTGCTTACTGTAAAATTAAAAGAGTTTTGGATGACCTGTTTATTGAGAAAACTACTGACCTCGAATTGCTTGACTATTTAACTATTGCAGCACCCAGAGTCGTGGCCTTTTTTGGTATACCCAAAATACATAAACAATTGAGTGATCCTCCCTTTAGACCAATTGTGGATGGCCGCGGGTCCATCACATATGGGTGTGCAAAATATGTTGACAGCATCTTGAAGCCACTCATTGGGAATGAACCCCAAATTTGTAAAGATTCGTGGGGTTTTTTAACAGAGTTAAACACCATCCCCTTTAGAGACGATTACATTTTTCTTACTGTCGATGTAAGAGATCTCTATACAGTCATTCCTCAATCTTTAGGTGTCGAATGGGTTAGGGATTTCCTCCACGAAAGAGGAGTCGGGAATAACATGATTCTTGTTATTGAGACTTTGTTGGAGCTTGTTCTTTCCAACAATTTCTTTTGGTTTGAAGAGAATCTATACTTGCAAAAATCTGGAGTGGCTATGGGATCCCCTTGTGGGGGCAGTTTCGCAAACTGCGTTATGGCCCACTGGGAGACCTCCTTGCTGTTCCAGAATTCCCTGTTTAAAGCCAATGTCGCTTGGTACACTAGGTAACAAGACGACATGTTTATGTTGTGGAAAGGCCCAATTGATGAAGTGCAGGATTTTATTGATTCTATCACCAGCCTTACTGGTTTCTTGAAATTCACTTTTTCTGCTGAAAAGGAAAATATCACTTTTTTAGACATCTATTTGAGTAAAGATGTTATTGAGGGAAGGTTTAGGAGTAATATATATAGAAAACCAACCTACTCCAATTCCTTCCTCCATTTTACCAGCTGCCACCCATACCATCAGAAAAAATGTGTAGTTAAGGGGCAGCTGGTTAGAGCAGCTCGAATGACCTCTGACTAGAGGGACTTTTTGCAAGAATGCGCCCTATTAGAGGGCATGTTTTTAAAGAGGGGGTATCCTGCCACTTTGGTAGCGAGCCTTTCCTCTGAGGTCATTAACAAAAGAAAATGTGGGTATTTCAAGCCAATTTTGGTTACACATGGTAATGTTGAGTTGTTTACAGCTCCTAATGATGAGATGTCAAATATTAAGGGTAATGATCAAACAATAAGATTTTTTTGTACCTATAATATTGATCATTCTTTCATTAGAGATACCCTACATAAAAATTGGGCTTTGATTCAAGATGACCCAATTTTATATAAAGCTTTAGGGGATGGACCCAACATTACTTTTAGGTGGGGTAAAAATCTGAAATCCCTTTTGCAATATTCATCCAACCCCATTTCAAATAGAATTAATCGAATGGTGAAATGTGGCAGATGCCAACAATGTAAATTTTTAAATCTTGATAAGCAAATAGTTATAAGGGATGTTAACTATAAAGTTCAAGGTCATTTCTCATGTGAATCCGAGCGAGTGGTTTACTGTGCCCGGTGCCAAAATTGCAATTCCTTCTATATTGGAAAAAACGAAAGAAAAATGAAAAAACGCATTTATGAACACCTTTATGCCATCGGGAAGAAGGACCAAACTAATGCTTTGGCAAGGCATATTAGTGATTTTCCAAACCACTCTTTTAAATTTTCTGTGTTACAACAAATTAGGGTGGATGTGAGGGGTGGTCCTTGGCAGTTAAACTTAGAAATAGAAGAATTAAAATGGCAGATTAGGACAGCTTCTCATCTTTTCCCAGGTCTTAACGAAACACTGTCTATCAAGTGTGTGCTTAAACTTTTAGCCTTGAATAGATAGTTCTCCTGTAATTTGGTTGTATATAAAACACTTTTTGTAGTTTTAAAATATTTAGGGTAAAATGTGGTATTTTTTAGCTTTTTATATACAATACAGTTCCTTTGTATTGTAATTGGTTACCATGATTGTGTTTAATTAATTAATCAATTTGGTCAACTGATCCTTTTTAAACAGGAAGTGATGTTTTTTAACTTTGTCTGAAGAATGAAAGGTATAGACCATTTCCAAAAGCACTTACCTAATAAATTTGGAGTTTGCTTTTACCTATGAGCCTGCCTGTTTTTGGTATTCTTTTGTTCGTTTTGTTTGGTTTGTCCCAGGAGGCAGCTTCAGAAGGTACCCAAGTTTCACTGTTTTCCCCTATTGCAAACTCGGGGAATCTTAATAACGCATCTGGAGAGGCAAATTCCACCGGCGATTTGACAGCTCTTCTACAAGTTCTAATGGGTCGTGTTGACTCCCTAACACAAAAAGTTGAGAATTTGTCGGGTTCTGTGAAATCAGGAAACGACTTTCGACAGGTACCTGTTTTTTGTGCAGGTTCAGCAGGAGCGGGAGCTCACTTGGCAACAACCTATGCAAGTGTTGTTTCCCCTTCGGGTTGGGAGAATATTATCCAGGTCCAGGGTAATTGTTCAACCCAGAGGGCAACCCAGCAACCGGATCCGAATTCTAATGCAGGTGGTTCGAGTGTTAGTGGAGCGAACGCCAGTGATGGTCCACCTACGCTACTGTCCTTTTTGGGCAAGGATAACTTCTTTGGTGATCCAAGGGTTTCTGCCATAACCTCATCCCCACCACCTTCACCATCGAACAATTTAGCAGGTATTATCCACCTGTTTGACAATAAACTATTTTGTTATAAAAAATTTCAGCTTGAAATTACTTATTTGGAGGAATGTCTCAGTAAAGAAATTGTGCCCAAGGGGCTTAGACAACGGCGTTACCCTGTTGGGCTTGTCAATCAGTCCGACTTTCATTTGGAATTAATAGCTTTATTTAACAAACAAGGTTTTGAGTTTATAAGATTGCTTATAAACCATTATAAAACCAAAATTGTTGGGCTGAAAACAGACTTAGAAATACTTGAAAGGGACATACTGTCTAATTCTAATTTCCTACGGTATAAATATGAATATTTAAGAGTGTTTACCAGCATTGAAGCCACCATTTTAAAACTTGCTGGGGCTAATCGGAAGAAAATATCTAGGGATGTTCAACAACATAGTTCTGGTACTGCCTACCCCCCTCCCCCTTTGGTTTCTACACAGAGTAACACTAACTTTTTGAATGACAGCTATTCTCCCGCAGACAATTGTGATGTTCCTAATGCGGACTCTAATCCATCTCATGATTTAAGGAGAAGCGAGCGGATTAGGAACCAGGGCAATAATCAACCTTTCGACAACAATCGGGGAGTAAGGCTCAATGTGAATTTCAATGACCAAGATGCCAACGCAGATATCTCTGGTGACAACAATTTTGGTGCTAATCTGCCCCAACAAGGCTCTCAGGGTTTTCAGAGGTGCCAGACCAGCACCTCCAACAACCCGAGGACACCCAATCAACAGGATCGCTCTCGGAAGAGGAAGAACCAATGGAGGAGGTAGCTGATGCTACTCCCCTAGTTCTTGAGGTTTTACCCAATTTGGCTGGTGATTTTTTTCTGTATAATTATTCAGATATTGATTTTCCTCAGGAAATTATTGATTTTTTTTCTTTCGGATTAACTTTTGTCCCAGATACTGATATGGACTTGGTTTCTACTATTATGGACCTTAAATTATTTGTTAGGAAAATTTATTTTAACGTAATTTTTGGTCCTAACTCTTCTTGTTCTGATTCATTAAGAGTATCCAGTGTGTTTAATCCACCCTTGCATTCAAATCTTGTCTCCTTTGATAAAATATGTGAGCTTGATTTTAGAAATTTTTGTAACAAAAGGGTTAGATTGCATGGAAGACTAAATAATATCTCGGAATATGAGTGGGATTTTATTAAATTTCTTAAGGATTGTCGAATACGGTTAATGAAACCTGATAAAGGAGGGGGTCTTGTTTGTATGAACCATTCTACTTATGTTACCTGTATGTTGGCCCATCTTGATTCCCCTTTTTATCAGTTAGTGAGCATCAACGAGTTGAACACTGCTTACTGTAAAATTAAAAGAGTTTTGGATGACCTGTTTATTGAGAAAACTATTGACCTCGAATTGCTTGACTATTTAACTATTGCAGCACCCAGAGTCGCGGCCTTTTTTGGTATACCCAAAATCCATAAACAATTGGGTGATCCTCCCTTTAGACCAATTGTGGATGGCCGCGGGTCCATCACATATGGGTGTGCAAAATATGTTGACAGCAGCTTGAAGCCACTCATTGGGAATGAACCCCAAATTTGTAAAGATTTGTGGGGTTTTTTAAGTGAGTTAAACACCATCCCCTTTAGAGACGATTACATTTTTCTTACTGTTGATGTAAGAGATCTCTATACAGTCATTCCTCAATCTTTAGGTGTCGAATGGGTTAGGGATCTCCTCCATGAAAGAGGAGTCGGGAATAACACGATTCTTGTTATTGAGACTTTGTTGGAGCTTGTTCTTTCCAACAATTTCTTTTGGTTTGAAGGGAATCTATACTTGCAAAAATCTGGAGTGGCTATGGGATCCCCTTGTGGGGACAGTTTCGCAAACTGCGTTATGGCCCACTGGGACACCTCCTTGCTGTTCCAGAATTCCCTGTTTAAAGCCAATGTCGCTTGGTACACTAGGTACCAAGACGACATGTTTATGTTGTGGAAAGGCCCAATTGATGGAGTGCAGGATTTTATTGATTCTATCACCAGCCTTACTGATTTCTTGAAATTCACTTTTTCTGCTGAAAAGGAAACTATCACTTTTTTAGACATCTTTTTGAGTAAAGATGTTATTGAGGGAAGGTTTAGGAGTTCTATATATAGAAAACCAATCTACTCCAATTCCTTCCTCCATTTTACCAGCTGCCACCCATACCATCAGAAAAAAGGTGTAGTTAAGGGGCAGCTGGTTAGAGCAGCTCGAATGACCTCTGACGAGAGGGACTTTTTGCAAGAATGCACCCTATTAGAGGGCATGTTTTTAAAGAGGGGGTATCCTGCCACTTTGGTAGCGAGTTTTTCCTCTGAGGTCATTAACAAAAGAAAATCTGGGTATTTCAAGCCACTTTTGGTTACAAAGGGTAATGATGAGTTGTTTACAGCTCCTAATGATGAGATGTCAAATATTAAGGGTAATGATCAAACAATAAGATTTTTTTGTACCTATAATATTGATCATTCTTTCATTAGAGATACCCTACATAAAAATTGGGCTTTGATTCAAGAGGACCCAATTTTATATAAAGCTTTAGGGGATGGACCCAACATTACTTTTAGGTGGGGTAAAAATCTGAAATCCCTTTTGCAATATTCATCCAACCCCATTTCAAATAGAATTAATCGAATGGTGAAATGTGGCAGATGCCAACAATGTAAATTTTTAAATCTTGATAAGCAAATAGTTATAAGGGATGTTAACTATAAAGTTCAAGGTCATTTCTCATGTGAATCCGAGCGAGTGGTTTACTGTGCCCGGTGCCAAAATTGCAATTCCTTCTATATTGGGAAAACCGAAAGAAAAATGAAAAAACGCATTTATGAACACCTTTATGCCATCGGGAAGAAGGACCAAACTAATGCTTTGGCAAGGCATATTAGTGATTTTCCAAACCACTCTTTTTAATTTTCTGTGTTACAACAAACTAGGGTGGATGTGAGGGGTGATCCTTGGCAGTTAAACTTAGAAATAGAAGAATTAAAATGGCAGGTTAGGACAGCTTCTCATCTTTTCCCAGGTCTTAACGAAACACTGTCTATCAAGTGTGTGCTTAAACTTTTAGCCTTGAATAGATAGTTCTCCTGGAATTTGGTTGTATATAAAACACTTTTTGTGGTTTTAAAATATTTAGGGTAAAATGTGGTATTTTTTAGCTTTTTATATACAATACAGTTCCTTTGTATTGTAATTGGTTACGATGATTGTGTTTAATTAATTAATCAATTTGGTCAACTGATCCTTTTTAAACAGGAAGTGATTTTTTTTAACTTTGTCTGAAGAAAGAAAGATATAGACCATTTCCGAAAGCGCTTACCTAATAAATTTGGAGTTTGCTTTTACCTATGAGCCTGCCTGTTTTTGGTACACAGGTGTTTTGAACTATGTGACACTTTGGTTGTGATTGGTGTTTGTTTGCGTTTCAGCTTCAGAGGTCCTTGTTGCTTGGGCAGGTTACAGTTAAGGGCCTCTGCATATGTGGATTTAGTGTTGCTATATGTGGGTGTTGGTGGTGCGGGTTTAGAAGGGCTATGTGTTGCTTGAGGTGTAGTGTGGGTGTTAACCTTCTCCTCTTGTCTGTCTAGCACAATCTTGGGTGGAGAGAGCTTTGCTTCCATTTTGGCTATGTAAGTGCATCTCTCACAGGTTGTAGTATTGGGTGGTAGGAGGAGAGGGTTGTCTGTGTACATGAGGCAATTGCTGCATTGCCCCAGTATGCCCAGATTCACCAGGTGGACAGGAGAAATCACCGGAAGCTGACCCTTGGACATGACTGGTTTGATGCTTTTTTTTTTTTTTTTTTGTAAAGTACAGAAGCTGTTTTCCCTTACCTTAGAAAGGTACTTTACAATTATAGTCTGTTTAGTGCCTACTATTAATTTCTCCTTATTAACAAGGAGAGTTGAGTGCTTTTATCAGTTTAAGGCTTCTTAGTGCTTTCCAGCAGGTATTAGAGAAAGTGCTAGTCAAAGGGATGCTTAAAAGTAAGATGAAAAAAAATGCACACTGCAGTGTGCACTAGAGAAGGTAGACGTGAAAGTAGGTAACTTAAGTTTTACCTGTTTAAAAAGTTAAGGTTTAGTGGGGAGTTACTATTTTTAAAACAGCAACATGGGTTGAAAGGGGTGGTCACTTTTGTATTCTGGTACTATGGAATACAGTAGGATGGCCAATAAATTTAAATAGTTGAAGGGGAGGGGTTTTTGATTTAGTGATTAGTCACACAAGCTACTGAAAGTAGAGAGGAAATGAGATATATGGTCAGATTAACATAAGAGGCAGGCAACCAGAAAGACAGTGGTATTTAACAAGACAACTATGACTGGATGGGAGGGCGAGAGAAAAAATTCAAAAATTCTGCCTGACTCAGAAGAGAGAGAGAGCTGTGGTCTCTTTTGAAGTTTTAATATGCTGTTAAAGCAGAATGCAGGTAAAACACAAGGTAAAGAAAACAAACTACAGTACTTAAAATATACAAAATACAAAAAATAAAAGCAAACTAACCTTTCCTTCACAGCACAGTGTAGCAGAGTCTGGATGAGCCTTTCTGGTAAAGCTCAGAAATGTTTTATTTTACCCCTTAAATAGAAGGTTTAGTTCCTAGCTCCTAAGCTCACAGATTGAGCTACGATATAGTGAGCTGTCTGCACTGATTGTGATTGATAACGCTGATATTTTTATGCATGATATGGTTGTGTTAACTTATGAGTGCTAGCTATTAGTAGTAAAGAAGAAGAAATTGGCTCAAGATTTGGATGATTTCAAGTGTGAGCGGGTTTTTGCCTGGTCTAGGAATGAGCAACACAGTGAACCTATCAATGAGCAGACTCATCGAGAGAACCTAGATGGAAACAATCTGGCAGCCAATCAGGTACCACAGTGGGGTGTGACATCACCTTTACAACCGGCCTCCAAGTGTCGTGCATGTTGTTGCCAGCACGTCCAAAGACGTTAGTCAGGTGACATTGGAGCATACTGTTAGCTCCGGCAACTTAGATAGTAGTCCTGTCATCAGGAGAAAAATTTTACCAGCTGTTAGTGCAGTATCTGAACCTACTTTGTCCCTTCCTTTTTGTGTATGAAGCAAGTCCGTTCAGGATAAAAATACTGTGTGGATGGGGCAGAAATGGAAAGAAACTTTCAATCACAACCAAGGATGTACTCTAAAGAAGATGTGGGCTACAGCCCAAACCGGTTAGTATGGAATTTATCTAGCCATACATTAACTGCATCTGAGACTTTCTTATTGTCAAAGGTTTGGGGTTTATACCCTCTATTGCTGCTAGTGTTGATGAAACATTGCTGGAAATTAGGCTTTTTGTGAGGAATGCAGCCTTACGTATGACATTTGGGGACATGAATGTTGAACGACGGAATGTTTTTTCTAAATCTAGTACATTTGTACCAGTTTTTTCACCAGTATTAGGCATTTTTGTTGCAACTTGTGAAAAAGATCTTTACACAGATCAAATAATATCTATGCTATTGGATAATTTGGTGTATAAATCAGTTAAGATGCCTGAGATTGAAAATATGCAACAACATGTATTTATGGGTCTGTATGAATACTTATATATAGGGCTGATGAAATATGAGTTATTTGATTATTTTAATGTTGAGTTTCCACTTATAACAAAGTTATATGGCCTACCGAAAATACATAAAAATCCTGATAGACCAACTTTTAGGCCTATTGTATCAGATGCAGGATGGTTAACAGAGCCGTTATCCACCTATGTGGACAAGCAGTTGAGGATGATACTAGATAAATATCCTTTGGTGTTAAAAGATACAGATAATTTTTTACGTGATCTGTATAAGGCCTTTGGAGTTGGGGTTCATTCACAAGTAGTCCTAGTCACTTTGGATGTGGAATCCTTATATACCTGTATCCCAAATGGGGAAGGCATCAGAACCATCTTCTTCGAGATGGTTCTTTTGGGAGTTCACATATTGAACTAGTATGTTATCTACTGGAAGTCATACTTGATAATAATGTATTTGTGTTTGAAGGCATGAACTATTGGCAGATGGCTGGTGTTGCTATGGGCACCAGCTGTGCCAAAAGTTATGCAAATTTAGTTATGGCTGAATGGCAGTACTCTAACATAGTTAATAGTGAAAGTGAGGTTATCATATTTTATTGGCGTTTCGTAGATGACATCTTTTTTGTTTGGGACCATGGTATGGATGAACTTTGTACCTTCATTTATGGGTTGAATCAGAGTAGCAAATTTTTACGCTTCACCCACAAATTTTCCACTGACACTATTGATTTTTTGGATGTAGCTGTTGTTGTTGACATTGAGGGTGCTTTCACTACTAGGTTATATCATAAGGACTGTTATTCTCCATTGTTTTTGTACAGAACAAGCATGCATCCCCAGCATGTTTTTTCCAGTGTGGTAAGGGGACAAACATTACGTGTGGCCAGGTTAACCTGTGATGACATAGATTTGCAGACTAGCATGGACACTTTGAGATCTGAGTTTATGGGGAGAGGTTATGGTGAAATGGAGGTGTCCAGGGCCATTCATCATACTGTGAGAGAAAGACAGGGGAGAGCTAGACCTTATTTTTCTAATACATTACATCCTAAGAGAGCATGTGCTAAGCGTCCTCAGGGTTTACCTGTTGTTTTGTCTTATAGTACTGAAGCCAAATCCATTAGGGACATCTTAAATAGGAATTGGCACATCTTGCACACAGAAGATAAGATAGGTGGAGTGGTGGGTCTTCGACCCAGGGTAGTGTATAAAAATAAGGATACACTTAAACAACTTTTATGTTATCCTAAAGTAGGAAGCACTGGCCACCTAGATAGAACAGGAACTCTGAGATGTAAGAGCTGTAATTTATGTCAGTTGGTGGATGAAGCTGATCATTTTATACATACTGATACTAATCAAACTTGGCATCTGAGGGTTCAGGCTGATTGCAACATGAAGAATTTGATCTATATAGCTCACTTCACTGTATGCTTCAAGTATTATGTAGCCAAGACTAATAGGAGACTTTGTGAACGCATTCAAGACCATATGTATTGCATCAGGACAGGATTGGAACATAGTGCATTAGCTAAGCACACCTTATCAGCAGATGAAACACATACTTTTTTGTTTCAGGTTTTACAAGTTATATATCCCAGTGTTAGGTTGGGTGATATTTATACATACACGGATGCAGCTAAAATGAAATGGATCTTGAGACTTGATGCACATATGGGCTCTGGTCTCAGTGATACAGTCTCTATTAAACCAGCTTTGAAAACATGTAGATTAGTTAGAACATTATTGTATGTATGTTGTATTTATTTGGATTTTATTTTATATTATTGTGTATTTTATATTTGAGCTAATGGATGATGAAATGTTATTTATATGTATTTTAGTGCTTTAAGACTGCTGTACTAATTTGATGGGTTACCATTGGTTAGTTTGAAATTAATTGATGTATTTAATGAGTCTAACTGTTAGGGTTTGTTGTCTGATGAAGCACCTTAGAGTGTGAAAGTGCTTACCTGTATTAAAACTTCCTTGTTTTAAAGAACTTTTGAAGTGCTGCCTGCCATGTATCTGCACAGTTTTATCACTTGCTGTTTGTTTTTTGCTATTTTGGGATATGTGCAGTTTATTGCTGAGTGGTTTCGTTTTTGCTGCTGTTTAATTTTATCTAGTTTAGACTGTATCCCTTGTAATTCTTTGTCCCAGTTTTTCTTTTTGTTATTATACCAGTTGATTATTTCCCATATAAATATGCTTTTAAGGCATCCCATATAAATATTACCAAAATGTCTAGAGTAGTATTCAAATCAATAAAGTTATGAATTTCAGTGTTTAGGAATTATTTGAACTCTTTTAATTTAGAAATATAAGCTAGAATTGTTTTGATCTGTACATTAAATGTTGAGCTAAGTGTTAAATCAAAAGTTATGGAGTTATGATCATTATTGTAGCTTATTTTAACCATACAGCACTGGGTTTGCTTCAAGTAAATCTACTTGTGTAGCTTGAGGCCAGTGTCCTTTTGTAAGCTTACTTCTGTTCATGTTTTTTTTCTTTTTATTTTATTTCTGGTGACTATACCTTTAGAAACTTTATATCCTTGTCTCTCAAACTAGTTTTTCACTATCATTTCTGATTGTTTCTATGACTTTATCTTGACCAGGGTGATAGCCCAGCCCAGTATTAGTCATTACCCCTTCCCCTCACCTCACTTCCACTTCCTAGTCTTCATAGGTGCCTCACAACAGCAGGAGCCATTTTGAAACCTTCTTTCCCCTTCATGCTGCTGAGCATCTGCTGCTCTGTGTAAGGTAAAATTTTGATTCTTTGGCATTAACTGTTTTGTGATGTCTTTTCTGTTGCCTTAACTACTTTAAATCTTACAATATTTGGTGATTATTCTGATGCTTTATCTGCTTTAGGTCATATAGTATTTTGTGATTATATTGAGATAAATATTGCTTGCATATGCAGTTTCTGGTGTATTTTTTTCTCCCAACTCTAGTTTTGTGAATATTTAAAGTCTATTTTCCCTGTCACAAGGAGCTCCAGCACCTTATGATCATGGGTAGCTTAGCATTTGAATTGTACTCATCTTATTTCTTGTTTTTTAATGAAAGAAAACTGTAAATGTGAATATTTACCAACTAAGTTTCTTGTTGCAAGGAACAACAGCTCCTTAACTTCACATTTAGATGTATCTGTAGTATTTGCACTGTAATTTCTTGGTGTAGCACTAAAGTAAAAGGAAGAACTATTGCCTTAAAGTGTACCAATTGTTGTTGTCCTCAGTATCCTGGATTTCTGTTTTCCTGCTTTGTGAATTATTGCCTTGTGTTTGTCTACACTGTGCTGTTGTTAACTACTGTTTCTGCATTACTTTATGCATATGTGTAAACACTGCTGTGTTCTTAGCAAGCTATGTGTGTAAGACACTCATACAATGGAAATTAATGCTAGGTATACTGTCTCTGCCTACCTGTATTAATTTTTTCTCTCTACCCATGGTATTTTTGTCTCTCGCTCTTTTCCTGAATTACTTGCTCATAACTAATCTCCCTCCTCTCTGTTTTTATAGCCATAGTGGAGTTTTCCCTGTGGTTTTCTCCTGGCCACAGTACAGGCAACACAAGTTTGAGGACCTTAACAGATACCCTGCAACTCTAAATATCTGTCCTGAAGCCACCATTTTAAGCTTAAAATAATACCACTGAAGTATGTGTCCCAGTAAATAACAACTACATAAGTTAATATTTTAATTAATGCTAGACTTTATAAGCACAACAAGAATTTACAGTGTTTTTTTGCTCGTCACCATGAAAAGCAGACACCAGCAACTCCTATCCTTTCTCTTTGGTTACCCACTATCCTCATACTGTTTCTGTGTATATTCTCCTGTTCTGCACTTTACCCTTCCCTGAATTCATTATTAGCCTTACTCATAATTGCCTTTCCTAGTGCACCTGCCCTATTTTACTGTCTTCAGACTCTTACATATTATTTTTTTTTATGTTTTGCCCTGCTTTTAGCTGCTAGTAATACCCCTCTCTCTCTCCCCCTCCAAAGCTCCTCTCTATTGTAGCTTATTTTAACCATACAGCACTGGGTTTGCTTCAAGTAAATCTACTTGTGTAGCTTTTGGCCAGTGTCCTTTTGTAAGCTTACTTCTGCTCATATTTTATTTTTTTTTTTGTTTTATTTCTGGTGACTATACCTTTAGAAATGTTATATCCTTGTCTCTCAAGCTAGTTTTTCACTATCTTTTTCTGATTGTTTCTATGACTTCATCTTGACCAGGGTGCTAGCCCCGCTCCATTTGTCCTCGCTATGCTCGGGCTCACTTCACTCCCCTACCCTACCCCCATTCCAACCCACCCCATTACAATTACCTTTATAACTAACTACCCCTCCCCTTCCTGTCCCACTAGCCACTACAATTCCACTTCCTGCCTATTGCCACAACCACCTTATTAATCTGTCAATCTTGTCAACACCACTTCCTCTATACCACTGTCTCTCTACCTACCCTATCTGACCATATTTTATTCCAACATGTATTATTTTCCAATATCTTTTACACTACTCCTTATTCTCTCTATCTCCACCTCTTACCACTCCAATCTCTCTGACCCTCTCCTATGTTCACCAACTTCTCACTCATACAACATATATCCAACTACTTCATCTTTTACTATCTCCCCTAATCTCTTTACTACCTCCATCTCAAGTCTATATAAACTATCCATAATACAGGTTTTTAAACCTTCCCACAAAGCTAAGTCAAAACTATACAGACTCCATCTAGCATCTACTACACACTCTCTCCTCACTAAAAACCTATTTTGTTCTGGAGATATCCATCCCAACCCTGGCCCCTCTTCTCTCCCCAAAACTACCTCTACACTGCCCCCATCTTACTCCTCTAACAGTCACCAACCTCAGTCACAACAATCATCTCCATCCAAATACTTAACTATTTACTCATTGAATATTCAGAGTCTAGCAAATAAAGTCACTGAGCTGCACTCATGGATAGCTCTCAATACCCCTCACATCCTCTCCTTATCTGAAACCTGGCTCAAGCCACAAATCTCAAATAGTGAAATATTCCCACCAGGTTATAATATCTTCTGATCTGATAGACCCGTAAAAAAAGGTGGTGGCGTGACCATCCTCTACTCACACATACCCTTCCCCAATTCCTGACTTCCTCCCAGCTGAAGTCATCATCCTTAACTGCCATCCAAATTCCCACAAAAAAACTTGCAATTGCTTTTATCTACCTTCCTCCTGGTAACAATCTGCCCATTCTTGAAAACATCCTATCCTGGTTCTCCCACAACATACCATATGAGACATTTATCCTTGGTGATATCAACATTGATTGGTCCAAACTCACAAATGACTCTCCCCAACTCAGTACCCACCTACATGGCTTCCACCAACATATAACAACTCCCACTCACTTCCATAAAAATTCCACTTCCGGCTCCAACATAGACTGGATCCTTACCAATTTCCCCCACCAATACCACAATCCCAACACCTTACCTGACTCCCTCAATGATCATCTCCATACCACCATCTTAAGACACTACTCCCATATTCCTAAACCCCACCTTATCAAAGACTGTTGAAAACTATCAACTTTCAATTCATCCCAATTTAACTCCATTCTCCACAACATAGATTGGTCCATCCTAAAGCACCTCCCCCTAAACGATGTTGTAAGCACTTTCAATAGCATCTTCATGAATACTCTAAACTCCTTAGCTCCCTCTAGGAAGATCAGAGTAAAATCAAACCATGCTCCCTGGCTCCCCAAAAAGACTAGGTCCCTTATGAAACAAAGAGATCATGCTTGGAAAACCTGGACTAAAACTAAACAACCACCTTTTCTTCAAAAATACAGGCAACTGAGGAACCTTGCAAAACAACATACAACTAATGACAAAAAGTTATACTATAGCTCTGCGCAGCTTAACAACAAATCCAATCCTCGAAAATTTTGGTCAACTCTCAACAACATCCTCTATCCTGGAAAGCCCTCTAATCCCTCCCCATACCCTAACTATTCCTCTCAGAAAACAGCTATCCTCCTGAATAAACACTTTATTTCTTCCATCCAAAATCTGGTAATCTCTAAGCCAAACTCTACTTCAACACCCACCTCTCCAAGTCCCACTAACACAACTTTGTTTTCTTTTGAGCCAGTTCCCATTACTTACATCAAATCTCTACTACTCAAGCAAAAACCTTGCTCTCCTTCCACTGACAATCTATCTCCTACATTCCTCAAACTTGCTGCTGAGTCAATTGCCTATCCTGTATCTATACTAATCAATCAATCTATTCTGGAATCAACTGTCCCCACCCTTTGGAAATTTTTCTTCACTATCCCTCTTCATAAAGGTGGAAACTCCATTGACCCCTCAAATTACCGACCCATTGCCATTCTGTCCCCCCTCTCCAAGATATTAGAAAAATGTATTCACTTACAGCTTCTCAGTCACCTCCTCACACACCACTTACTTACCCGTACCCAACATGGATTTCATCCTCCCCACAGCACCACCACTGCCCTCATCTCCTTCACTCATATCATTGCAGAGGCCCTAGACAAAAATAAACTCATTGCCTGTCTCTTCCTAGATCTCTTCAAAGCCTATGATACTGTCTCTCATCCTCTACTACTATCCAAACTCACAAATCTCCACCTATCCCCCTCCGCACTTGCCTGGTTTAATAGTCAGCTATCTGGCAGGGAACAATCTGTCAAATGGCTCTCATCCTCCTCACCTTTCCTTCCAATCTCCACTGGTGTTCCCCAAGGCTCTATCTTGGGACCCCTTTTGTTTAACATCTTCACCAATGATATTTACACCTCATGCAAAGAATCTTCCCTTATTCAGTATGCCGACAACTCCACACTTATATACATCTCAAATAACATTCCTGAACTACACTCCCTGACCCAACAGGCCCTACTATCCACTGAACAATGGCTCTCTCACAACCTATTGATCCTAAATCCCAAAAATACCAAACTTCTACTTTTCCTTCCCTGTTCTCTTTCTCATCACAAAACCTCCTTTTTTATTACATCTTCTAACAATACAAACATCCAACCTGACACCCACACAAAACTCCTAGGGGTCATTATCGATGATGAACTCAAGTTCAACCTACACATACTCCAATGTATAAAAAAAAACAAACCAGAAACTAGGTCTGCTATATCGGAACAAAAAATTCCTAACCCCTGAATCTAGACTTACCCTGGGCCAGGCACTCCTGCTCCCCTCCCTCTTATATGCCGACCCAGTTCTTACCAATATCCAGGCCTCCACTCTAAACAAACTGCAACAGACTTACCATAAAATAGCCAGATTCATTACTCACACCTCTGCATTTCTTTAAACTCTCTTCAATGGCTTGAACTTCCTCAGTTTCTGCTATCTTATCAATTTCATATGCTACACTCTATTCTTTATAAAGTCTCCTTCTGTCCATCTCTATCTTCCTTAGTCTCCATCTACATCCCATCCCAGCCCCTCCATACTTCTAACCAACACTTACTTGATGTCTACCACCCAAAAAGGTCAGTAGGCAAACTACTCTACAAACACATCCTTGACCATGCTTGGAACAAACTTCCCCTTGACTTATGTTCAATCTCCCACACCACACACTTTAAAATGAACTAAATGCTTATTTTCTCAATTCCAGAACCTGCTCTTGCCATGACCCTACCTAGTCTTCCTTATTTTATGTACCCTCAAAAGGACCATACTTAGTACCTCATTACACCTCTCTCTCCAATGTGACTACTATGCAGTTGCACAATTTTATACAAACCAAAAATGTTTATTGTTGACCTATTGATCTATATCAATGCAAAATTGTTACTTAGCTTCTTTTTAATGCAACTTTAACTTTATGCATGTAACCCAACATATGTGAATAATTTTTCTATAACTGCTATTATATCAATATTGTTTAAAATTGTACTTGTTTTAAAATGCATTACTGGAGCTTTTCTCCTCGGGTCTCAACTTGAAAATGGGCCACAAGCCCAGTTGGATAAACCCGGTTAACAAATGTCAATAAATAAATAAATAAATAAATAACAGGAAATAATCTTAGATTTAGATAGGTTATTAATCAATTCATTAGAAATAAGGACTTTATCTATTTTAGAGTAGGAACCATGTCTTTTTGAAAAGAAAGTGTAGTGAAGAGATTTTGAATCATCTTGATTATTAATATCTTTTAGATGAAATAAATTTATGAAATCTTTTAAATGTTTAGCTTGAGATGATATCCTCCTCTTACCAGGGACACTTGTTTCATTTTCATTTAGGATACAGTTGAAGTCGATTATGATGTTTCCTTTAGATAAAAATGCAATTTAATTTAAAAGTTGCTTAACTGTATTAACCCCTATACCTGGAATCCAGTAAATATTAATAAAGGTAAATATTTTTCTATGTATTTCTACCATAACTGAGCAAAACATTCCTTTATCATCTTTATAAGTATTTATAGTCTTGGGAATGGGAAATATTTTATTCCATAAGATGGCTACTCATCTTTTTTTGTGAATGTTCTGAGGTAGATAATATTGTATACATATTATTATTTAATTTAGATACATCTTCTTTTAGAAGATACATTTTTTGTAAGAAAACTAGTTGAGATTTGTGTAGTTTTAGATATTCAATCAGACTCCCCCTTTGACATAGTAAGGTCTTTAAGGAATAGCATTTCAGAAGAATTATTAATCTTGTACCTTTTAGTACAACAAACCTGGTGGATGTTGTAAAAGGATATTTAATACCAAAAGAGATTAGTTTCATTGTATTAAGTTGACCCAAACCCTTCCTGGAGTTAAGAACTCATCTACCACTCTGATTTGCCACCCAATCTATAACAATTATTCAGCATATACCATACTATTAAGAAAAAAGAAAACATTTTCCCTTCTTATTTTCTTATTCTCTGTTTTGTTGATTAACATTGTTTAACAATGTATAAAACTCATCAGCCTACAATAATTCCCTTTTATGCTAATTAGAGTCAAGTGGAGTTATACCACAAAATACCAAGGCATATGTAATGAGCTTATTATATCGGACATTATACACTTTTACTCAATTGAGAGTAGAATAATATTTAAGTTTTACTATATGTCATAAATGGTAGCATTGTCGCCTCACAGTAAGATGCTGTCCAGTTCGATTCTCAGTTCGAGCGTCTTCTGCGTGAAGACATGCGTGAATGGGCATACCTTCGTTGAAGGCTGTGCATCAGGGCTGGTAACTCGGCATGTAAAAATCAACTACCAATCATTAGCGGACCGGAGTTCTGCTGTGGCGACCCCTAACCGGGAAAAGCCGAAAGACAAAAACACAAACAAACTATATGTCATAAATGTATATTCAAAAATTTAAAGTCAAAATGCAAAGGATTTTTCATATGGTCATGCATATTACATCAAATAAACATGTATTACTTATTCTATAAATAAAATTACTAGAAGCAAATATAAATGTGGATGAACCTTTTCAATACAGAACTAAACCTCTATTGATAATTCTACCAAAACCAATTAATCAATAGACCAAATGATCATGTGAATGTTATTTGGATTTTGTGTTGTTAGTTTTGCACAAAAATTACCTTGAGATATACTAGAATAAGTAAGTTAATATTATATATCTTAGTACGCTTCAACATAAATGTGATGAAAATATAACTCAATAACCAGTATCAGAACAGTAACATGCCATTATATATGTATGAAGTAGAATAATTCAAAACAACTTAATGAATGTTCTGAGAAATGTCTGAAATAGGTGTAAATAGAATTACTTGCTTTCACATATCCTTCTAGCATTGTTTTTAGATCAAAATAATGCTTTGCTTCAGTATCAGAAATATTAGAGACTTAACTGTCACCTAACATGTTACTGTTGTAAAAAATGCCAAGTCATCACTTTTCATGAAGGAAATAAAAACATAAAGTGAGACATCAAACGCCAACCTGCAACATCAATATATATGTATATCAATTTGCCAGAAAAGCACTCCTTGATGTGGAATATAATTAGACCATACCAGTAAAAATATTAAATATTTGAACAAGATACAATAGAATGAAGCAATACCAGCAAAACATAAATGAAGAATCTGCCCCCCCCCCCAGATTTCAACATTTTATGTCTCTAAAGACAAAGGAACAATAGGAAAACAAGTCATATTTTATACTACCTCAAAGTTAAATGTCATCTTGTTTAGTACAAACAATATGAACCAATTTATTAAATCTGAGCATGTATGATGTTAGTAATTATTTTGCACAAGAGAAAGTAATAAAACTACAAGACGTTTTCCCCTCTGTCACTCAGGAATAGCATCCAAAAGAGACTGATAACACATATAGAATGAAATTGTCTCCCATTGAATTTCAATATTGCAAGTCTCCAGATACAAAGGAATAATTGTAAGATTAGTCCAGTTCAGCACTACACCAGATTCAGATGTCATCCAATCCGGCACTAATACCATGAATCAAATCACTAAATAAACAAATCTATGCAAGCACGATGCTTGCAACAATCCTGCACAAGACAAACCAATTAATCACAAGCATTTGTTATATCTATTACTGAGGAATAGCATCCAAAAGCAAAATAAATAAGTTAGAATATTACTCTGTTGCTAAAAATGTAAACTAAACATTTATGCTGCATGTGTAGTTTCTGAACAATGCTGGAAAAATTTTTTTTTCAAATGTCTTTTATATGTTCTTTTATGTTCTGTTGCTTACGTTGATGAATTCCATCTTTTTCCAAAACACAACTCTTCATTTTTCCTTGTCATATGCGTTGCAGCATTCCTCTAGTCACAGAAATTTGTCATCCAAGTTCAAAGGTCTTCAAAATGAGCTACACAGATCTGTGATGCCAAGTAAGCCAGCCAAACCACTGGAAAACTTGAGACCTTGTTCCTCGAGCCCGGAAAAGTCAAGAAAAAGTCTTTCAAACAGTTCTAGCAGAAGAATCTGTAAGCGATTTTCTTTTCTAAGTTATAATTAGGTCTTGAGCTAGTTAACTCACCGTTTAGAGACTAATTTATACAAATGCAAGTTCATTGAGTATTAAAAAAAGAAAAACATGATCATAGCCCATAAACAAACCTATAAACTGTACAGAACATTATACCATGCAGAACATATTACATATAAATATAAGATGACAGCAGTAAATAATCAGCATTACTGACCTTATATCCTGTCCCTTTTCCTAGTCAGTTGACAGTAACATAACTTTACCAGTTTCAATAAAATAATATATCAACATGAAGTATCAGAATTTTATAACAGAGTGTGAAAATCCTGACCTGTTTAAAAAGCCAAATGATCAGGACAGAGGGAAAAAATAACTGAAAAAATAATGTATAAGAATCATATATTTTTTAGTCTCTTCTGTTTTTCTGACATTTTCCATGAGGTACCACTTGCCATTCTTTTCAAAGATGAGCTAGCCCACTCCATTTTTTCTATTTTGTCCAAAATCTTATGTTTTTTGACGAATACCAAAGCAGAATCCAAATCTTCAAAAGTCTTAGGACCATCTTGTAAGAAAATTTTCAATTTGGCCGGAAATAAAAGATGAGTTTTGACATGGGCTTTTTAAGTTCTTTAATTAAAGGTAGAAAATGTTTTTTTTTTTAGCAATAACCAAGGAAAAATAGTCATTATCAAAATGAATAAAAACATAATTTACTTTTATAGGAGATATTGCCCAAGTTGTCTTTAGGGCCATTTCTCATGTGATGACAAAAATTTTACAATAACTGATTTTGATGAGGAGGTTAAGGACCTATGGGCTCTTTCAATGCCATAAGATAAGGCTTTTGGTAAATCAAGTACTTTAGGTAGCCAAGAGGTTAAAAACCTTACCATGTTATTGCCTTTGATGTTTTCTGGCAGACCAAAAATTCTGATATTGTTCCTATGTGATCTATTTTCTAGATCAAACACTTTAGTTTGAAGAAGTGTATTTTGCTTTAGTAGGAATTCTATATAGTTTTCTCCTTCTTGTATTTTGAAGTTCATATCATTCAAAGCTTCCTCAATTGCTGTTATTTGTGCTTTTGTTGCTGTAGATCTTCATGAAGTAAGTCCATCTGCTTAGAGCATTTTTCTTTAAAATTCTCCAGCTTTAAGTCCATTTTATCTATTTTTGTTGATAAATCCTGTATGTTCATCAGTAAGATTTGTATTTCCTTTTTGAGAGTTATTTCCTGGTTATTAGCTTATGAGAAGCTCATTCTGAAGGTATGTGATGAGTAAAATATTTCAGTGTATTTCTGGACAGGAAAAAAAAAACTGAATGAAAACTTTTTTTTTTTATAAAATCCTAGGAGATATTATCTAGTATTAAATTATGTAAGAAAACTTTCCCTGGGATGGGTTAAATATTACAACTCCTGTCATTTATTTATTTCTTTTATTGTTTTATTTTTTATTTTACATTTGTTGACTGGGCTAGTCTAACTGGATATATGTCCATTTTCAGTAGAGGGCCGGGGAGAAAAGCTCCAAGACATATGCAAAAATACAATGTAAAAAGAAGTACAGTAAAGATACATACAAACTGAAATATAGAAAGTAGTAGCAGTTAGGAAATAAAACAAAAAAGAAAAACTTTTTTTTTTTTTTTTGTAATAGCAACAGATAAACATTCTTATAACAATACTAACTTCAATACTAGCAATAGATAAACATTCTTATAACAATACTAACTTCAATACTATAACTGTGCTTCGCAAGGACCATAAGGAGGTATACATACATAAAGATGAATGGTTGTTATTAATGAGACATAGGAAAGTTAGTCTGGATTAGTAAAGGAAAATAACCAGAGTGTATTGAGATATAATTTGAGTTTCTTTTTAAAAAGTGTAAGAGAAGACAGAGAAGTGAGATCAGTAGGTAGTAAATTCCATAGCGTTCCAACAGTATTAGAGAACATGGTATCACTTGCTGAGTTGTTGGATCTGCAAGTGTTAAAAAGAAGTTTGTTGGATGAGCATAAGTTTATAGGATTACTGTAGGGGGGTGAAGAGACTTGAGAGTATTGGAGTATTTGAGGGTTGATAGATGGTCTTGTGGGCTATAGTAAGCTGGAGAAATTGTAGATGGTGTGGAAACTCTAGCCAGCCAAGTGGTTTTAGATTAAGGCAGTGATGAGTTCTGAAAGGAGAGGAAGTAGCAAATCTGGCAATATTGTTATAGGATACTGCTAGTTTGTTGAGGTTGTTTTTAGAAAGATTTGTATAAATGGGTGAGGCATAGAGTAGAGTAGAGATTAGGTGAGTTCTAGCTATAGCAGCCCTAGCTACTGGTGTAAGTGTCATACAAAAATTATCTTGGCAGAGCTGAAGAAAACTGCTGCTATCCAGAGCTCATCTTGGCCACACCCTCAAATAATTGATGTCTTAATACTACAGGACTTTTAGTTGCATGTGACTGTTTAATTTGGGTATTTATTTACCTTAATAGCTAAAGCACTATTGCTCTGATGAAGTCCTATAGTATATGAGGACGAAAGTGCTTAATTTGAGTTCATAGGTTCATAGGTTTATAGGTGTGTGCTAGGCTAATGGCCCTGGAGCCTTTACAAGCCTAGCCAATAGGATTACCCTGGCTTCGTGCTACCCAACTTTAGTTCCCAGTGCCTCTGTTGAGTAAAGTCACTGGAGTGAAATTTCTATTTCCCATCCACTCAAGATTTCTCTTGAAGAGGGCCAGTGAGGTGCTCTGCTTGACATGTATGGGAAGTCGATTCCATAGCATGGGCAGTCTCTGGGTTATGAACCTCTCCCTCCAGCATGTTCTGTTGATTGTGGTAATGAGGTTGAGATCTCTGGAGCATGTGGTGAGGAGGGATTGGGATTTTTTATATGCAGCATTTCTAACAGAGCTGGGTCAGACATGGCTTTGTAAGTCAAGCAGAGATTGCCTCTAAATAGGTGATATGAGACAAAGAATAGTTGGAGTTTTTTGAGTCTGTCCATATAGGACAAATGTTTAAGGCCTAGGATCCTCTTTGTGAGGTACTTTTGTGGTATCCCCAGGTTTTGCAGGTGTTTAGTGAGGTACATGCCAAATGGGGCATTGTACTCAATGATTGGCCTAACGAGGGAAGAGTAGAGGGAGACAATGACCCCTTTCTTCCTGGATGCAAAACCCTTAGTAATAAGATGTGCCATATAAAAGGACTTTCTGACCACAGTGGCAATGTGGTGGTCAAAAAAGAGGTTGCTGTCAGCCTGTGTTCCAGATCTGTTATAGCTCCTTCTATGTTCAGTGGACTACCATCAATGTGGTAATTCATGGGAACCGGGTTTTTCACAAAGGGGATGATGACACATTTTTTGCCCTTGAGCTTAAGGCCATGGTTCTGACACCAGTCATTGGTCTCAGTGAGGCCTTTTGTAGGATGTCAATATCACTTGGGGAATTAATAATAGCTCCCAACTTGCAATCATCTATGAACTTTGTCAGCCAGAGTCCCTTCATGTTGGCCTGGACTTCAGAAAAGTAGATACCAAACAGAAGAGGACCCAGGACCTAACCCTGTGGGACTCCACTCGTAACTGGTCAGCAGTCTGACTTGGAGTCAGCTACTTTCACACTGTGGGTTTTACCTGTGAGCCAGTTTGCAACCCCCCTAGTGATATAGGGGTTGATGCCTAGCTTAGTGAGTTTTTCTATGATTCCTGAGTGGGGAATAGTATTAGAGGCCTTGGCCAGATCAAGGTAGGCTGTATGAACCACATTGCCTTCATTCACAGCTCTGGTGACTGACTCAAAGACGTTGACCAAGTTGAGCAGGCATGATCTACCCTTCACAAAACCAAACTGTGTGGGATCCAGAGTTTGGAGATTCCCTATATCCTTGTTTATTAAGCCCATGATGATGCGTTCCATATCTTTGCATATCAGACTTGTTTGGCTAATGGGGCGATAGTTCCCAGGGTCTGTAGTTGCTCCTCCTTTGTGGAGAGTGATGACTGTAGCAGTGCACCATTCGGTAAGGACAATGCCTGAGGTGAGGCTGTGATTGAACAGGGAACACAGGTGAGGTGCCAGTTCACTCTGTAGTTCATGTAGAACACAGCCAGGGATATTGTCAGTTCCAATAGAAGCTGTATTCTTGGCCTTGGACAGTGCTGTTTTAACCTGTGCAGCAGTAATACAGGATCCCTGGCAATCTACTAGTATTGTGACTGGTCCTTTTGGGGGGGTGAGACGGGTAAAGTTGACACTGAATCTGTCTGCCAGTATATTGGCAATAGCTGTTGGCTCAGTATAGGAGATACCATTGTGCAGTAGCTCAGAGCAAATCTGGGTATTGCCATGGAGATTCTTTACATAACTATAGGAGGCCTTGTGGTTGTCTTTACTATCTGCTGCAATTTTGTTTTCATATGTGCTTTAGGGATTTGGTGAGGGAATCTCAACATTTTTTGAGGCTGATATGGGAGTTTTTCCAGTCTTAGGACTTCACCTTATTCCATATCAGTTTCCTCCTTCTGTTGTAGAGTTTGTTTATGGCAGGGGACCACCAGATTGGCTTCCTTTTTTGGAGGAGAATGTCTTGGTTCTATTGGGTATGGCGAGATCCATGCATTTGTGTACATGTTCGTACAGTGCATTGATGTACGATTTGGTGGTCATGCAACTATTCTCCATTTACATGGGTGCCATGAAGTTTGCCACCTCTGTTTTTAGGAGCTCAGTGTTAGCTTTGGAAATGTTTTTCATGGTAGTTACCTTTGCAGGGGGGGGGGGGTGTTGATTTCCAAGGTGATTAGTTTGTGGTAAGATCTAACCAGGGAGGAGTTGACTATTGGTGTAGAGCAACGGTCGCCAATGTTAGTAATGACCAGGTCAAGGATGTTGCTACCTCTAGTGGTGGTAAGAACGAAGTGGTCTAGGGCATTGGAATTAATGAATTCCAGGAAACATTGGGCAAGTGTATTAGTACATGAGTAGTTTTCCCAGTTAATAGAGGGGTAGTTGAAGTCACCCAGTATGAGAGTGTTAGGTTGGATCCTAATATTCTCCAGGGTGCTTAGGAATGTGGAGTGAGCCTTTGGACATAGATGGGGACCTATAGCAGGCTACGACCTGAATCGCTGTTGTAACCAATGTTAGCTGCACCTGAAGTATCTCAGATGCATTATGTTGAGCTACCTGTCTGGAGGTGTGCATATCCTTTATGAATATGGAAACACCACCACCTTTGGAGCTTCGGTCCAAGTTCTGGGGCTGAAAGGTGTAGAATGAGTTATAGCTTGGTGGTGCAGGGATGCTTTTTGCTGCCTTGAACCAGGTCTTTGTTACGGCACAAATATCAATGTTCATCATTTTGAGGAGTGCTTTGAGTGAGTGCGTTTTGAGATTTAGACTTCTAGCATTGAGCAGCATGACCCTCAGATTGCATTTGTTTGTAGCTGTTATGGTGGTAATTTGGTCTTTTGAGCACTACCTAAAAAGGCACTATAGGGGTGGCAAGAGCCTTGGCCAGTATCCAGAAGCCCGGGGGTGACAGATGCAGTCCATCTCTGGCAAAGCATCGAGGTCTGTCAGTCATGTCATCCCAGGCAGACAGATACTGGATCCCCTTAAAATGACACCAGAAACTTAGCCAATTGTTGAAATCAATCATTTTCTGCTTGTACTATGGTATCATTTTGGGTGATGGTGGGATGCTGCTCAGGGCTAGGGTCATAGTCGCTTGGGCTACATAATCCAAGAGCTCCTCCATGTCTCTTTTCATGTAGTCCAGGGAGGTATGTCTCAGGTCATTCATACCCACATGTACAATGATAGAGTCATACTTGTACCTGTTGTTGAGGGACCTGAGCGTGTGCATTATGTGGTGGATCCTGGCGCCTGACAGTCAGCTGACTGTTACTTTCTCCTTATTCAACCTAATGAGTGGGACATCAGTGTGCCTCACTATTGAGTCGCCTATTACTAGTGTGTTGGGCATGCTGTTTTGCCTTAGGGGCTTTGGTTGAGTGGGACACTGTTTAGGAGAGTTATGTGTCTTGTGATTAGTGTTGTGATGTGGTGGTCAAGTGCATTTCCGCCTTGGAGGTCTCTGCTGTTTGGGTAGATTTTTATTGACAGCCTCCGTGAAGGTGGGTGTGTGGTTTGTGTTTTTATGTGAAGGCAGTGCTGGTGTGGTTTCTGGAGGGCTATGTGTTCCATGTGGTGTGGTGCAAATGTTGACCTTCTCCTCCTGATCAGCTATTCCGGTCTTGGCTGGAGAGTGCGTGGTTTCCAGTTTGGATATATAAGTGCATCTCTCGCAAGTCTGAGTGTTGGGATGTAAAAGGAGAGGGCTGTCAGTGTACATGAGGCAGTTGCTACATTGCCTCAGGATCTCCAAGTTCAGCAGGTTAATCAGAGAAAGGACAGGAAACTGACCTTTAGACATGCCTGGATGGGTGGGCATTAATAATAAGTACTGGAGCTATTTCCTTGTAGAACGTTTAGTGCTGGTAGCACTTTTGTGTGCTACAATAATTGCTACAAGAAGTCTTGTAAAGTGCTAGACTAATAAGCTAGTAAAAGTGCAGGAGAGGAGAGAACTAGCACATCTAAGGGAAAATTGAAGAGCAGACTTTGGCACCACTCAGAAGCTTAAAAACAGTTCTGGGTACAGCAAATCTGTATTTGGACTAGACTAGTTACAGAAAAGGTGGGAAACAAGTGCAAACACAGGCTTTTAAACCAAAAAGTTGAAAGAGATGGAAAAACCACTCAAACAGCCAATAAACTGCAATTTCTGGACCAGAAACCCCTCCTCCTGTGGTAGATAGGCTATCTAATGTTTACCATTCCCACTGATAAGCTAGAAGGCTTCCCTCCAACACAGAAAGGCTTGGAGGATTCAGAAGGTTAAAACAGTCCTGGATACAGCAAATCTGGACTAGACTAGTTACAGGAAAGGCAGGAAACAAGCTTAGAATTTTTTTTTTTTAATTTGGATAAAATGGTTTGTTAGCCTTTGGGCCATGGAAGAGTTTTTTTCTTAGGACAGACTTGCCATTACCTTGTTTCTTGGGTTTATTGTTGTGTTTTGTGGTATTGCTCTTTGTTTTAGTGGTTAACTGTTATTTTTTAAGACCCTGGAATGTCTTCCATGCGCCACTTTAGATGATAAAGCTTGCCCAGGATGTTTGCTTGAATCATTTTCTACACCCTTAAGGGGGGGGGGGGCATGATTATTTTAGAAAACTTGTCCTATCAGCTTACTCAGTTTATCAAACTGCTGACACCAAATCTAAGGACTAGTGAGGTGGGATCAACTGTTTCCATTCACGGTCCCATACTTTTGGATAATGCTGTGCACTTAAATGAGGTGAATGAGGTTAGTTTGCCATCTTTGATATGAATGGATGAGACCAGGAGATCAACAGAAGTGAAAAGAATGGCTTGAGGTTTACCTCCTTGCAATGGGAGGGAGTTACATCTTTCTAGCGGTACAATTAACAATGTTTGAAATGGATAACTCAATTCTAAAGGAATTTTAATGTTGGGATATGATTAAAAAATGCATCTTTTCATCATAGCAGCTCTACAGATATTTCTTCACCCCACAGTACGTTTGATTTTCAGTTGTCTAGTTTTTAGAAAAAGCTTACTAAATACAAACTATTGCAGTTACACAATGTGTATCTAAATAAGTGTATTTCCCTTAGGAGAATACCCAATGGACTAAGGTTATAGAAGTTCACCAATGGACTTATTGAGAATGGGGAACTTTACAAAGAACTAGTTAATTTATTTGATGACTGCGGTTGTGCTGTAATGAGAATTATTATATGCAACAATTAAAAACAAATGCAGATCTTGTTTGATGAAATTAATTCTATTGAAGCTTCTTCTAAGTTTGATTTGTTGTTTGAAGTCAAACAGGACAATTATTTTAATGCTTTTAAAAGTATTGATGAGCTATTAGTAAAAAGTAAAGTAAGGAAGCAAAAAAAGCTTACAGGGGTAAGTCTGATTATGTTAATGGGTATGCTTATCCCCCTCTAAAATATACTCAGAGTAACTTGCTTTCCATGATCTCCAATCACCCATATGCTGGACCTTCGGTAGGACTATACTATGAGGAGGGTGATAAGGATGATAATTTTTAGGACATCATCAATTTCCTCCTCTACATAGATCAACAAGGTTAGCACACCAATGGCAGTCTATGAATAAACCAAGGGAGACCCAGCTAATCACAAGGGGTAAAAAAGATACTACAGGAGGGGAACCTTGAATTAGTATAATGTTCTACCAAGGTACCAGAGCTCTCCAAATGTATTAGGGGTGTAAGACTCTTTGATGTTACATTTCACAGTGACTCGAGTGGGAACACCAGCTTTAATGGACTATTTGGCCTTTGCTATCCTGGTCCTAAGATAGATGATACTATCACTTTTAAGAGGCAGGGTTTTAAAAATTGTAGTTATAGTAAACTTGAAATTTACAGTAGGTTTTTGAATTATTTTGTATTGGTTTTACTTTTGTACCTAAGAAAAGACTTGATGTTGCTAACACCACTATATTTTAGATTTTAAAATGTCTGTACATAAATTGAATTTGAAACTTTTGTTTTGTGGCAAGCCAAGTTTTGGGTAGGGAACCTACTGAATTTGTGTGACCTAGCACCATTAATCCCCTTTTAAGCCATATTTTGCAGATTTTTGAGAAGTTTTGTGAAAATGGTATTTGAACAACATTTAAACAGCCAAGAAAACGTGTTCATTACAACCTGTCTCTAGGAGAAAATCAACTTTTGGATGAGTTGGGTAATAAGAAATCAATTAGGGTTATGAAACTGGACAAAGACAGTGGTATTTTTATCATAAATGCCATTGATTATTCAGCAAAGATATATGAATTGTTAAATAATAACTCTCAATATGCCAAGTCATCCAAGAACGTAATAGATACAACATACTACAAAACTAAAGGGAACTTGAAGGATTTGCTAGATCAAGGCACTATAAGGCCCAAACTTTACAATTTTTTTACAGGTAGAATCTTCAGTTATACCTAGTATATTTGGTATATCCAGCGTTCCTAAGAACATTAGTGAGCCACTCTGGCAACATGTTCCAAAACACATCCAGTGGCATTGTTTGTGGACAGTAAGCTAAAAATTATTTTTGACAACCATTTGTACATTCTTAAGGATTCCTGGGATTTCCTGGGAAAAATCTGACCAGAAGTTTAAAGTGATGAATGTCATTCGGTCAATGTTGATGTGGTCAACCTGTTTCCCTCATTCCACACCAGGTAGGATTGATTTGGGTCAGTGATATACTCTTGACATGTGACTTCTTGGATGGTAGGGAGATCAATATGCTTGAACATTTTATGAATATTATTCTTGATAACAACTATGTATTTTTGATGGAGAATACTTCAAGCAGCTTACTGGAGTAGCATTGGGAGCTTCTTGTGCCCCTTTATATGCTAACGTGGTATTATGGTTCTGGGAAAATCATTTTGTTTTTAAATCAAATACATGGAACAGGTTGGCATATTTTTACAGAATCTGGATTATATATTTATTATATGGAGGGATGGTTTAGACTACCTGAAGGAATTCATGGAATTTTTGAATAACACCACTGGGTTTTTAAAATTTACATGTAGTGTTTCTAGTACAGAAATACATTATCCTGATGTTTTAATTGTTAAAAACTGCACTGAGCAGAAATTTATCTCAAGGATCTATAGGAAGTATACATTTTTAAACTTTTTTTATATTTCTCAAGCAACCACCTATTTCAAAGAAGAAGGAGTTGGTTAAATGTCAGAGGACTCAATTATTTAGGATTGACTCTGAGGATGCCAATTTTAAGTTGGAGATGGACAAGCTCATTGACATGTTCAAGGTTAAATGATACCTGGAGAAGTTGTTAATGGAGATCAAAACTGTGATACTCAAAAAGCGTACTGATTTCTTTCCACCCCTGTTAGGCATAGGGTTCCAAGGAATCATTAAAAGCCACAATGTAGAGCATAACATGAACCCTGACCATGCAATGATTTTAAAGTTTGGTAGTGATAGTAACATCATTCAACAAATAATTAGAAAGAACTGGGGGGTTATTGAAAGTGACAGCAGCATGGTTAACATTCTAGGTACACACTCCAATTTTGTATTTAAAAGGCATTTTAATATTAAAGACATTATTGAGTATGAAGGTACAAATAAACATCAATTCAAACCAAGACAGGAAATGGTAGGAATGAGAAAATGTGGTGGGAGCAGCTTTTGCAAATATATTAATAAAGGCACCTCTTTAAAACTTAGCACATGTAATACTGAGTTCAAACTAAATCACTGTTGTGATTGTAATACCAAAGGAGCAGTGTATTTATCTTTTTGTGACCACTGCAGCTGTTTTCACATGGGCAAAACTGAGTGTGTCGTCAAAAAATGGGTACACGAATATTGTAACGATATTTCAAAGGCTAACATGAACAGTGCCTTATTTAAACATAGGTTGACCTGCACACAGGGTAAATTATTTTTCTTTTTTATACCAGAACAAGTGCATATTAACATGAGAGGGGCCCCGTAGGAAAAGAGACTTGAATATAGGGAACTACTATAGCAGGTCAAACTCAATGATGCCATTCACCCAGGTCTAAATGGCTGTATATCATTAAGGTCTTTACTTCAGTTGAGGACAGCTAAACTATGAGGCTTCTCTTTAAGACATTCACTTTCAGTTTTCTCCTGTAATGTAAGGGAATTGTGTTACTGTTTTCAACATGGCAGAAAAACATTTTCAATTGTTTTTAGGACATTGGACTTGACTACATCCACTATTGGCATCTATATCATAACATTGACAGCTTAGGTTGTCGAATCCTAAAACATCGACGCCTAAATGTCGAAAACTAACTATAGTGAACAGCTACATCATCGAATTCTTTTTTCAGGAAAGAATTTGGGTGGCCGTCCATAAACAAAATACACACACGCACCTATATATATATATATATATATATATATATATATATATATATATATATATGCACATATATATATATATATATATATATATGTAGGTCTACTTCAAATCATCAAAGTTTCAGAACATCAAACATCATATGGTCAAGGACAAGATGACTGAAGTTCTGAAACATCTACCATTCTGAAAGGAAATTGCTGTACAGCATTTAACAGGAAATTTTCCATTTTCCTCACTGTAGTGCGATCTTGGAGTTGGTATGTTTAAGTAGCAGGGGGTGTGGGGTGTTCAAGGGGGCTTGCACCCCTGCAAAAATGTAAAACAAGATTTTTTTTCTTCTTAAATTTTTTTCTATTTCATGTTGGATGTTTCAGAACCTCGATCATCTGGTTTTGACCATATAATGTTTGATGTTCTGAAACTTCGATGACTTGAAGTAGACCCATATATATGTGTGTGTGTGTGTGTGTGTGTGTGTGTGTGTGTGTGTGTGTGTGTGTGTGTGTATATATATATATATATATATATATATATATATATATATATATATATATATATATATATATATATATATATATATCAACTAAACCTTATCAAAATCAATAGTCTTCTGTGCAGATAAATCCTAAGTAATAGTAATCTTCTACTGTGATATCCACATAAGCAAGCGTCCTCACCATCATGTTCCTTAGCTACATGATTACCTTTTTATAATGTATATTCAGGCTTGTGAGAATGGTGAAGATGCAAATGAGGTGTGAACTCATTAGAATTGCTGATTCCCAAATTCTTGGCTCTGTGCAGCACATGTAAACATAGTGCAGGCACTCCCTCTGTGTTTGTTGCTAATAGATTGCAACTGTGAATAATTACTGGTATGGAGAAGAAAAACACAACAGCAATTCAGACTCCTTTACTGCCACTGGGTGTGTCAGCCAGGTTAGACTTACAAAGAGTGGAAGTAATTGTATTAAGGTTTTAAATGTTAGTAAGCAGCACACATTTCACAGTTTCTGTTGAGTAATATCCAACCTCCCCTGCATTTGTCAAAAACTGTTTATTAGTGCCATGTAATATATTGTCACACATTTTAAGGACAATGATACAAAAAGCCTTATGTTTCCGATTACTGCTCCGATAAGAGAAGAATGAACACCATACAATGATAAGACAGAGCTGCATTTCTGCAAACAATAGTCATAAATGATTGTGTGGTCACTCATTGCACTACATTTGAAATTAACACTTGTACAAACAATTCAGAAGTATACAAGTGTCATATGCCTTATAAATACTGTGGATTATTTTGGACTTGCTTATGTGCACAATGATTGTCATTCATGCTGCAAAGCTGTTTCTGTGGCAAAGAAGGATAAGACACAATTTTACTGTGTTTTGTAGGCTCATGGGTGTGATAGTTCAAATCCAGAGTTGTGTAAAAAACTTTCATATGTACTAATAATATGTACTAACATTTATTTTGTACTGTTGTTTATTTTAAGTTTTTTTTAATATACCAGTATTTGCCTGATGAGCACCTTAGCTCAAACACGGGAACTGGATAAATACAATAAATATCACATAATGTACTTCTCTAATAGCCAATGAAGAAACAGCGTTTGTAGATTATGTGTGTGCATAGCACATCTGGTAAAGACAGTGATCCACACAGTATATATTATCTGTAGATCATGGTTCAAGTCCCACATTTGTTTTTTAAGGATCAAAACTAAGGAACATTGAAAACATAGATGAAACAGGTTTAGCATTGTTTCTCACATTTGTGCATTACTTACCATCAGGCAAACCTGGACTAATAGCCCACACATGAAACAGACAGAATGCCTGCAGACAGGATACAGACATTCTCGATTTCAAAAGGGATACGTTATTGCATGTTTTACTTTCTATCGCACAAACCCACCAAGCAGCATTGTGAGGAAATTAATAACCTTCCTCACCACCTGCAGGTCTAGAACACCCGCAGAGAGGAACCAGATCATAGCAAATTTTAAAAGAGATACATTCCACCAAGTAGGTTGGGCAACATGCAAACCCGCTAAACGGAGTTGTGCAGCAGTTAACACACAGACGTTAGAAATGAATACGGAAATATCCAACTGATTTTTTAACTATTCCTGTGTCAGCATGTTTAAGTGTAGATTTGCAGTACAGATGATCCTGGGCTGTAATGTAGAAAATTCCAAATATTTTTATTGTTGTTCCATTTTACTTTATATTAAAATTCACATGAAAATAACATTACACACTACCAGTTTTATTAAGGGCTGTACACTCAATTTTAATAAACTGATATGAATTATTTGTTTGAGTGAAGGTATACTGACTAATATGTTTCTGTAATCATAAGTGTGTTCTCTGGGCTTGGATTGTCTTCAGACTTCAATAATAGTCATACACAAAGAGAGCTATAAACCAGGCATTGTTAGGTCACACACATACATGGTTAACATCTCAGTCTGTCATGTATTTATATGTAAATAATGAGGATGTCTGAGATGCACTTCTTCTATGGCAAGGATGAAAAATCACCACTGTGGAAGAAAATACTTTGTCCCTTAGGCATAGGTTTGAATCCCGCATTATAAAATTTACTTTTATCAGTGTGTAAAGCCATACAAAAATGTGTCAGGTCAGAAAATTTATGCCCCCAGTACATTCTGCAAAGTTAAATCACCTAACAGTTACAGCAGCAAACAACCCTCAAACTAATGCCAAGTGTCAGCTTAAACTTCCTGCTTCAAAAACTGCTTTGTCTGTTTGGCAAAATTGTTGATCTGGTTAACATCACACAAACACGGTTGGCATTGTTGTTCTGGTTTTGCACAGTACCAGGAAATGAGATAACATGCATTGGCAGGAAATCACTTCGAACTATTGCTGTTTTCCCTGGTTGGATATGTCTGGTGGCAGAAGAGAAGATGCTCAATTTAGGGCACAGAGGTGGGGTGTTGAGCAGTCCAGAATCTTCATTGGACTCCTTGTAAAGTGCCATAGCCAAAGGCTCTTGCAGGGGGACTATACCAGCTCCCAGTACAAGTATGAGGCTTGGAATATTCTGTCCAAGGCTGTCTCCAGTGTGACTGGCATTCCACACTCTGAAGAACAATGTAGGCATCACTTTAATGACTTGAAAAGGTGTAAAGGGGATGCATTCATCCAGTGGCAGGATGAGTTCAGGACTGCTGACTTTCCACAGTTGTGGAAGTATACTGATAAAGAGAATTTATAGTTTATAGAAAGCTGCATATAGGCATGACTGGTATGCATAATGCTCTTCTCTTGTTCTCTTCATTTTATTCCACAGCCAATTCAGAGATGATGGTGAATAGAGAGGCCTATGCTGAGCATCAATAGGGAATGAGGAAGAAATGGGTATGTATGCAGCACAACATAACTATTATTTTAACTAAAGTATTGCTCTTCTATGCAGTTTTAGCAAATTAATAATGCATATCCTAACTGTAAAAGCAACCATGCATACTTCAATCTGTCACACAAGCCTACTATAGATGTGAAGTCTAATACTGTAGACACACACTGTGAGTTCAAATACCACAAGTAACAAATATATAGTAAAAGCCTTTAAAAATATTTAAAAATTTAATTTCAACACTAGTGGTATAAATGTCCTGCTCTTAACTTAATCTGCATAACTGAATCAAGCATGTGTGCAATATATGCACATTGTAAGGACTACTTTGAGCTATCCTTACTTAGTTTGTTGTTAAGAAGTATACTTAAATATTAAAGTTCAGATAAAATACTTTATTATTGTGATAATGCATTGTAAGCCACATATGATGGCATTAATTTTATCTATTTTTTCTTTCACACCAGCCCTTATATCTCTTTTTTATGTGTTGTCAAAATGTTTTCATGTCATCCCCCCCTCTGACAAGTCACAAAATGATTTACAGTACAGGGAGGTATGCCAACCCTTGTAGAAAAGCCGGCCACATTCCATCAGCTCCTGCACCGATGTCCAGTACATCTGGGACCCAACCTGACAGTACTGCCTCTGCTGTCCCTGCACTATCTGGGTCCTCCACATCAAGTAACACTACCCTGGTAGCTGGTGCTGTGGTACCCTCTAGAAGTAGCAGCAGAGCTCAAGATTTTATCACCTGCCAGGAGATGCCAGGGTTGGTGCATAGGGTTGTGCACTGCACCATTGGTGCGATGCGTGCCTACGCTGGATGGAAAGGCTGCTCTCATTTATGGTCTATCGGAGAAGACATCAAGCACTCCAACAGCGAGCAGAGTAAAGGGACAGTCATGGCAGTCCTGCAGGTGAGGAATGTTTTCTCAATGTCCCTATATTTGACAGGCATGGACATCTGTGTTCCCCTCCCTGACCCCAATCATAGTGTCCCCAACTTGTCATGTCCCTCACTGTCCCTGTGTCTTGTCTGCTCTGTCCTGTTTCTTTGCATTTGCTTCCCCACCTACCCTACTTTCATGACCCATAAATGCCTGTGTACCTTATCCAACATTCCTCTCTTACTGAAGTAAAAAAATGGACACCTGTCTCACAAAAATTATCTTCCCATACACATCTCTCCACTTCACAGAAATGTGTCTTATTGACACACTTAATTCTGTCCAATTGGCTATATAAAATGATTGTGTTGTTGTCATCCCTCTTTGTTGAGGTGATAGTCCAAATTCAGCTAATATTCTGTGCATATTTTCATTTTACACTGTTGAAGAATTGGATAGTTATGGTTCTTTCCTACTTCCCTCCTGCATATTCCTATATCATTTTCCTGCATTATTCCCTTTGCTTGCTCCCCATTTCATCACTTTTCTATATAGCCCATTTTAACACCTTTAATCTGGCCAAAAAATAGAATCACTCATAACACACATAAGTAAAAAAAGCAATGGAGCCCTTCACTTTTTGTCCTCTGTGTGTGTGCCAAATTTGTCAGGTGACAGTGAACAGCTATTCCTTGGTGTGGTTACCTCCATGCAATGCTGCTTAAACATGCTGCACTAACACACAGTGATTGTAGAATAAAGAATTATTTCATTCCATTATAAATACATATTTACACCTTTTAAATACACCTGGATTCAAAACCTATATCATCTGGGCGCCAAATTAAATGTGTCAATGCATTTATACATGCTGCCACAGAGTCAGCTAAGCAACATGCATGTTTCATACACTCAGTACTCGATACTCTCATAGTTGTAAAACTGAGTCTCACATTTGCTCACCATTAACTATGCACAAATAGAAAAAGCATTATAAATGTGTATCTTGCATGTGCAAACACTTTGCCATCAATGGTGCAAGCCAGCTGCTCAGCAGTGCACTATGAAAAGTGCACAATAGTATGTATTATGTATGTTTATTGTCTATTCAGTCTTTATCTCATGAAAGTACATGTAAAAGCACAACAAAGGGAAGGTAATTTTTAAGAAAAGAACACATATGTACCCTGCAGCAATCTGTTACCTCCACCCATAAACTTCAAACTTGGTCTCTTAGTACTTGTTCACAAATATATCAACTACACTATAGAAATAAATAACAACTGCTTTCCTATATACCGTGCACATCTTTATAATGACAATACATATTCAGATTTTCCAATGCTTGTATTAATGTAGACAGCTTTTGTAACTAGTTCCCAAACCTTTCTTTTTAAAGGTATACATGAACACTGGAAACACAACATCATATGGTATACTTTGCACACTCATCAGTGTGGTAACATGCAGATCCTAAATATCTTGACAGTTGTACAGGACTAGCTATCCATTTCATACAGGCCTACCAAAATCTTCTCTCAAACATCCAATGATGATGTCATCCAAAATAAATTGTCCTTCAGCCTTATACAAGTGAGACTTGTTCTCTGTCACTTTTGTTAAATATTGAGTTCTCTAGTCTGTGTACTTAGGTAGGGCTTCTAATCTCAATGCAGTCAACTGGTTTGAGTATGTCTGTCTAGTCTGAAGACCATAATAATTATGTATCCTGCAGTTATCACTACAATCCCATGGAGTACCAATATTTTGACAGTTGGACATGCCTATACATCCATTTAATTTAGGCCATGCAACATCTCTCAAACATCCACTGATGATGTCATCCACTATAAATTGTCCTGCAGCCTTGTAAATGTCAGATTTGTTTTCTGGCTCTTGTGTTAAGTACTGAGTTCTCTAGTCTGTGTACTTAGGTGGAGATATAATCTCACTGCAGTCAATTGGTGTGTGTCTGTCTAGTCTGAAGTGCATAATTTTCTATCTTGCAGTCATGACTATAATCCCATGGAGTACCAATATTTTGACAGATGGACATGGCTATACATCCATTTCATTCAGGCCTCCCAACATCTTCTCTCAAATATCCATTGAGGATGTTATCCAATATAAATTGTCTTGCAGAATTGTAAAAGTCAGACTTGTGCTGTGGTACTTACATTAAATACTGTGGTCTCTAGTTAGTGCACTTAGATAGGTATGGGTTCTGTTCTCATTGCAGTTAACTGGTGTGAATGAATGTTTCTTCACTTGTCTGACATTATTAGATAGAGTATTTTACACCATCATGTGGGACAATGCTATTACCCTCTTCTCCTCACCAGACACTGCTAACGTCATCACTTATAAAGTGTTGTCCAACACTCTCTCAGACTTGTCATGTGGCACTTGTATTAAATACAAAGGTCACTAGTTGATGTACTAAGATAGTGGATCCGTTCTCAGTGCATTCAACTGATGTGTGTATGTAGGTGTATTTCTTCAGTTGGTGACATTAGCGAAAGCATTTTACATCAGCATGTGGACTACTGCTATTACCATCTTCCACTCAACAGACTCTGCTGATGTCATCAGCTATAGCTGTCTCTCAAGCATGTGCTGTTAATGTCATAGTCTAGGTTATGATTCCTAGAGTGACTGACTGGTGTGCCATTAGATTTGTGGATATGCAGCATTTCCATCAGGGCAGGTTCAGAGACTGGCCTGTAGGCCAGGCACAAGTCACCTCTCAGCAGCCTGTATGATACAGAGTACAGTGACTGTGCTTTCAGTCTATCTATGTACATCATGTCATGGTTTGTAGGCCCTGTATTTTTTTGTTGAGAAACCCCTGTGATCTCTCCAGCTGCTGCAGATGTCAGGTATTTGCAAAAGTGAGCATTGTACTCTATTACTGGTCTGATGAGTGCTGTGTACAATGGTGTTATAACATCTTCAGACCTAGATGCGATTCCATGACTTATGAGGTGCACGATGTAGAAGGATTTCTTTACCACTGTGGAAACATGGCAGTTGAAGTTCAGATTGCTATCTATCTGTGTTCCCAGGTCTTGCACTACTGGGTTTGAGTTTGGCGGGGGGTGTTGTCAATACTGTAATTAGCAGGGAATTCCACTTTGCAAAAGGCAATAATAGTGACACCTTGTTGTGCATAGTTTTAGACCATGTAGCTTGGGCACCAGTCATTTGTGTGTGTTAGTCCTTCCTGTAATATGTTAACATTGTAGGGGGACTCAATGATTGCACCCAAGTTGCAATCATCAGCAAACTTGGTAAATGAAAGGCCATCTGATTTGTCCTGGACTTCTGAAAAATAGATTCTGAACAGTAAAGGGCCCAGCACAGATCCTTTAGGTATGCCACTGGTGACAGTTCTACTGGCAGAGGTTGAGTCTCTACCTTTGAAAATATGTGTTCTGTCAGTGAACAAACTGGCTAATCATCTAGTGATGTAAGGGTTAATCCCCAACTGGGAGAATTTATCAAGGATACCTTAGTAGGGGATTGTGTAAAAACTCTTGGCCAGATCAAGATAGGCAGTGTGCACTGTCTTACCTTCATCTAGGCCTTTGTTGACTTTCTTGAAGAAGTCTACTAGATTTAATAAGCATGATCTACCCTTAACAAAGCCAAATTGGGTTGAGTCTAGAGTTTGACGGTCACTTATGTCCTTGTTGATAAGGTCCAGGATGATTATTTCCATGGCCTTGCAGATGAGATTGGTTAGACTTATAGATCTATACTTCCCAGGGTTGGTTGATGGACCTCCTTTGTGCACTAGGATTACTACTGCTATTGTCCACTCTGCTGTACAATGCCAACTCTTAGGCTATGTTTAAACAATATGCTAATTGGGTCCGCTAGGTCCTGATTTAGATTGCAAGCAACCTGGGATGTTATTTGGTACCACTGAGGCTGTATTTTTAGCCTTGGAGAGTGCAGATATGACCTGATGTCTAGAGATACTAGGCAGAGGACTGGTGTCAGATATGCTTTGGGTTATGGCTAGTGAGGCCAGAGGCTTGAAGTTTGTGACAAAGCTATCCTCCAGTGCAGCTTCATGTTTACACTCCTAGCATTAAGCAGCCAAACGTTGTGTTTGTCTCCAGTGGATGTTGTTATGTTGGCCCTTTTGTTGCTTTGATATTGCCTAAAATAGGCATAATGGGGGAGGCAAGCACCTTTGCCAGTATCCAACAGCCTAGAGGATACAGGTACAGATCATCTCTGGCAAAGCAATGTGGTTTGTTGAACATGTCACCCCAGTCTGAGAAATACTGGATCCCCTGGACTGACACCAGAAAATAAGCCAACTGTTTATGTTCATCATCTGTTGTTTATACTGTGGTATCATCCTGGGTGAAGGTAGAATGTTGCTTAGGACTAGGGTCATACCTACCTGGGACACATAATGTGATAGTTCAGTCATGTGTCTCTTAATATAGAGAAGTACAAGTAATTCACCTCAACATGAACTATGACAGAGTCATAACAGTACTTGTTGAGTGACATGAATGACATGGTATGATAAACTTGTATGTATATTGATGGTGTATTAGGACATGTGTTGTTGTAGTGGAGCAGATCAACCATTGACACAGTTCACATTCCACTATCACAGTACCAGTTACAGTAAGACATAGGTGTGGAAGTGTCTACATACCATCATTAAATGCTCTGTGACACACATCAATATAAATTTGTATTGATTACATGGTTACATAAGTCTTATCTCTAAACCTATTGTTAATTTTGTGATATACACAGCAATGTATCATATGTTTTGATACAATTACAACCTTGGGGACTTCATTGTCTGTGCAGTTGTATTGCTAGAAGCAAATTACTGGGGGGTCAGCAGCATCATTGGGTAACTATTAACATTTGTGCAGTAAATTTTCTGCATGTAATATGTCCTGATGTGGCATCAGGCTACTTGAACACAGCTTACCCATGAAACACATATAGGAATATGTTGTGCAATTGATGTCAGTGCATGACATTGTTACAATTGTATGACTATGTAATGGTAGCAGTGTGTGGAATATGATGAATGACCATGGTTGCATGTGTAGGTCTTTTCACAAATCATGTATTCCAATACAATTAAAATGTTAAGTGGAATACACAGCTAAGCACAGATGTGCATGTGGATGCCAACAGACATACCCAAACAGAGTGAACAGACAATCATTAGCTGACTGTCTCACATGTCATCCGACTGTCACCACTGTCCATCAGCCAAAGTATACATACAAACCATACTCAATTTCTATGCTAAGGAGGGCAACACATCTGTGTGCCCTGTATGGCTAATAATACAGAATCAATGGGAACTGACAACATCACAGATTGCCTATAGCAAGATTTAGAACATGGACCTACCAGATACAGTTGGATCCATACTTCAACAAAGCTTCCAGACAGAATATATTCCCATAGAAGGGTGTACAACAACATGCATCCATCTGTCTGTGGGGAGGAACAGCACCTTATGCATGCATGTATAGAAACATTCTGACTCTCCTCATCTGTGAGGTAGACCAACAAGTCATCATGGACCTTTTCTAAATGTTCACTGGTTATATCCTGGCTGTGTGTGAAAGAAATGTGTGATTTGTTCATGCTACATCCATGTCTGTTATATCTGTTAGATGTCCTCAAGGTCAACAAGGGCATGCATGTTGACAACACTATCATCCTGCAGAACTTGACCAGGCCAAGGCATTTGACACAAATCCACACTGAGGTATTACTGCAACACTGTTACAAGTGACCATAAACACCTATATCACTGAATGTGGAGACCACCGGATCTCATATGTGACATCTAAATATGTTGAAGTTTGTGAAGTGACCCATATCTAGAGTCCAACAATCAGGTCCAAACCTCAGGGCTGCATGCTAGGCCCTTTCCTGTCCATTATTTAAGTCACAGATGTTAAGAATGACATACACATCCTGTGTCCAAACAGTTGTCTGGAGGACTGCAGATTGTGCACAATCATTGAATCCAGCTGTGATATTAGTATAATACAGACAATATCAACACACACAAAAGTTTGCTGCCACAGACATGAAGACACATGAAATAAAATAAAATCATGGGGGATTTGTTACTTTATAAAAGCAAATGTACAACCCAAGGATAATGTAGAAAGCACACCCCCTATGAACATACCAAGTGGTATCTGACCTATGTACCGAGGTAGATGTTTGTGCAGAATATCCACCAGCATGTGCCCAAAGTGGTGACTACTCCCTTGTATGTAACACAACTCCTGAGTATGTGCAGGACATCCACATCAAAGGTCATTATACTTCCATAGTTTACAGCCTTTATCACACCAGTAACCGAGCATAATGCACCCTTTTTCATGTACCTCCCTACATCTCTGCCAGGGATGCTTAACTCAAGTATACCACATTTGCCACAGTGAGCTCCCATACATCTTATTGGCCACATCTAAGTATACTTTTTGTTGCATAAATATTGCTGTCTAATGGTGCAGAACCCAAATAAGGTGTTATACCAGATGCATGTGTGATACTTGTTCTGGTGATGTACTCAGTACATACATAGCTGATTTACAACATTGATGGCATGGGTTACATCTGTGACAGTGTGCATTGTGCCATATATATGCCATGCACACTTGTCAACTAGCATGAATTGATCATAATCTCACATACAAGTATAATAGTGTCCCTTCTAACACTTCCAGCAGATGTTACAGTGTCAGGACAGCATGCTTGATTCCCCTCATAGACTGCTGACAACTCATAAAAGTTGTACATGTTTGTTCATGCAGAAGCATCTATGATCACTCATAGTCATATATGTTGTGTCAGGGACATGAGATTACTGTTGGTATTATTCTAATATTGTCCATGATTGGGCATGCTTCTGTTTACTGTTGTTCATTAGCCTATAACTGTGTCACACTTGTCGGAGACCTCTGCTGACATTAAAGTCATATTCAGGCAACTCATTTTGTACAGCTTCACAATATGAATCTAACTTTTATTGTATATGTGATGTCCCTACTCTGGGACAGTAATCAAGGAGCCTGAATCCTCACCACGCACACTGAAGAGGGACGGTCATTTGGAACAAACAGTATTTTCAGATGCAGCTCTCTGCATCAAGTACAATTTCTCTTAAGACTACACAGGGTACATACTCAGTCCTGGGACTGGGTTTCTCTCTCTCTCTCTCTCTCTCTCTCTCATTCCAGGTCCTCAGTGAGACTCCCCACTGGTACAGCTTTAGAACTGAGTCCTCAGTCGAGTGTCCAAGCCAAGTCCTCCGCCACTCTCTCTGTAAAACTAGTGCTCTGTGTCCCTGCTCCAAGCAGCTGGCACATGCACAATTTGAGATTTGATTTACACACACACACACACTCACACACACACACACACACACACACACACACACACACACACACACACACACACACACACACACACACACACACACACTCACACACCTGGGAAAGGCTGGCACAGATTTATTAGCTATGCTCCCTTCTGCCCAGACTATAAGGTAGTTACACTGCCACCAGAAACTCCAAAGCCGGCTACTCTAAGGCTCTTACAAGGGTACCCATGAAACAATACTTGCTTATGTTTAAATGCGGTGTGCGGCATGAATATGTAATTAACACTGCTGCTCACCATGCAAACACACAAACTCCATGTAGACTTTGTGCTAAGCCTACACAGTTTATTGAATCCCCATGTAGATCTCTTATGATAGTGTCAATTGGAGAGGTTTGTCATCCATATGGTAGGATAGGGAAACTGTTATGCTTTTATGCATTTAATTTGAGACCACTATCATTGTATTAGTTATTCTTATCGTCTGACCTTTGTTGGAATAACTTCATAGCAGTAGGTGAATAAGTAATAGCACCAGTGTGCAATTATCTAGAAATGTAGATAACCATAGACCAGGGTTATTGGTTTGAATGTCTGAAAAGTGATAGTGAATAGGAAGGTGTCAATCACTGAGCCTTGCAGAATATCACTGGTAATATTTTTATTTTCAGAAGTGGCACCTGTGACTTTACCTACATGTTCCTATCAGACAGACTGTTAGCTATCCAATGCAAAACATATAGCTTTATGTTCAGATCTATAAGCATGTTAATAATGTCTGCATGAGGAAGAGCTTCAACGACTTTGGACAGGTCAAGATAAGTTACATATATTGTACAACTACTATATTCTTTCAGTAAATGTTTCAAAAAGGTTAATTAGGTATTATTGGAAAGACCTGTGTTTGACAAAGACAAAATAGGTGAAGATCCAGGACAAAAACATTGTCAACCTCTAAATAGATGAATTCAGAAATTGTACACTCCATTGCTTTACATATAAGGTTAGTGAAACTAATGAGTCTACAGTTAGTGGAGTCAGAAGTTAGATCATTTTTATGTAAGGGCATTACAGTAACTGTTTTCCAGGCTTTAGGAATGTAACCTAAGTGGAAAAAAATTCCTCTTGATGATTTGTCTTAAATATTTATTTATTTCAGAATATATATATATATATATATATATATATATATATATATATATATATATATATATATATATATATATGGGTCCCCTTCAGAATGCTGAAATTCAAAACTTCGAAACCCATATGATCGCAGACCATATGTTCGAAGTTTTGAAATACCTGTTTATTCTGAGCGGAAATGCATACAGCGCGGACTGGGAGATTTGCCTTGTTCTTGCTGTAGTGCAATCTCGGAGTTGGTATATTTAAGTAGGGTGTGTGCGTGGGGCGCAGCCCCCCACATGGGGGGTGCAGGGGGGCAAAGTCCCCGTGCTATACACAGTTTAATGTGATTTTTTATTTTTACGGGTCTAGTTCACATTTTTGAACATTCAAATGTTCGATCATATGGTCTCGGCCATATGAATTTCGAACATTTGAGCGTTCGGTTATGTGAAGTAGACCTATACATATATATATATATATATATATATATATATATATATATATATATATATATATATGTATATATACATCTATTATTAGATCTTGTGGAAACTATTGTAGCAAATGTTAAGCTTTTGTTTAATATCTGCAGAGCTTTTCCAAAATGGACTTCACCCACTTTGAATTTCCCAGTCACCAAAGACAAACAAATAATACATATTAAGAAATGGATGCGTTCACCAAATTTTTAGTGTATAGTTGCCTTTTTATTTGCTGTGCATTATATTTTCTGAGTATGGCTTCACGCTTTTGTTAGCTTGCATACAAACCCTCTTTATTATTAAATATTGTAGAACCATGTGCAGTCTATTGTTTCATTTATAACAGCTGTGATTAATTTGTGACTTGATTAACCAGAAGGCACCATTTTTAGCACATGAAGTATATCGGGAATGGCAATTATGGATTCAATAGTGTTCCAGAACACTTTGCAGATTACTGAAAATCACCGTGACCTGCATTAAATGTGAATACCTACTACTTTTCTCAAATGACAGGAAGCAGTGGGCATTATAATAAGCATACTAATCAATTTCATCTATGTACTAAGACCCACGGTGGTGGTGCTGTGGTAGCGTTGTCGCCTCACAATAAGACGCTGTCTGGTTCGAGTCTCAGCTAGAGCATCTTCTGCGTGGAGCCATGCGTGTATGCAGGGACGTCGGGAGGCATACGCACTGCACTGATTTCAGTACAACTTATTTAGAAGGGGGGTAGCTTTTTAATTTTTCACTTTTTTTTTTCGCGCTTTACTGCACGATGACGTCAGCTCATCAGGGCAGCCAGCTCACCACGCATGTATTTCCGGCTGGTTCAAATGCTTTTCGAGCGGGAGGATTTAAGTGTTATGTTGGTTGAGTGGGAGGATTTACGCATTATGTTGGTCTCGCTTCAAGGATTTTATTTAGAAGGTCTTGCAACCGAGGGTTGGTTGGTGTGTGTGTGTGTGTGTGTGTGAAAACCGAGGGTTGGTTGGTGTGTGTGTGTGTGAAAACCGAGGGTTGGGGGGTGTGAAAACCGAGGGTTGTTGGTGTGAAAACCGAGGGGTGGTGTGTGTGTGAAAACCGAGGGTTGTTTGGGGGGGGGGGTGTGTGTGTGTGAAAATGCCCCAGGTGGGATGTACTGGTGATTACTCATGGTGGTGTGGTAGAGAATACCTCAGGCTTGAACCCTGTACCTTGTATGCAGGTGTTAAAGACCTGAATTCCCTACCCACCACCATTTGTAAAAAAATTGCAGATTTTTGCCTCATATTTGATCTGATCTATTCCTCATATCTGTGTTTTTTAAATATTGCAATGCTTGAAATTTGATGGTGCAGTGGTAGCAATGTAGCATTGATGCCTCACAGCTGTAGGTTCTTGGGTTTGGTTCTTGGCTGGGGTGCCTTCTTTGTGGGGGGGGTCTGTATCTTCTCCCTGTGTTTGTGTGGGTTTGCTTTTGTGTCCTCCCATGTTACAACGACATGTCTATGTTATTTTTTCCTGGGCCTCTGCTGAGAATTGTTTTTTTTTTTTGTTCCAAGTCAGACTGTCCTGATTAACACATTGACAGGCATTTAATTTTCAGACTTCAGGTTTCTGAATGTTTACTTCCTTACATATTTGATGGTGCAGTGGCAGTATTGTTGCCTCACAGCTATAGGTTTTCTGGTTTGATTCTTGGCTGGGGTGCCTTCTGTGTGGAGTCTGCATCTTATCCCTGTGTTTGTGTGGATTTGCTCTGGTGTCCTGCCACTTTACAAAGATGTGTCTACAGTATTTCTCCCTGGGCCTCTGCTGAAAATTGTTTTTGTTTCGTCAGAAGTAAAATTGACAGGCATTTGAATTTCAGACTTCATATTCTTCAGAAAATACATAGTAAAACTACTTTTTATTCTAGCAATAAATATATAGTAACACAACCTTTTTTATAGCAATTTTTTTAAGTTTATGACTATTTGAAATTTGTCCTTATTTTTGGGACTGTAATACCCTGTTATTGGCTTTGTCCAGATTTTTTGTGCTAAGGTTGACAGCTATGGCAAGAACTGAATTCACTGAATATGTTTGAGGGCTGTATTCCCTCTTTACTGGGTTTGTCCAGGTGTTTTGTGCTAAGAGGTTGACAGCTATGGTGAGAACTGAATTCATTAAATGATAGCCATTTAAGTTTCAGTCTTCCTCTCTTTCACAAACCAGGTGATTTGGCATAGTGGTATGTTGTTCTGACTATTTTGCACAGGGACCTTGGCAGTAAAATGTATGATGGTAACACAGCATTTTATTCTAGCAGCTTTCCAAGATTATACAAGCAATGTTTAATGTGTTCCTGTTTTTTGCCCTTTTGACCCACCCCAATAAATTTGGCTTTTTCCAGACTTCTTGTGCTGCGAAGTTGAGATGTAGTTGAGTATTGCGTAGATTTTACAAGGAGCTGAGAGCTGCAGGGGAAGAGAAGTTTAGTGCTGATTATGCTAAGTTGGCTCACATTGCTAGTAGCACAACATGTTGTGTACTTGCTTTTAATGCAGAAGGTTGCTGGTTCTACTCCCATACGGGGTGAATGGTGCTGTACTGAAAGTTAAGACAAACTATGAGCCTGTTATCAGTTTGCCATCCATTTCCTATTGCAATATTACTAGCTTATTTTTAATGTAATTTAGGCAATTTATTACTCAGGGGCATCAGACACTTTATTTTTCGGTGAAGCCATGAAATATAAAGGTGATTGCTAGCAGCAACCTCTTCATTAGTTAGATTTATTTAACATGGAATTATTTAGATGACTTTTTTTACTACTTCAGAGATTGTGCATATTATTTACTGATAATGGTGGACTGTAGAAGTTTGAGTAGACTTTTATGATGGAAATGTTCTGTTCTGAATTGGGCAATTTTGTTTCATTGTTTACTGGAAAAATGTTCAAAGCAATAGGAAGGAAGAGCACATGTATGTTTCATATGCAAAGGGCCTATGATTTAAAAGCAGCCCAGAATTAATTTTTATCTGCCACGGGTAAAATGTATTTTTCTTTGAATGTGGGTTTTAATGTTGTTTCAATGAATGTGAGTTTCAAGGGCAGAGAAGTTTTAATGCCAAGTTTGTTTAGCAGATGTCTTAGTGTTTGTGCTGTAAAATGCAAAATAAAACTTTCAAATGAAGTTCAAATCATCATAGAAGTAAATCAGTATGCACATTAGTATTTATGGTAAATGGAGTGAAATAGCAAAGTAATGGATCATTGGAATGGCTGCAGGGGGAGGCTCCATTCGACCATGGTTTTGTGAGGGGGAAGGGTGGCAAACTTAGACAGCCCCAGCTGAACTATATCTCCCAACTGTCCAGATTTTCAAAGAATGAATCGATTTTTTGCTTCTTATTTTTGATTTGTTCCTCAAAATTTGTGGTTTTCTGGCAAATGATTTAGGAATTAAGTCACTAAATAATGACACGCTAGTTTCAAACTTTATAACCTTCAGAAAAATGCATGCTAAAATAAGACCTGTTCTATCAACTGTCCCAGTTTATACAAGAGCAATTTTTAGTACTGTTTATATGTTCCCTCAATATATTTGGCCTTGTCCAGATTTATTGCATTAACAGGTTGAGAGGTACATGCAAATAAATTGCTTTATAGAATTAGGCATAGCCAAACCTCAACTGTCCCTGATTTTGGCTCAAAATGTTGCTCTTCCCCTAATGATCCCTCCACAAAATAGCAATTTTGGAAGAAAACATAGAGGGTTTACTTTACTTTTATAAATAACTGTAATGATCAGAGTTATACATTACTTTTATTTCAGAAATGCATGTAGATTCTCTAATTTTGTCAGCTGCTCTAAGTTAACTGTGCTCATATTAAAATGGTGCCCCTCCTTTGACAGGTTCCCAGCTGTATTGTCTGGCAATTTTATATTTTTGCATCACATTTTTGGTCCGTTTTTCATAAAATTGCAGTTTTCTGGCAAATTGTTAAAGACTGAAGTTAGAAAATAATGCAGACATTTCAGTTTCAGATTTCATACCTTTTAGAAAATTCTTACTGATGCAAGACCTACTACTATTCTATTATTTTTCTAAGTTTATAAGAGCAATATTTAAATAAAATGTCCTTATTTTTGGGCCTTTGCCTCACTTTTATTTATGAGTTTGTTGCTGTAAGAGATTGAGAGGTTGTGTGTGTGTGTGTGTGTGTGTGTGTGTGTGTGCGCGCGCGTGTGTGTGTGTGTGTGTGTGTGTGTGTGTGTGTGTGTGTGTGTGTGTGTGTGTGTGTGTGTGGTAGGTAGCATACCTCTCAACTGTCCACATTTTGCAGAATGTCCAGATTTTTCCCCCATATTTTTTGTCTGTTCCTCATAAATTTTGTGATTTTCTAGAAAATCATTGAAGGCTGAAGTTGCTAAATAATGACAGACATTTGAGCTTTAGACTTCATGTCCTTTAGAAAAATTCATACTAGCACAAATCCTGTTATTCTAGCAACTTTCTCATACTAGCATAAATCCTGTTATTCTAGCAACTTTCTAAGTTCACGAGAACATTATTTAATATCTGTCCCTGTTTATTTTAGGCTCTGTCCATATTTCTTGCACTAAGAGGTAGGTAGGGGTGTGTGTGTCAATGAAACATCCTAGTTAGTGGTAGCAGGTGGTTAGTAATTTACTCAAGCTCAAAACCTGTACCTTAGTTACAGAAAACAAAAGCATAAAGTCTCTACCCCAACTACCATGCTGCATTTTTCAAAGAACTGACATTTCAGGTTAATTTTCAATTCAAGGAACCCAGTTTGAGTGAATTTATATTATATTACTGAAGAGGCATTACAGCGAATGCCTATTCATCGACACTAAAAGAGCGAACCGTGAATTATGAGAATGGCCGTAGCTTGGTTGGGGAGGGGGGTAGCAGTTTGAGAGCTATCAGTACAAATTTGAAAATCCTAGCTACACCCCTGCGTGTATGGGCACACCTTCGTTGAAGGTTGTGCGTCAGGGCTGGTAACTCGGCACGTAAAAATCAACTACCAATCATTAGTGGACCGGAGTTCCGCTGTGGTGACCCCTAACTGGGAAAAAGTTGAAAGACACAAACAAACACACCTTTCCAAATAAGGTCATGCACCCAGCAAATGCTTCATGAATTTTTACACAAATCTGATATCCTTTCTGGCTTCTCATTTAGCTCATACGAACTTGGCTCATTTTATCTTTGCACATCCCAGAAACTCAGCTCATGTTAGTTCAGAGTAGCTCAACTTCATATTCAGTGGACTAGGCCAATGTGTCAAACATCAAGTATACAAGCTGAGAAAATAGGTGGAGAAAAAAATTTGTAGTGAGCAGTGTGTCTGCTTAGCCTGGTCACTTTCACCTATCAGTCTGCAGATAGTGCAATGCTGCATGGTGTCCTGATGTTGACCTGACTACCCAGATTCATATTTAGAATAATTTTAATTATGCAACGTAGGCCAAATAATATTCATCAATGTACAGAATGGTTGGTCAAACAAATCAGTATGCTCCTTGTACATCCAACATTACCAATTACAGTCATAGTGGCTATATCTTTTGAGAGCAAAGCTACATCTGCTATAATCTTTACTTGGCTAAGTGTTGAAAAGAAAAGCTGAAACCAACAGGGTTGAAGATAAACTTTTACCCTCCCCAAAATATATCAAACAAACAAAATCTTTAAAAAATGACTCAAACTCACTGCTGTGAAGTTGGAAGTCTGCAACTGTTCTCAAAGAAATAGGCACAAACTGCATTTACCAAAAGGCACATAATGAACTGTACAGTTGTCAACATGCACATGTTCCATACGCAAACAGAATGCATTATGAAGCTGTCCCCAGTCATGGAAGATAATTACAGAAGAGTATGGGAGCAAGAAGTCTGGAGACACAGTGCCATAACTGTAAGCATTTTTTAATAATGGTATTGTGCAGTTGCAATAATGAACTTATGTGTGTAAGTAAGTGTGGTTTACTCATGGTTGTTTACTAACTGACCACTCAAGTTTTGCTCTCATGATCAAATCACACCAGCAGTGGGTCAGCACAGCATTACCCATGCCCAGTTACAAGATAGAAAATACACCTACATGCATACATACACACACACAGGCATATATAAACATATAAATACATATTCATACACACTGTTTGACTCTTCTCAAATTCCATGTGCTTTCTAAAGCAAACAGTTCTTTAGAATTGAAACTCAAACTGTATTATTTTCCAACATTCCCACTGAGTTGCTCTCTACTCTGTTCTGTTCTCCTTCTCTTTTTCTTTCGCATTCATACCAGTTACCAGTAGCAAACTGTGCTGAATGTGCAAATCTAAAAAAGCTAGTGAGGTGAGAACAAACCTGCGCACGTATGAAGCCGAATTAAATAAACAGAGCCCCTTCACATGAATGCTTGGTGATGAAGGATGCCAAGTGGCTTTCTTCAGCACGGGAAGCTCTGTTTCTTATTCTGATCAATGAGAATGAAAGAGAGGAAGGGGTAACAAGATGCAGACATACACAGTCTGCCCTGATTAGCATTCAGAATGAAAGGTTTGCATATACTGGTCTCTATCATCATGTGTAAGTGGGTCTGCTGAGTCACAACTCTTAACAAGACACGGCAATCTGCAAAATTGGAGGTGTGGGAAAGATGTCTAATACTATCAACCATTTACTGGGGGGAATGTTACTTTGTTCCAAACACTGACAAGGTCAGTCCCACAACAGGGCTGTCAGATGCAAAGGGAAGGGGGTGTAACAATTTAAAAATATATAATAATACTACCCCTGCATTAACCCCTGATACCAGACACCGAGAAATCAAGCTAGAAATATTAGCCCAGGTTTACCGAATATACTTTGTCAATCCTTTAACTGGGCAATATCCTCTAACATAACTCTCAGTCCTAGAAAAAAAAATGTTTGTTCTTCTGTTTCCTTCCCACTGCATAGTTAAAAGACTACAAGTTCTACCTCTGGCCAAGATGAAAATATCTTTCTCTTTCCCTTTCAATACAAAGTATTTGCTTACCACCCATTTCCCATAGTGTAAAATAACTTGCTTATTAGAGTAGTTTTTCTCCATTTTCCTCAGCTGCATTCAAAAAGTAATTCTCTTTCCTTCGCTACTTGCAGAATGTAACCACTACCTTTTTAGTGTGCATTATGATACTGGCTGGTTCCCATTCTCCCATTGTTAAGTGCCCAAAAAAGAGAAAAGCACCACTATTTGTTACAGCAAAATCTATATTTGTCCATTAATTTGCCCCATTTATGCTTCCTGACCTGTTTGATTTGCCATCTCTCTCCACTGACCATACCACACAACTTGCATATTTTCTAAACCTGCTGGAATCTCCCTTTCCTTGGACAGTTCCTTTGCTGGGAAAGTAAAATGATTCTTCATGGATTATTTTTAGCCAAGATAAGGCTACAAGTGCAAGGGTATATGCAATACATATGGATAGCTTAGAAGAGGCTGCTGACGCATGGGGATATTAGAGGAAACCAGTGTACCTACAGAAAGCTCACACAAACACAGGGAGAACGTGCAATATTCACACATGCAGTAACATGAGTTTAGGACTGAATACTGAACCCTAGAGTCTTGATGAGGAAACCTTAACCACTATGGAGATGCTCACAAATTCATCTTTTAGTTCACATACTCATTTACTTTGCCTTTCTTTTCCTACCTTCCACATACCAAAAGCTCCACAGAGTCCCTTTATTGACCATCACTTCACTGCACCCTTGGAAAGATCACTTACCATATTCCACTTTACATTTTAAAAAAACAGAAGGTGTTTCCCTTAAGACAGATTTGAATCATTAATTCCATTGTTTTGTCCTATTATCTTTTTCTATCATTTTCTATCCTTCTGTCTTAATTTCTGACATGATAACCAATGATACTGTGAGAGCACATTGAGCACCCTCGTTGCCTTCTTATGCTTAGTGTCCTCAGTCTTTCTTTATAACTCCATACCCATTTCCTCTATAATTGCTATTGTTCCTTCTATGCACAGTGGTCATCAGTTTTAATCCTGTTCATTTGTTAACCAAACAAGGCCACTAGTAACCCACCTTTCAGAAGTGTGAGATGTCTTATGTTTCCAATCAATTTGAATATTAAAGTGAGATTTACAGAAAAAACAAACAAACTGTGAAACTCACTGCTACATTTATAATATTTTTTGCAGGATAACTATACCCCTACCCCCAAAATGGGGAGTTCTTCTCCCCACACCTCAATATTTGTCTGTATTAACTTTTGGATGCTGCCCTTCAGTGTAGTGAGACAACGCAAAGATACCTCAGTTTCAGAGTTTGTATATATTCTTTCAATTCACACTTTAATTTTCATTGTTGCAATTACTGTCCCCTCCCCCAAGTCACAATTTCTTTATTTCAGGGACTATCTAGGGTTACATTTTATGTTAAGTGACAGTGATATGGTTAAATTCATACAGTGGAAGTGAAGAGAATTAATCTCAAGAATACAAGATAAAGTTTAATAACAAGTCATAATCTTACCCTTTCTCTTAAAAGCCAGATATGATGGCCTTTTTTCTATAAGGTCTCCTAGGTACATGGAGCATATATTCCAAATATGGTCCTGCCAGCAATAAATATGAGTTGATTCGTACTTCCTGTAAGTCTACTACACTTCAGACATCCCACTACTTAAGAGTTCCAGCAAAAATCCTTGAGCGAGTAAAACCCAATGATATAGAATGCCAAAGCCAAATGCAAAAAGTAAAAAAAGGGCAAAAACTCAAATTCTAAGCATATTTTGTAGGGGACATGCACCCCAACCCCCTCAAACACACATACACACATATATATCTATCTATCGATATATATATATATATATATATATATATATATATATATATAGATGTATATATATATATATATATATATATATATATATATATATATATATATAGCTCTCTCTCTCACTCTCTCACTATACACACACACACACACACACACATATATATATATTAATATATATATATATATATATATATATATATATATATATATATATATATATATACATTGATACAGTTCTTGACACTAATAAAAGGACGAAAGCTTATCCACTGGCTCCTTCGTCATTCGTTTATATTCAAGAAGTGATTTTTTTGCATGCATTTTCGATCTTTTCACCTATGACCGTTTTTTCATAGTTAGTATGTATATATATATATATATATATATATATATATATATATATATATATATGGGTCTCTGTTAGATCGTCAAAATTATACTCTGCCGAATTTCAAATTTCCGAGACCAGTTGTTCGAAATACCAATGTTTAAAAAGATGACCATCTCGAACCTCACAATATCAAAACAACACATACTAACAGAAACAGCAAAACAACACAGTCTAACATTTTTGCAGGGGAGTAAGCCCCTCCCTGCACCCCCCACACCCCCTGCTAATTATATATACCAACTCTGAGATTGCACTACAGTGACAGAAAGGGTATATTTCCTAATCCTCACTATACTGTGATCTCCAGTCTTTTTGTACATTTCTCCATATGGTAAATGTAACCTATTACTAATATGTTTCTCTCTATATAAGTGTGTGTGTGTGTGTGTGTGTGTGTGTGTGTGTGTGTGTGTGTGTGTGTGTGTGTGTGTGTGTGTATAGTAACTGTGTGGTTACATAAACACAAAGAAGAAAGAAGGATGAAAACTCACTGAAGAAAGGAATCATTACCAGAGCACCAGAGCAGACTTAGAAGTCACACTGGCATTGACTGCATATGGAAGACAGTGACCAGTGCTCCATTCCTCAGCATTTTGTAAGTCGTGCAGCTCATGTTCGAGGAATAAAAACTCAGCAACATGTAGAGAAGCTGCATTTATCATTGCCTGTCCCAGATGTATTGCATGAAATGGATTTATTTATTATTACTTTTTTGTTTGTTTGTTTGTTTGCTTACTGGGTGAGTGGACTAGTGGAAGACCCTTTCCATCCAGTACTGATACTATATGTCTGGTACAACAAAACACAAATATAGCATATAAACTGCTATTGTGAAAAGCAGTGCAGCCCACTTCAGCATATTATAATAGCAGTAGTCACACTAGAAGTATTGACAGTATAAAATATTTGTGTATGCACTAGTCTAGAGAATTAACATATGCACAAGTTAGACAAGTTTTTACAGGTAAATTCCAAATGACCAGATGCATTGAAAACATGATTATTGTTAACAGGAAATGGAATTTTCTGCTTGAAATACAAAAGGTAAGTTGAATGGTATACATTACTTCCTGGCAATTGTATTTCCTCAGCCTGCTGTAGATGCATTCATTCTAATTTGAAGTTCACCTCAGAATTCTCCCTCAGTGTACGTAAATTTGCAGTTCTTCAGATGAACTCCCAGTTGCCACATATCATCTTGCAAAACTGAATTTGCAAGGTTTCATTGAATGCTGTTTATGCTCCAGTCCTGATTTCTATAAAATTGTTGATATAGTTGATGGCCAAATTATACACTCCAGAAATTTCATGAGATACAAAATTGGGTTCCGAGTGTTGATTTCTTTTCAGTCACATTAGTTTTTGCTTCTTGGCAGCTTACACTTATTGCTCCCTCTGTCTTTTTTTTGTCTCATTCTACCCATTCAGGATTCATTTTGGGCTACTCATAGACTTTCTTTCTTTTCTTTTTTTTTATCCTGTGGTTAATTTATTTTCTGCAGTCTCTAAACATCTGTTATACCAATCTGCAAGCTCTTTACCCAACACTTTTGATCTTTTGATTGTTGCTTAACTTCCAATTGTATCTGTCATTACCTGCTTCCAAAACAAAGAATTTTCTCCATGTATCTTGTTCCTCCTCTTCTTTTAAGTATAACGCTAAAATCCTTCATATGTTCATCATTTGTCTTCTCCCCTTTATTTCCAGATTCCCCTAAATGAGAGTCTCATTGCCTTCTGTAGCTGTTTTTAACATAACCTTGTTTTTCTTCTTTAGGTATAGTCTTCCAAAATTCCATAGTTCTTGTTGTGTCTTTCAGCTTTTCCTGGTTAGGGGTCGCCACAGTGGAACTCTGGTTTGCTAATGATTTGCAGCAGATTTTTACATGCCGAGTTGCCAACCCTGATGCACAACCTTCATCGAAGGTACGCCCATTAACGCATGTCTCCAAACAGAAGACGCTCTAGCTGAGAATCGAACAGGCCAACATCTTACTGTGAGGCAGCAACGCTACCGCAGCACCACCACCGCAGATTCCAAAATTCCATAGTGCCACTCAGTATTGTCTAAAACCGATCACTCTTCTATCTGCTGAAATCCTACATTTCTGCCCTTATTGTCCTATCTTCCTGCTGCCAATAAGTAAATTAATTAATGCATTAATGAAATAATGCACAAAATAAGGAAACACAATTACATAGTGAGAAGGCAACTGTTTTTTCTGTATCCTTTTCTTTCATGATCCGCAAAACATCAACCCTTGTCAGCTAATTAGCACATTTTTTCATCCCGTCTTTGTAAAGTGTAGAACCTTACATTACTTGCATTACTTCATTGTAGGTCTACTCTGTACTGCAGGTTAGACTCACAGTGATATACAGTAGAGAGTCGATTATCCGAACTAATTGTGACCTAGGGTTGTTCAGATAATCAAACATATAATTGAACCGTATAAAAAAAACTTCTAAAATCTTGTTCTTTTTTGCATGCAGGAATACACTTTTCAACCATTCAGTGATTTCAGTGGACAATAAAGAATATTTTTCACACACGAGCTGGGCAAAACATGCTCAACTGAATATGTATAATGTGTATATTTTCAGACTTTATGAGTTTTCCTACCCAAAAACTTTGGAAGGCTGGTTCAGATAATCGACGTTTGGATAATCGACTCTGCTGTACTTAGGATAGCATAGTGCTGCTGCTTTCCAATGAATAACAGAGAGGCACACTTCTGAGCTTCATAAAAAGGCAATTAAGCACCAATTAGCCCAATTACAAAAGAAAGGAAGAGAAAATCACTTGCTTATAGCTTAGACTGCTAGTTAAGTAAATGAAATTATTTACAGAAAATATATTTAAGTTTCACAGCCTTTTTCTGGCAATTAATATGCTTACTGTAGAAATGATTTTTCTCAGTACAATCCCATGCATTTAATTAATGCAAAATCTAACAGCATTCATTTAAAGAACGATTTTATACATTGGAGTTTGAAATGCAAAACGTGTATACACAAATGGATATAGATATATAGCCATATAGATACACAAACACACACATATTTTATATATACATATATATATATATATATATATATATATATATATATATATATATATATATTTATAGATATCGTACACATCCATATACATGTATGTGTTCCATGCATCATGTGGTTGAGCACACCTTTGTAAGACTGAACATTTAGATAAGAAGGATGTTTTGACAAACTGCAGGTTCATCACAAGATGTTACCATCTGTTTTGCAAGATCACTACACAGTGGGAAGTGAAATTGTGCACTTTCCCCACTGTTTCCTGAAATCAGAGTTGGTGTATATATAATTAGTAGAGGATGAGTAGGGCAGTGCAGGGTGGCTTCCCCCCTGCATAAAAAGTTGTCATTCTATTTTTTTTTTAATTAATTGAGTTTTCACCATGTGGTGGTCAGTGTAGTACATGCTGATTTAGTGAGTCAGTGCTATAGTTTTATATAACCATCTAGTTTTATATATATCTATATCTATCTATCTATATCTATCTATCTATCTATCTATATATATATATATATATATATATATATATATATATATATATATGTGTGTGTGTGTGTGTGTGTGTGTGTGTGTGTGTGTACATGTCTGTGTATCATACCTCTCAACTGTACAGATTTTCACAGAATGTCCAGACTTTTGCCTCATTGTTTTGGCCATGTGGTTTTCTGACAAATTAGTGTCAAATTATTAAAGATTGAAGTTAGAAAATAATGACAGACATTTGAGTTTCAGACTTCATACCTTTCAGAAAATTCATGCTAATGCAAAATTTGTTATTCTGTCAACTTTCTAAATTTGTAAGAACAATATTTAAAAATTGTCCCTATTTTTGGGCCTTTGTCCCACTTTTATTTATGGCTTTGTCGATTTTTCTAGCTCTAAGAGGTTGAAAGGTATGGTGTGTATGTATATGCATACATACCTATACAAACACTATATATATGCTGAAATACTGACATGCATAAAAAATGTTACATAGGTGTTCAAGGCTAGCCTGTCGAAAAATACTTAACTGAAAAAATCAACAAATTAAAGCTGCAACTGATCACAGAAACATTTTTTTTTTTTTATGATTGTTTACCCAATCCTTTTTTACTAAGTTAAGTTGTTGCAGTTAGTGGGACTCAGGGTTCCTATCATGAAATTGAAGAGTCTGGAGATCGAACAGCTTTAACATTGGAAATGCCATTCATCGATGTGTTTTTGTGAGATCGAGGTACAATGAAGATTGGAAAAATTGCCCTTTCCTCACTGTAGTGCGATCTCAGAGTTGGTACATACATATATATATATATATATATATATATATATATATATATATATATATATATATATATATATATATATATATATATATATATATATATATATATATATATATATATATAAATTAGTGGGGTTATGAGGGGTGCAGCCCCCCACAAGAGTGACTCTGAGGTAATGCATTTTCGATGTTTAAGCCGTTTGCTACATACCCTTTTATTTTTTCTGATACAAAATCTAAGAACAAACAGTAAAAGGAGTATTGCTACACACACAGAAAATATTTAAGCTCCACAGCCCTTTTCTCTCAGTTAGTTTGTTTATTGAAATAATGTCTTCATTACAACCCCTTAGAGTTGCTGAATGGAAAATCTAACAGAGGTCATTTAAAGGACCGTTGCTATGCGTGGTCCAGCATTACAGTAGGTTTACAGTATCACACACTGAAAACTCCAGATTGGCTGGGTTTTTCTTGCAGTTTTTACTGGGTGGTTTGTCTTTGTATGCTTTTTACCCTTTTTATAGCATTAGATGCATGTGTTTGTGTATATACACATATGTACATGCATGTGTGCATGCATAAACACACACACACGCAAACATTTTCATCACCACCATGTCATATAAAGTAGTAGTGTTAAATGTTTTCATGTTGATTTCAGTATGCACAGAGAGAAGACTGAAAGGCAAATCTTTGATGCCATCACACAAGCCTTTAATCATTATAACATTAGGTTCCTAAGGGCAGCAGCTGCCATAATGGTATGGGAACTACTGTATCATGGCAACAACCTGATTACATTCCACAATAAATCTGCCTCTTTAGCACAATAAACCGGTGAATATCTGAGGCACTGTGCATCCACCAAATACTCGTTCACTTGGGCAGTGCGTAGGGTATGGGTGCTGACTAGTAAACAAATTCAGAATAAATGCATTCTAATGTTTGAATGCAAGACTGTGAAAAAATGGATATGTTGACAGGTCTAGATCAAATAAATGAATAAATGTGGAAAATAGTGGTCAGCAAATATCACGGCTCTTGTAAAATTAAATTTAGCATAGCTATTATGGGGCCAAAACAATGTAAGATGTTTTAAATGATTGTTATTCTACTTAAGAAAACTAATTTCATATTAACTCAGTAAGAATTATTTAGCTTACATTTATTTTGATTCATAATCTTCATAATTAATTTACAGTAAAGGGGTTTTATCTCACAGTGCAGTTATTTTCCTAATGTCACGCAGTAGGACATTTTGCATATACAAGTGATATTATTCTATGACCATTGCAATCTTTTACCTACAGCACATGTAGGTGTTTAAAATTCAGAAACAAGACAGCAGTCATATACAAATGATTCATTTGGGGTCACATTTCCACATTTGCTTTCAAACTGCATTTGTTTTATTTTTTCAAACTACATTAAAAATGCCTTATAAATATAAAAAAAAATAAAATAAAATACAATGAACATTTGCAACAGTTTATACTTCCACAGCTGTTTAACCTAATTTTACGTAATTCTAAAACCATGAAGATAACAGCCCACTACCCTATTCAAATGAGATGTTCAAAAATAGAAGGTAACTCATGAGCATATAATTTGCTGAGAAATAACATAACCAAGCTGATTAGCAATCTTGACCAAGATATGAAAAGCTAATACTTGAAGCCTGAGTAGTTTAAAGTGGAATTCAAAGCTGCTGATACAAGATGACCTCAAATGACAAGAGTGGCTTTCAGGCTACTAGCAATTATATTATATTATGATTTCCCTACAACAAGTTAAAAGCCTGCATTATATAAAACATGTTTATGGTTTCTGCTCTGTACCAGCAGGAGAATGAGTCATGATGAGCTACATTCCAACATTTTAAAAGAATGTAAAAAAAATTGCCTGAAATCCAAAAGGGCAAAAAAGAAATCCTTTTTTCTTATTTTTTTGCAGCCCCCCACCCCCACAGACTAATATATATATATATATATATATATATATATATATATATATATATATATATATGTGTGTGTGTGTGTGTGTGTGTGTGTGTGTGTGTGTGTGTGTGTGTGTGTGTGTGTGTATCAACTCCACAACTATACCAACCTGAAGAAGGGTGAAATCTCCCTAAAGAAGTGAATCATTTGCTGACCATTGGAGAACAGAGTTTGGTGTTGTGCCATGCACATTTTTTTCTGCAAGCTACTGACACTCCGGCAGTTTCACCTCAAGCATGTGTAGGGAAACCATACAGCTTAAGCAGACAAAAATCCTGCCAGTTGCTAGATACTCACTTATGACTGACCTTTCTTCAAACACTGTTGTCAAAAATCTAATAAAACTCTAGTGTACAGGAAGGTACTTCAGTTCAACTGTCAAGTTATTTTCTGAAATCATTATTTGTATTAATGTTAATTCTGTTGCTAAGTGTGATAACATTTGTAGGCATTGACTCATTACTGAATGAATGCAAATGTAATTGATCATTGCATGTGAATTAAGAGGGTTTGTAAGCAGAGCAAAACAAATGTTAAGTAACTAAAAACAAAGAAAGAAAGAAACACACAAATAGATGCACACATATATAAATCAAATGAAATTAATCTCTTCATGGTTAGATTTTCTGATCCAGGTTTCTCATCCAGGAAAAAAGAGGTCATTGTTCCCCTCTACTCATCACTCATTAGACCCATTATAGAGTACAATGCCCCTTTTGGTATGTTCCTCACAAGACATCTACAACAACTGGAAAGGCCATAGAAATACCTCACAAAGAGGATTAGTGGCCTCAAACAGATGCCCTACACAGACCGTCTCAAAAATCTCCAGCATTACTCTGTCACATATCCCCTACTCAGAGGCGATGTCTGCCTAACATACAAAGCTATGTCAAACCTAGAGATGTTGGACATGCTCCACTTAAAGAAATCCCAATCTCTCCGAGCTACATGATCTAGGGACCTAAACCTTGTCACCACAATAAACAGAAAATGCTGGAGGGATAGATTCCTGTCCCAGAGACTTCCCATACTCTGGAACAAACTGCCTATATATATCAAACAAAGCTCCTCATTAGCACTCTTCAAGAAAAATCTTGATGATTGGATAGGAGATAGGAAATTCACCCGGGGATCACTTCTGTGGCTCTGCTCGACAGGGGCACAGGAAAATAATTTTCTTGGGTGGCAAAAGCCAGGGTACCTTTTTGGCTAGGCTTATATAGGCCCTAGGGCCAATAACCTAGTACCTACCTATGAACCTATGAATCATTAACTACCAAAGTGAATTCTTATTAAGGAGCAGTATTCCCTTTATTGACTTTTTTTTTCAGAGTTGCACAGCCATGGCCAAATGGTAATTTCACATATGTGTCTCTTTCATGGGCAGCTCCCACAATTGTTTCCTAACTTATGGATATTCTGTATTTTAAAATATAGTACTTGATTTTAGATGTTAATTAAATAAAAATGGGTTAATAGATGTTTAAGTAAATGTCACATTTCTCATAATAATGCCACGTGTGTGTATGTGTGTGTACATTTGCACGTGTGTTTCTCCATTTATATCCTCTCTTGAATTTTTCGGACTTCCCTGGACTGTTTCACACACTCTACTCACTGCAAAGATTATGTGAGAAATATACTCCTGTTTAACCATCAGAGCTCATTTTTCAGAATGTCAGTATTTCCGATTTCTTTCTCAACCCTTTGCCTACACACAAGGAACAGAGAGCAACCAGGTACGTGTACATTGTGCTTTTTCACTGAAGGATAATCTTTAAGTCAATGTTTACAAAGTGTTCGGCCTAACATTGTGCAGATACTCTATCTACGGGAAACCTAGAAACCACAATGTAGCAGGCATTGCTGCTGCTGACAGCATTCTGTTACCTTATCAGAAACCTCAAGTGTTTATGTACATGTGTGCCTTTCCCACAGACTGGGAGGGTCACTGTTTGGTCCTGATAGGTGGTATGCTGTAGACAAAAACAGCCTCTCTGACCCAGATAGGTTTTAAGTTCAGAAATCTTCTGGGATGGGGAGTGTATAGCAGAATATGTACAAATTAAACAATAATAAGAATGATATTAATAATAATAATAATCATAAAACTCAAATAGTTGTGTTGCATGTTCTTATGAAAATTTCTGTTCAGTATATAACAAGTGGCCATTTACTTGGGGTTAAGTTTCAAGGCACATATTTATTTATACACACTGAGCTTTAGACAGAAACGTGGATAGTGCTTCGGGGGGGGGGGCTGTTACAGAGCCTGAATAGCAATGATAGCCTTTATTTACCATTTGTTTACTCCTAGTCACAAAGTATTTTGTTTATTTTGAATGTTAGGAATTTATGGGACAAAAAGATTAGTAGTTTGATAATGACATGTTATGGTGATATAGAAAATAAACTGTTCACTACCAGGTTAGAAGAAATGCAAAATTTTGATAAACTGGATGCTATCACATATGGAAGCTGTGATACAATAAAATGAAGCTTTCAGATCTAAAAATAAAGAAGATAAATCTTGCTGTGGACATATGTGAGTAAAGGAAAAAACAATTAAGTGAAATTAAAAAGTTGAAGTACACTGGAGGACTTTATTAAGCAGACAGGAAGACCTGGAGAATCATTCCTGCAAAGGAATTCTAGAACTGCAGGTTTGCAAGAAGGAATAAAGGTCCGAGGCCCTGTCAAGCTCATTCATATCTGGAGAGTAGACTTACTGAAAGATAACTGTAGATTTGATCGATGGCAAAAGGGGTATATTGAGTGGAGACAGTTGAAGATTTCAAGAAAGCAGAGCCATATAGCAGTGAAATCTCACAGCTTCCTGAAAAAAATGATTGCTTGGATAAGCAGGTGGTACTCAAAAAAAGTCTCCTGCTAGCAAGATTTAATCATAGACTTGGTCAAAAATCTGATGTAGCTGTTGTCAACAGTATTGAATTTGAGAATATTCAGTGGTGTGGTTGTATTCTGCAACTTTCTGAGTGTTGTGGTATAATGTACTAGGAGAGGTATTTAAACTGTACACAGATATGGGGCATGGAAAAGTTCTCTGGTAGTTAGTCAGAAACCACAGCAGAGGAGAGAAGACTATTAATGTTTGGTTGTGCAACTGGCCAGGGGTTCCAGTAGTGCTCATTTACATGAAGGGTAGAGAGCTGACAATTCAAAGTCTCCTGTACATGTAAATATACAGTCAGTGCAATGGAAGGGCCTGTTAATACAGCAGGACCCCTACAAAATATCCAGGGAGTTGTTAGGGTCAGAGTGCATGACAGAATGATCCTCACTCAAAGATTTAAAAACTAAAAAGAACATTAAGTCTACAGTGCTAAGTAGTCAGGAAGCCCCGCTGCCGGTGGATCTATAAGATACAGCACAGTGAGGATCAGATAGTGATCCTGAAAAGCTTAGAATGAAGGATTTTTGTCTTTGCTTCCTTGCTCCAGCTAAACTTCAGCTGAGCAGCTGTTTTCCCATGTCTCCCCTGCATATATGCAGAGCAAGTCATGGGGCATGGTCTGTGAAGATATACCTTCCTTGGGCCCTAAGAAGATTGTGCTTCCTTGACTCACCCATTTCACCTAATCTGGCACTCTAGTCCACTAGTCTTCCTCCTCCAGAACTTGAGGGATCCACCCAACTCATACATTGTCCCTGCTATCCCATCAAGTGGCCAAGCCACTAATTGAACTCAGATTACCTTGGTCATAGTTAAGGCTTCATGCCGCTATGCCACTGGACTGGCATAATGTAGAAGATTCTGTTGCTCACTTCAATGTGGATAATAGGCTATTACAGAGAATGAAAGTTCTCCCTCCCTTTTTTATATTTATCTTATATGTTGAAAGTAAGATGGTGTTAGTCAAGAAGTTCAAAAATATCTGCTAATTTTACTTTTTGCTGGTGACAGATAAATATTATAGTTGAGAACATATATATAGTCTCTAAGTGATGAAAGTGAAGTGTTAGACTGCATGAACATAAGTTCTGTGTAGAGTAACGCATCTGCTTCTGTGTTTGATTGTCTGACTGTTGGAAGGAGGGGGAGAATGTTCATGTCCTTTGGCAAGTTCTGCTTGAGTTTATGAGGGAGAACAGTGTTACACTGAATGGGACTAGCAACAGTTCAAAGGTATTCAAGCAACTACTCTGGTAAAGAAGTATGCTAAATGATTTAATTTGTAGTCTCTTACATTACAAGTATTGAGCAACCTGCTGAAGATTTCTGGTACAACTTTAAATAATATAGTTGCTGAGGGAAAGTGAGAACAGGTTCACTACCAGGTAAAATTGACGCGTCAGGAAAAGATATATAGTGTCAACTTTTACTTCATATTAAGGGGAATAAATGATTTATTGATTTTCAGTCAGCTTATCACTGCATGAAAAAAGCATGCAGTAGACATTTAGTTAGGTAACGAATGAAAAGGTAATAGTTTAGTGGTTTTCATCACAGAAAGGTATATAATTGTGTTGTACTAATTAGAAAACCACCGAAGATGCTTCAAATAATTGCTTTGGAGCTGTGTGTGTGTATATGTGTGTGTGTGTGTGTGTGTGTGTGTGTGTGTGTGTGTGTGTGTGTGTGTGTGTGTGTGTGTGTGTGTGTGTGTGTGTGTGTGTGTGTGTGTGTGTGTGTGTGTGTGTGTGTGTGTGTGTGTGTCTGTGAATCCCTGCTCAGGTGGGCTTCTCTGTATATTTCCTTATTTCACTGGTTACTTTTTGTTGAGGGCTCTGGGAGAATGTGGAGATAGAGTGTTAGATGAACAAACTAATTAGTTCATAGAAGCTTCTTGACATGAGATGATGTAAATGAGAGGAACTGTGTGAGGAGAAGGGGAAGAGGTGTACCAAACATTCTTTTTAAAAAAAAAAAAAAAAAAAAAAAAAAAAAAGTACCAAACATTCTGATTAGTAGAATGTTGTATCATGACAGTTCGATGCTAGAAAAGAGGAGTAACAGTGAGGCACCATACTTTTCAATTTGTCCAACTGCAGAAGTAGGTAGGGTCTGTCTGACAACATTTGTCCACACATTCTAGGTTATAGAAGTGGATGAGAGGTGATGAATGGAAAAAAGTATTAGAAGAGTGAGTGGTTGGGTGTTGAGAGTGAGACCAAAGCATATGGGAGGGCATAGGGGGGTTATAGTAGTGATAAGGATAGGGTTAGTTTATCTTTTCTTGTGGTGATGGACATAAAGGGTAGCTGTAGTTTTATAAGGGGTAGGCTGACAGGGATTAGACAGTGGTGATATGAGGGATAGATGTTGTAGGTACCTGGCAGGATCAGACAAATGACTGTATGCTGGGGATGGTGGGTAGTGGTCATGGGCACTCACTGACCATAAGTAGTCCTGAAGGATCTACCTAATACCCTGTGAGGTCTCAGTCCATACTGACAGCAAAAGGTCATTATGGAGGAGTAGGAGGAAGGAAGGAGAACAACAGTTAGAGTGTTTTTGAATCACAACATTTCAGCATGGTATGTAGAAGGTATAAATACCATTCTCAAGAGAAGGGAGTAGTTGGAAAACATGATTATTTCAAGTGCATGTTTATTTTACTGTTTATTTCCAAAGCACTTAAAAAAACAAGAAACTCAAACAATTTATATAAAAGTATTAAATTCAAATTAGCAACAAGAGGAAATTGTGTAACTCTTTTTCAAAGATAATTCTCAGTCAGCAAAGAAAACAAAATTACAACATTACTGGCTAAAACATTGCATTAAAAACAATGCCATTAAAAATATTGGAGCAAATAGTAATCAGTATCAGTGATATTTGGTCACTAACGTTAAAAGATAGAAAATATAAGACCAATACAAGAAAAAAACTAAACTTATAAACCTAGTGTAGTCAACAGCAAAATCTATTAGAGATCAAACAAGTTTAAAAGGACAAAGTAATGTCTTCAAAATCCATAGATCTGTAATGCAGATTGCCACTCATCAGGCTGTCATTCAATCTGGGGATCTTCAGCAGTAATTGGCTCAATAATAACTAAACCTCAAGACACGGCAACAAAACAGCCTTCACATTTTTCCTCCAATTACATTGATGTGTCATTTTGTACATCCCAAATACTAACAACACAAACACTGCAAAATACAGTCATAACACTAAAAGTCTATGAGGATGGAAGGCATTCTTATCCATGGCACCGGAGACTCCCTTGGTATGTAGCTGTTTCTCTTCACTGAATCACAGCCAACATATTATTTGAGCCATTTGAACACTAGCAACCGGCAGTACACAGAACAGAGTTCAAGAAAACACCAACACACAATCCAGAAGTCCATTTGCTACCATCCTATAGTTGAAAACAGCTTAGAGCAAATATCTTAGTAAATGTTGGATGAAACAGTGAATGTGTAAAGCCCACTCCATGATCTGGCAGCCATCTGCCATCAATGTTCGGACTGGAAGTCAACGATTGGGGATGGATGGACCTTAGTGAACTTAGACCCTGAGGGGTTAGCTTTAGTAGCAGTGCTTTAGTTTCTTTATCAGAGAAAAAAAAATGAGAGGTTGTAACAATAAAACTAGAGGATAATGTTGTTGGAGAGAGTGTAGGGTCTCAGGTGATTGACAACATGGAAGATTACCCTGAAAGCTATCACTGAAAATTTGTAAAGAAATCAGAGGAGAATGCTGATACACTATGATAAAGTTAGAGTTGTTAAATCAAAAACATTATTATTATCAGCTGAAGAGTTGGTAAATAGCACCTGTTAATCATTTTATTTATTTCCAAAAAAATCTTTGGTCTTGTAAGCAATTAGTAAGCAATTTGTTTTTGTCCAAGCAAGAGGGTTTTGCTGCTGCTGTTGTAGCTGTTCTTGTGTATTTCCTTGGGCTGTGGAAAATATTAATGCAGCTGTACATTACCTTGGTCTTGTTTCTAGTTGTTCCAGGCTTAATCTCTAGACTTCATTTTGGACTTTAATATCATCTGATAGTAATGAGGTATATCTGAGCTCTTTGTCACCTTCTAGTGATTGGTTGAAGAGTACACTGAATATGGAAAAGGGTATCAATAAAGTGCAATAGAGCAGAAGAGGGGTCTGAAAGACTGAAGAGGGTGGATCATTCAATAGCACTGAGGTAGGAATTAAGGAGGGGCTATTTTACATTTTGAAACAAATCTACCAGTAATTATCTTTGCAAATCTCATGATTGCTGTAAAAGACCAAGTGGATAGCAAATGGCAATGTCCACTTTGGTTATTTAGTAGGATGTCTATCTGTAAGCAGCTACATTGGATGTTTGTTATATATTTGGACCGGTGGGTGTTTTAACCAATAAAGCAAAAATGTGTTGTTGAAGCATTTTTTTAGCTGGAAAGAATCTGATCCTAAAGCATTAACATTGAAATCACCAAGGATTATGCTGTTTCCGAAGAGGGAGGGAGGGTATTGCTAAGATAATAAAATAGTTTGGTATGTCTTCCTAAGACAATATGACATGGGAACCAATTTGGGTTTTCTCATCCATAGTGCCTGCTTTAGTGGAGTCAGTAACAGTAATAGTACCATTTATTGCAGTTAGTATCAAGACTCCATCTTCTGTTTTAGGACCTTTTTCTGTGATTGTTGAAAAAAATGTAACTATCCTAATTGTACTTGAAGAGACAGAATTCATCTTTCATACAGGTCTCTGAAATAGCTGATATATGAGGTTGCTGTATCCTTAGACAAGCCTGAAGTGACGCCAAGTTATTATTTAGACTACATGTATTTCTGGAAGCTTTTCACAGATCTCTATTTTCTACGTATGGATTTGTAGAGGAATAGTGTTGATTGAAATTGTCACATGGCCATGATTTTAAATGTTCACCCCCTGACAAGATAAACTTGCACAAGAGATAGTATTAATTTAAAACAAAGATGATTGAATATGTCTAAGAGGTCTGCCCAATGTGCAAGATTATAATCTGAAGAGAATTTTGTTTTTTGATACATATGTGAGAAAAGTGTAGTCTTTATACATCCTAGTGATATTCATTGCTATATGAGAACAGGCTTGGGTTAGTCCATCAGCTTAATTGTTTGAAGTATTAGGTAGAGTATCTAACAATTATATACAGGCTAAGAGGAATAAAAGAAAGGTTAGTAATATTACTTTGAGTCAAAGGGCAAGCATAGTGCAAATGGGGTACCTAGCAAAAGTAAGAAGTACAGCCTATCTGCTACCCAAGTTGTTTCTTACCTAAGTGGCAAAAATAATACAATAAAAGCAGTAAAATGTTAAAGCAGAATGAAGCCAAAGTGCTGCCTTTGGTGAATACAGTAAAGAATGCAGGATGGTATAGACAAAAATAAATTTATCAGCCTAGCTGCCACTTTGGCTGTTTCTAATAGATAAGAAGAAGAGTGCAACAGAAGGAAGCACAGACAAGGTAAGTGTAGCCTACCTGTCACCTAGGATAAACAGGAACGTGAGATTTTAGAAGTGTATATGCAATGTATTTAGGCAGAAGAAGAAATAAGAGGAAAGAATGTCAGACTATCTGACAAAATAAAAGAACCAAACAGTGTGAAATAAGAAAGAGTATATATGTAATAATGAGAAAATTAATAGAGTGGAGTGGTTTATCCTAAAAGACAAAGATAAGTAGATTGTGATTTATTAATTAACTAACCTGTGTGTGTGAGAGACAGAGAGAGAATATAGGGAGTGCCTGCTGTCCTGCAATGTGATAGGCTGAAAGGATGGGAGCAGATACTGGAACATTATAGGTATCACAGTAGTTCTGATGGACTGATGAGAAGCATAAATTAAATGGTAAGGCTAGGTGGGAGGCAATGGGGGTAGTGAGGAGAGGGAAATGAAGCCACACAGAGTATGACTGAGTGTGGCAGGGAGGGACTTCCCATGAGAGCACCAAAATCAATCAGAAAAAGTTGTTTCTTGAGCCCAGTAACCCACAACTGCAGCTCAGGTGAAGGACTGGCTCAGAGCTGGGAGAGGTTGAACAACACCTTATATAGGTAGAATCAAAGTGTCTGGGGCAAAGGAGAAATTTTTCAAGGAAGGGAAACTAAGGGAGAGTTCTATGAAGACATGCAGTGACATTGAGAAGAAAAAAGGAGGATGCCACAACTGGTTAAATGTGTCTAGATAACGTGAAGGGAGAAAGAGGAAGAAAAAACTGAGGAGTGTGAACATCTTGATTCAAATCTAGAGGTCCCCTCATCCTGTGCCCATACAGCAACTCAAAGGGTGAAAACCCTATGGAATCCTGAGGCACCTCTCTGCAAGCAAAAAGACTGGGCAAATATTTCTCCCACTTTCTCTTGAACTGGTCTGCAAATGCCCGTAGCATGGTCTTTAGTATAGAGTTTAACATCTCCACCAGATCACTAGTCTGGGGGAGGTAGGGGATGGTCTTTAAATGCTTCACCTCCACAGTGCTTCCACAGACAAGCCAGCAGATCATGAAATTGCCACCTCTGTTGGTCAGCATTTCTTTTGGGAAACCTACCCTGCTGAAAATCTCTAACAAAGCATTTGCCACCTTGTCTGCCTCGATGGAAGACAGAGACACTGCCTCTGGGTATATGGTAGCATAAGCTACTACCACTAGGATATACCTTTTCTCTGTGGAACATGGGCCCACAGTATTCATAGCATTATCACTCTCTGTAAACTGTGGAAGAAATTCACTGACCTTTATTGATTTTGGGGTTTGGCTACTCCCGTCCCCATTACCTCCATGGCCCTGGCAAAGAGTCAGCATCTCCTTTTCATGTTGCCTCTGCCTCTCATTTTCTTTTGCTTCCAGACATCTCAGTTGCTCTGCTAATTCTGCTTTGACCTCCAAACACCTCAGTCTCTTTCCTGATTCTATTTCCAAACGGTTGACCTCCAGCTCACAGACAGATTTTTAAATCCTTTGTGGAAAGGTTGAACTATCCATTTTCTGATAGCTGTGCATCTCTAAGGCCAGACTAGTTGTCCTTCTGGCTGCTGGTCTGTGATGCATCTGTGGTTAAGGCTGCAATCAATTCTGCTTTTGTCAGGATGGCATGCACCAATCCTTTGTCTTGACACATCTCCGCCAACTGGCTACTTGTCAGCTTGCCATATTTCTCTGCTGACAGTCTTACCTGCTCTCCCTGACTAACTAAGCTAACAAAAAATAAATAAAGCTTTTGTGATATGAAACTCTGAATGTTCACTGTGTGGCTGCTTGAGAGTACAATTAACATTTTTACTGACCACTGTTTACAGGCTACAGTAGTTCAATAGCCACACCACTGAATCCAATATGTGATGTGGTGATGCAACCACTGCCAACAATAAATGTGACACCCCATCACTGGACCAGTAATCAAGGAACCTCAGTCCTCAACAGTGGAAACAGTGGGGATGTACACTGGGAGGATGACAGGTACACATACAGTATTTCCAGATGCAGTTCCCTTCATCATGGGCAATTTCCCTTATGAACACACAAAGACCACAGAAGTCCAGGGATAGTTTCTCTCTCTTTCTTTCTTCAGATCCCCAGTAAGACTCCCCACTGGCAAAGCTATAGAGCTGAGATCCCAGCTGAAGGCCAAGGCAAGACCTCTAGCACCCTCTCTGTCCAACCAGTGCTTTGTGTCCCTGCCCAAGTAGCCGACACACACAATCTTTGAGGTTTGATTTACACACGCACACACACACACACACACACACACACACACACACACACACACACACACACACACACACACCTGGGAAAGGCTGGCACAGGTTTACTAGCTATGCCCCCTTTTGCTCACACTGTGAGGTAATTATCACTGCCACCAGCCAGCTCCTTATCAACTACTTTAAGGCCCCTAACAAAGGGTGCCCAATCTTATTGTGTAATGTTCCTATCAATACAGATGGTAGCTTAACCAAGAGTAAGGCTATTAGGAGTGGCCCACAGTGTCACCAAATAAATATGCAAGTACTCTCAGAACTTAAATGTCTTCACAAAGATCAGAGACAGTGAAAGGTTTAAATGTACTTAATAATAACTAATAAAAGAACAAGACAATATTAAATATATATTTACAGTGACATCAGAGTTCAAAATCACAATAAATATTTAAGACAGCATTGCAGGACAGTCTCAAATAATTAAAGAAAAAGATTTAAGCTAAACTTTGTTATATTCTTGACTATATCTAAGAGAAGTAATCTTCCCTAGTTAACTTACTTACAGAGCAAGGCAAATGTGTGGTGAATGGTCTTTTTGTCATGACCAAAACAGAATACAGAATGCTGTCACTCTCAGATAGTTCTCAAATTAATATCTCAAATATTACTGCTGGGCTAGCTTGCAGAATGACATCATTGCCATCTGACTCCTAGTTCCCAGGCCCCAAAACAACCATTCATGGCAACTTGTAGCATTTATATTTACCTGTAAAAAATACGTAAACAAGGGCTTTTCCACGGATCTTTGATAAATGTTGGATGTCATAAAATAATAAAACACTTCCAAGACAATACGGAAAGTTCCATAGTTTTAGACATTGTGTCACTTTGCTGCCATAAAGTAATTTAATTTCAGCTATTTTTGAAATTTACTAGACCGAAGTTAACCTCCTGTATTCCAGTTTCCCCTGTTAAAATATATACATTTAAACAGTAACAATATTGTATGAACATTTCTGTTCTTTTCCAGTAGGGCACACTGTGGATCTATTTTAATCACAAGCATTTTGCAAACCCGTTTCAACATTCATGTCTGTACAAAAAAGTTTGATGCACACATAACATACTGTTCTACTACATTTGTAACACAAGTATCTTACATAAATCATTTTGCTATTCGCCAATGACACATAACCAGTTACAAAATTACAGACAGCTGTGCTGGCAGTATCTCCCTTTGCCACACTTCTTATAAATCACATTGATTTTTGCAAATGACATATAATTATTTACAAAATTCCAGCTAGCTGGAAGGGCAGTATCTCCTTTTCATCACACTTCTTCCCCTCTTGAAGACTTAAGCTAGTTTTTCAAGTGACCCTTGAGAAATATTGCTTGAGATGGATGAGCCTATCTGGAAATATCTTACCCCATTCCCTGTCTTATGATTCCAGCTGCTTTGGCATTGCTGACCCCAGTACAGTGCTTCACTGCCTTATCATATGCCTGCAACCTTAGGCTCCACTATAGTAACTTGAGATTTTGCTGGCTGGCTCTCTGTAGCCATAGATTCCTCTCAGACTCCTCCTGCCTCCTAGTGTGAATACTTAGCACCAAGGCCACCCTATCATAGTAAGGTTTTATCATGTTAACATGGTACAGTTTGTGCTCTGCCTCCTGCCTCACAGTTCTACCATGTAGTTAACATCACCGACCTTCCTTACCACCTTAAAAGGTCCCTCCCAAATGTCCTGCAGTTTGTAGTTTCTGACAGGAATGAAAACCATAATCTGCTGCCTCATAGCATGGTCTCTTGCCCAAGAATTCCTGTCATACCAGACCTTTTTCTGCTGTTTGGCTTCTGCCAAGTTCTCCTGGGCCAAGTACGTCAGTTTCCTGAGCCTTGTCCTAAGGTTTAGGACATATGCCACAACAGACTTCTTTTGGGATTCACACTCACCCCCCCCCCCACTCATCGTGAATCAGATCTAGAGATACCCTCATCCTGTGCCCATATAGCAACTCAAAGGGTGAAAAACCCTGTGGATTCCTGAAGCATCTCTTTGTAAGCAAACAATAGTTGGGGCAATTATTTCTCCCACTCCCTCTTGAACTGGTCTGCAAATGCCTGTAGCACAGTCTTTAGTGTAGAGTTTAACCTCTCCAGCAGACCACTAGTATGGGGGTGGTAGGGGATGGCCTTTAGGGTTTTCACCCCATAGTGTTTCCACAGACAAGCCAGCAGATCTGACAGGAAATTGCCACCCCTCTCAGTATTTATTTTGGAAAACTTACCCTGATGAAAATCTCTAACCAAGCATTTGCCACCTTTTCTGCCTTGATGGAGGACAGAGCCACTGTCTCAGGGTATATGGTAGCATACATTATTACCACTAGGATATACCTTTTTCTCTGTGCAACTTGGGGTACTCAGAGGCCCCACAGTATCCATAAATGCCCTCTGAAATGGCTCCACAATCACAGGTAAAGGCACTAAAGGAGCTTTCGCCTTCTCTCCTGCTTTTCCTACCTTTTTGCACTGCTCACAGGTCCTGCAGTACCCTGTTACATGTCTGGAAATCCCAGGCCAAAAAAGTTCTGCATAATACTTTTATTGGTATGCTTTATGCCCATATGACCTGTGAAGGGAATGTCATGGACTATGGCTAGAAGTGCCAGATGGTAGGCTCTGGGCACTATCAACTACTATATTCTTTCACCCTCTAACTGTCCCTCAGTGGTCCACTATCTATACAGTAACCCTTTGCCCCAGTATACAGACTCCCTTTCCTTGAGAATCAGGTGCTTCATTAGCTACCTCCCTCAGGCTTTGTAATGTAGGATCTGAGAGCTGTGCCTGTCTCAACTCTCTCTTTGTAAGCATTTCCAGCTCCCCTTCCACAGCTATCCTCTGACAGCAGTATCTCACTGTCAGCCTGGGTACTACTATTTACATCTGCCCTTGCAATCACTCTGTCCAAAGGAACATCAGTACCCACAAGCAGCTGTGGCCCACCTTCGGTCTCAATGATACAGGGTAGCTCCCTCCCTGAAGTAGCCACCTCACCAGACCTGGCTGCAAGTGTGCAGTCTGTCTGGGTCCCCCCAGGCTACCAGACGCACATGCTTATCTCAAAGCCTGACTGAGTGTAACTGTATGCACACAAGGTATTTATCAAAATCCTTCCCTATCAGGACATCTGTAGTGATATCCTCAAACACACTTACTTGCTTGCTTCCCTTTCCACCCTCCCAGTCAAGGTGAACCCTAGCCAAAGGTATTTGGAATGGGGTCCCTCTAAAAGCTCTGACTAGAGAAAACTGCCCAAGCAAGTAGTGCTCCTCTTTAACCATGGCAGGCTTCATAATAATTAGGTCAGAGGCTGTGTCTCTCTTAGCAGTATCCTGTCTACTAAGATAGGATATAACATATTGTGGTAGTATGCTACCCTTGTTGTCTCCAAACGACTTACTGCTGGCATTCAGTCATGCCCACTTACTGGTTCTCCCACCTTTTGTTCCCCACCTATATGCTACATGGCCCCACTGGTTGCATTTAAAACATTTAACCCTTGGTCCTGGCCATGTACCTGAACTAGTGGCTTCCCCTGCCACTGGCACACTCTGTTGAGGAAGTTTAAGCTGCCCATCATGAGTTCCCTTAGACCCTGTGGGTATCCCTTTCCTGTGTAGTGATGCCTGCTTGCTATGTATAGTTCTCCCTTTTTCCCCAACTTATCTGTGGTCCTGCATTCACTGTCTGCTAACCAGATTCTCATGTCCTCAGCCAAAATGCTAAGTGCTTGTTCCCTCACCAGAAGGTCTGCCAGCCCTTTAAAAGTGGTGACCTGACAACCACTCACCTATCTATGAAAATAGTTGTTTAACTCAGCCATATATTAACATACACTTTCATTAGCATCTACGCTCACAACACTTTTTTTTCTATAAACTTCAGGTGTTAACTTAAAACACTCTAATAAACAATTTCTTAACAATATTATAATTTAAGCAGCCAGTATCAGACAATTTAGAAATAGCAATTACAGCTTTACCATGGAATAAGGGGTCAGGAACTGTACCCAGAGCTCTTGGTCAACATTATACTGTTTACATCATACTGTTTACGTAACCTCTCAAACATATGAATAAAACTATCAAAATTATCACCCTCTATTAACTGTGGAAGAAATTCACTAACCTTTATTGTTTCTGGGGTTTGGTTACTCCCTTCCAAATTACCTCCATGACCTTGGCAAAGAGACAGCATCTCCTTTTCATGTTGCCTCTGCCTCTCATTTTCTTTGCCTTCCAGACATCTCAGTCTCTCTCCTGATTCTGTTTCCAAACATTTGGCCTCTAGTTCACAGACATATTTTTAAGCCTTCTGTGGAAAGGTTGAACTGTACATATTCTGAGAGCTGTACATTCCCAAGGCCAGTGTAGTTGTCCTTCTGGTTCCTGGTCTGGGAGGCAGCTGTGGTTAAGGCTGTAATCATGTCTCCTTCTGTCAGGATGGCATGCACAAATCCTTTGTCCTGAGACACCTTAGCCAACTGGCTCCTTGTCAGCTTACCATACTCCTCTGCTGACATCCTTGCCTGCTCTCCCTGACTAACTAAGCTAACAAGAAATAAATAAAACTATTGTGATATGAAACTCTGAATGTTCACTGTGTGGCTGCTTGAGAGTACAAACAACTTCTTTAGTGACCACTGTTTGCAGGCTACAGGAGTTCAATATCCACACCACTGAATCCAGTATGTGATGTGGTAATGCAACCACTGCCAGGCAATAAATGTGATGCCCCACCACTGGACTAGTAATCAAGGAGTCTCAATCCTCACCACTGGCAACAGTGGGGGATATACACTGGGAGGATGACAGGTACACATACAATATTTTCAAATGCAGCTCTCTTCATAAAGTGCAATTTCCTTTAGGAGCACACAGAGGCCACGGCAGTCCAGGGCTAGTTTCTCCCTCTTTCTCCATAGCCCCATTAAGACTCCACACTGGCACAGCTATAGAGCTGAGATCTCAGCTGAGTGGCCAAGCTAAGACCTCTAGCACCATCTCTGTCCAACCAGTGCTTCATGTCCCTGCCCAAGTAGCTGACACACATGCTCTTTGAGGTTTGATTTACACACACACACGCACACACACACACACACACACACACACACACACACACACACACACACACACACAGACGCACACACATTTATTAGCTATGTCCCCTTTTGCCCAGACTATAAGGTAGTTATCACTGCCACCAGCCAGCTCCTTATCAGCTACTTTAAGGCCCTTAACAAAGGGTGCCCAATTTTATTGTGCAATGTTCCTATCAATACAGATAGTAGTTTGACCAAGAGCAAGGCTATTCAGAGTGTCCCACAGTGTCACCAAATAAATATGCAAGTACTCTCAGAACTTAAATGTCTCTACAAAGATCAGTGATAATGAAAGATTTAAATGTATTTAATAATAACTAATAAAAGAACAATACAATATTAAATATATATTTACAGTGGCATCAGAGATCAAAATCACAGGAAATATTTAAAACAACATTGCGGGACAGTCTCAAATAAATAAAGAAAAATATCTAAACTAAGCTTTGCTATATTCCTGACTATATTTAAGAGAATTACTATACCCTAGTTAACTTACGTACAGAGCAAGGCAAATGTGTGGTGACTGGGTCTTCATGTCAAGTCCAAGACAGAATACAGAATGCTGTCACTCTCAGAGAGTTCTCAAACTAATATCTCAAATATTACTGCTGGGCTAGCTTGCAGAATGACATCATTGTCATCTGACTCCTAGTTCCCAGGCCAAAAAACAACCACTGATAGCAGCTGGTAGCATTTAGCATCTACCTGTAAAAATACATAGACAAGGGCTTTTCCTCAGATTTTTGATAGAAGCTGGATGTCATTAAACAATAAAACACTTCCAAGACAATACAGAAAGCTCCCTAGTTTTAGACATTGTGTCTCTTTGCTGCCCTAAAGTAATTTAATTTCAGCTATTTTTCTCAGATTTACTGGACTGAATTTAACCTCCTATATTCCAGTTTCCACTATTAGAATATATACATTTAGACAGTAACAATAGTGTATGTACATTTTTGTTCGTTTCCAGTTGGGCAAACTGTGGATCCATTTTAAACACAAGCATTTTGCAAACCCTTTTCAACATACATGTCTTTACAAACAAGTTTGATATACACATAATATATAGTTCTACTACAGTTATAACACAAACATCTTACATAAATCATTTTAACATTCACCAGTGACACATAAACATTTACAAAATTCCAGACAGCTGTGCTGGCAGTATCTCCCTTTGTCACATTTCTATATAAATCATGTTAATATCCACAAATGACATATAATTATTTAAAAAATTCCAGCTAGCTGTGCTGGCAGTATCTCATTTTATCACAACCTCACATACCTTTTCTAATAGTCAATATTTTAAAGAAGATATTAAAAATATCTGTAGGATTTCATATAATAAGCAACTGCATTTTCTATCCAAATGTCTATTCCCAACAATAACTGATGAGAAGAAAAACAGTTTCATATGGTGACTTTTAAATGACCTTTTTAATATGGAACTGTATGATGACACTTCTGACTTCATGACATATATCCATAATATGAGGAATTTGAAGCTTTATAACAAAATATTACAGGTTAAAGAAGGTAAGTGAGTACATTTAATCTTGTGAGCATTTCTGCATTGCTTTACTAATGATCAACATGCTTACACAAAATATCTAAAAGATCATCTTTGTACCTACTCTGGATTTATATTATAGATTCCTAGGAGATCTCTATGCAATAACACTTCAGCTGTTCATGACTTACACATGGAAGAAAATGCTGAGAACTCTTAAAGTTATAACTCAGATCACTTCTCATAATTTACTAGTACAGACAATATTTTTTACATTGAATTTGCATAATACCCTCTATGAGACATCAACATGTTTATGAAAAGAGCTCCCCAAGATGTGCATTCTGAATATATGTGTAGCAATCATTTACACTTTGTATTATTCTAAAACTATATAATAAACTATAAATAAAATACTCAGCTAAACAGTTTAAAAACTGAAGAAGACTGGTTACTAAAATTTAAACCAAAACTTATTTCAATATATCATAAAGAGCATACAGTTTTTAAAATGTATTTGTAAATAATATATCCTTATCAGGGAGTACTTGTAACATAATCAACAACTTTGTTTACGGTCCACAAATAAACATTTAACCTTTGCTTCAGTTTAAGTGCACTTATATACTTCTTAATGCAGTTCACATTTTGCTAAAATTCCTTGCAAATCCATCCAAGTGTAAATATAATTATTTGTTAATGCAGACAGCATTATAATTCTAGATCTAGTTTCCATGAAAGGTGGAATTTCATAAACACCTACTGCAAGTTCACACCAATGCATTTATAAGTATCACGTCTATTAATTTAGTACTAAGAAAATATCAAAGAGGAGATACATATTTATAAACCAGTAAAATGCCAAGTATTCACACATGTATAACTGCACGTATAATAATTTTCTCTGTAATTAGGAAACTAGGATGACAATTTAAGGTTGTATTATTAAAAAAGTAGTACCTTATAAAACATTTTCCAAATATATTTTAACTTGACAGTCAAATTAAGCACATTAAGACATTTTTCACACACAGAGTAATGATAATAAGTTTAGTTACATAATAGTTTTAAACTAAATTTAAATACAAGATAGGACAAACTTTTTCAAAAATGTTCAGTGATTTGTAATTATTTGCTAGTTTCTAGAATAATGTATTACTTCAATCTTCATGTAAAGTTGACAACAATATATTTGTCTTTGATATACAATTATCACATGCAACTTAAAAATAACCTACCCTTTTGGAAATATGACAAGGTGCTAAACTGGCAGAATCTGTTTCACATCTATGGAAATAATTTGGTATTTATCATGCTAAGACTAGAAAAAATATTGGAGCTTAATGTTGTTTATTAAAACAAATATCTTCAAGTTCTGTTAATATATCGGCTTCTACCAGATGCTTCAAGTGTGAAGAAAAGTCATGTCCAGTTTAGGTTTGTTTTGATATAAAATGAAAATCTATTGAATTTTGGTAGATTAATAAAACTGTAGTACAATTTATCCCAATGTAATATACCCAACAGGCATGTTTTGGGAGAGTTAAGACTTACTTTAATTAACTCTAATAAGTGAGAAAGAAGTTAGAAATGAATTTAAGACATTTTTAAAACCACTGGGGGTTACCAGGAAAAATAATTACAATTCAGTGCTCTATTGAAACATGCAGTACAGAATATTGCTAGTGAACTTTTATTTTGAAAATACTAAAGTATTAACTAGATAAACATTTATATGATGGATAATCTGGGAACAGTGCTTATTTTAATAACAGACATACTTCCAAATGAAAATTTCTAATGTGACCATCTTTTAATATAATTTTTTTCCACATTTTTATATATTTTCTTAAAGAGGTTTCTATTATGTGAAGAAATGTTAAACTAACATTCAGTTATTTCAACAGACCATATTTGTACTGGACTTTACACAGAATATTTATCAAGTAGACTAAATAATAACAGTTTGTCTAGATTTAATTAATCAATAACCAAATATTCATTTCAGTTCCTTCTCCAGTACCAATAAAGGACTCCCAGCCATTCAAATTCAACACTTTAATATCCAATAAAATATGCAAGCTTAAAGGATTTAGCAAGTTCATTTCTAACACACCAGAAATGTCTTCAGAATCACCTGACATTGAATTTAAAGCCATTTAAATACAACCAGCACCTCTCTGATTAGTTGTTACTTCAAAACCATACTACATTTTTAAAAAGGCAACACTGACTTCAAAATATGTCTAAAAATTCAAAATGTTCACTTTATAATATACACATATAATACATATACTTATGTATGAAAAACTTAGAAAACAGACAACACTTAAGAAACTGAATGTTGTACTATATTAATGTTAGTATCTGTTTACTCTTAACTTAAAAGCTGGAGCTAGTGAAAGGTGGTCACTGGGAATCTAAGCTTGAATTTACAGAACTTATTTGGCAATTGCAACTTGATGCCTGTATCCCCCCTGGATTGAATGACCATCTTTCATTAACCCCAGGTTCTGAGTGTATTTAAATGGCTTTATATTCAATGTCATGTGATTCTGAAGAAGTTTCTGGTGTGTTAGAAATGAAAGCGCTAAATCGTTTAAGCTTGTATATTTTATTGAATATTAAAGTATTGAATTTGATCGACTGGGAGTCCTTTATTGGTACTGGAGCAGCAATTGAAGTGAATATTTGGTTATTGGTGTCTTTACACTTCAGTATTTCACTTGAATTCTTGGTAGATTTAATTCATAATTTGAAACAAATACAAATGTATTTATTGGGTCAACAATAACAAAAATATATGTTTTCAGACATCTTGACATTTGCTGCAAAAGCTGTAATAAATAGTGTGTTATTTAATTATTTGGGGAATACAAACTTAAACAAGGGTTAGTATACAAGCTAAAGTGATGAGGTAAAAGGTGGCACCCCAGTTTTGTCCCTGTATTTAATATGATCTGGTCAGACTTTAAACCATAACAAAGGACTTGAAGGATTTGAATACAAAATTCAAATGCCTTATAAGGGAAGGAGATTTGATTTTCTAGTAAATCTTAAATAAGAAAAAGGTACCATATATTGCTGATGGGTCTTGCACAGACTACTGTTAAAGCAAAGTTAAAGCTTGTCACTACTTAACCAGACATTCTTCTGGGGCAATTGGGAAATCTGTTTAATCTCAGCAGTGGTCTTCTTGAATGCATGCTTAATAACTACCTGTGAACCTCTCAAAGTGTCGCACTATCTTTGTGTCCATTCACATCTCCAGCACTCATGTTTTCTGCTTGATGTGCATGGCTCCCCTGTCAGACGTCTGAATTTATTTTCACTGCTTATTATACAAGGTCACTGTGAAGCCAGGGGTAATGCAGGTATAAAAGAAAAGCAATTATGAAGCCACAGGTAATTCCAGGCTAAACACAACAGTATAAATGTAATGTAGTCTTTTTCCTTTGTTTCCCTCACATACAACTGCAGTGTATTGTTCTCATGGTAGGAAAGAAATGTTGTTGTTCCTCAATGTGTAGAACGTGCTGAATGTGTGGGTGAGCTGGCTCCTATTGTTAATGTAAAAAAAAAAAAAAAGATGAAAGATCAGTGCCAGTGGGATGTGATTACAACAATATCATATGTTGATGACGCCAGGTGGCTTAAGGGTTCAAGAAAAGCAGATGAGGTATTTTCAGAAATTTTGGGGTACCATGATGAATAAAAGAAATGGGTTTATGACTTGTTTTCCCAGCAAATGATAATGATGTAATGGATATTGTGGGATTGGGAAAACATTTAATATAAGCATATAAGAAAAGAAATAAATGAATGAAAGAAAGAAAAGACAACGGTGTTGAAGATGTCTTGTTGGTAAGGAATCCTTTGTGTGTACTGGTGCTTAATATTTCTCTAGTAATCTAACCAGGGAACTTAGATATCTGTGGCATAGGCTTTTCTGTATTATTATTATTATTATTATTATCATTATTATTTTTGCATCTTGCTTGTATGTGTTGTATGTTCCAAATGATGTATACGTATATATATATATATATATATATATATATATATATATATATATACACACACACACACACACACACACACACATACACACACACACACAACACACACGTGTGTGTGTGCGCGCGCGCGTGAGTGTGTGTGTGTGTGTGTGTGTGTGTGTGTTTGTGTATGTATATATATATATATATATATATATATATATATATATATATATATATATATATATATATATATATATATATGTAGTTGCACTTTTTTCTTTATCTTTAAGATCTTGTGGCTGGATTTTATTTTTTATATTTATGCACTGTTATTTATCTGTTAAAATGGTAATCATTGCTTATACTACTGGTTGGCAAGCTGTAATGAAAATGTTTTTCTTGAGACTGCTTAGGCCTACAACCAGTGAAAAAGATATTAATTGGCATATAGGTTCATAGGTTGATACTAGGCTATCGACCTTAGGGCCTCTACAAGCCTAGCCATAACAATTCCCTGGCTATTTCTTCCCACAGTTTTTACTTCCCCGGTCCCCTGTCTAGCAGGGTGACCGACGTGATCCCCGGAGTGAATTTCCTATCTCCCATCCAATCATCAAGGTTCCTTTTGAAGAGGGCCAAAGAGGTGCTCTGCTTGACATGTATGGGCAGTCTATTTCAGAGTCTGGGGAGTCTCTGGGTCAGGAACCTATCCCTCCAGCATGTTTTGTTCATTGTAATGACAAGGTTTAGATCCCTGGAGCATGTGTCTCTGAGGGATTGGGATTTCTTTAAGGGTAGCATGTCCAACAGCTCTGGGTTTGACATGGCCTTGTATGCTAAGCAGAGATCGCCTCTGAGTAGACGATATGCGACAGATTATAGGGGGAGTTTTTTTAGATGGTCAGCATAAGGCATCTGCTTTAGGACTGTGATTCTTTTAGTGAGGTATTTCTGCTGCCTTTCCAGTTGTTGCAGATGCCTTGAGAGGTACATACCAAACGAGGCATTGTATTCTATAATGGGTCTAATGAGGGATGAGTACAGTGGGACAATGACCTCCTTTTTTCTGGATGAAAAGCCCTTAGTGATGAGGTGTGCCACATAGAAGGATTTCCTGATTGTTGTGGCGATGTGGTTATCGAAGGTGAGGCCACTGTCCACTTCTGTCCCAAAGTCTCTTATCACACTTTCAGTGTTTAGTGTACTGCCACCTAAGTGGTAATTCACGGGTAAGTGTTTTTTTCCCAAAGGGGATAACTATACATTTCTTGGCATTGACCTTGAGCCCATGGTCTGGCACCAAGCATCAGTTTCTGTAAGGCTCTTTTGTAGAATATCCACATCATTTGGGGATTCAATAATGGCTCCCAGTTTGCAGTTATCTGTGAACCTTGTTAGCCAGAGTCCATTAGTGTTGGCCTGTACTTCAGAGAAGTAGATGCCAAACAAGAGCAGTCCCAGGACTGAACCCTGAGTTACTCCACTTGTCACTTATCTGGAGCTGGATTTGGAGTCAGCTACTTTTACATTGTGGGTTCTGTCAGTAAGCCAGTTGGCAACCCATTGAGTGATGTAGGGATTAATGCCCAGCTTAGTAAGTTTATCTATGATTCCAGAATGAGGGATGGTGTCAAAGGCCTTGGTGAGGTCCAGATAGGCTGTATGGACCACCTTACCCTTGTCCACAGCTCCGGAGACTGATTCAAAGAAGTCAATCAGGTTCAGGAGACAAGATCAGCCCTTCACAAACCCAAACTGCATGGGGTCCAGTGTTTGAAGGTTGCCAATATCTTTGTTTATAAGTTCCATGATAATACGTTCCATGGCCTTGCAGATCAGTCTCATCAGATTGATGGGGTGGTAGTTCCCGGGATCCAAGGTGGATCCCCCTTTGTGGAGTGAAATAACTCTAGCTGTGCACCACTCTGTGGGCAGGAAACCTGAGGTGAGGCTATGATTAAACATGACACTTAGGTGAGGTGCCAATTCATTTTGTAGTTCATGTAGTACACAGCCTGGGATATCGTCTGGTCCCATGGATGCTGTATTCTTAGCTTTGGAGAGTGCATTTTTTACCTGTGTGGCTGTTATTACCGGAATTTGGCAATCTTTCAGTATTGGGATGGGCCTTTTAGGGGGTGAGGGGGGGGGGTGAAGTTTGTACTGAATCGATCTGCCAGCATATTGGCAATATCCTTGGGATCAGTATATTTAATGCCATTCTGTTGTAGCTCAGAACAGATCTGAGCATTGCCATTTAGATTCTTGACATAATTATAGAATGCCCTGTGGTTGTCACTGGAATCTTTGGCAATTTTATTTTTGCAACTAGCTTTGGAGGATTTTATGAGGGATCTCAGCTTCTTACTGAGGCTGGTAAGGGAGTTTTTTGCATCCTGGTATTTTCCTCTTTTCTGCAACAGTTTCTTCCTGTTGTTGTAAAGTTTGTTTATGGCAAGGGACCACCAGATTGGCTTCCTTTTTTGAAGGAGAGCGTCTTGGCACTATTGGGGATGGCACAATTTATGCACGAGTGGATGCGCTCATACAGTGCCTTAGTGTAGGATTCAGCAGTCGAACTTTTAATTCCTGTCTGCATGGGTGTTATGAAGTTTGTCAGTTCTGACTTGAGTAGCATGAAGTTGGCTTTGGAAAAGTTTTTTACAGAGGTTTCCTTACTGGGGGTGGGTGGGGGTGGGAAGTGAATGTCAAGGGTGATTAGCTTATGGTCAGACCTAACCAATGAAGAGGTGACCATAAGAGTGGAGCATTGATTTCCCATGTTGGTAATGACCAGGTCTAGGATATTGGAGCCCCTGGCGGGATTAAGGATTAGTTGATCCAGGGCATTGGAATTTATGAATTCCAAGAACCGTTGGGCAAAGGTGTTGGTACACGAGTAGTTTTCCCAGTTAATGGCAGGGTAGTTTAAATCACCCAGTATTAGGGTGTCTGGTTGTATCTTAATATTTTTTATATTACATATTTCATATGTGGTTTGATTTTAGAGCAACCAGTAAGAGGAAATGTCTAATTCTGACTAGAAAAAAGCTGTGGAGAGTTAGAGAATTCTGCCAGCCTTCCCTAGCAAATGTGCATGTGTGCAAGCATGTGTGTGTGTGTGTGTGTGTGTGTGTGTGTGTGTGTGTGTGTGTGTGTGTGTGTGTGTGTGTGTGTGTGTGTGTGTGTGTGCATGTGTGCGTGTGTGCATGTGTGTGTCTGTGTGTGTGGTGTGTGCATGTGTATATGTGAGAGAAAATAATAATTTGTGAGAGATAGTTGTGATAGATAAAGAGGCATTGGAATGCATTGTTTCACATAGACAGTGAAAGAAAGGGAAAGAACAATAAAAGACTCAGAGCTGTAAGCTGTCTTTTTGTTTTTCAGCTTGGGTGTGGAGGTGGAAAGCACATATTCAGGCCAACATTACATTTTTCTTTCATGCTGTTGGATTCAATTGTACTTTGGAAAATAGTTACTGAAACAGACGTGTCTACACTTTTTTGCTATTACTTCACCCTTGGTTGACAGTGATGAGATTCACACCCCATTGGTACCAGTTGATCATCAGATTTGGTTGCAGTGGTTACAATCCACCTTCACAGTTAAGGCCAGATAAGACTAATCCTTCATAGTCACCTCCATCAACTCCCAAATTAATGTTGACTTCTTTTATCCAAGAACACCTCTTCCCATTTCCAGATTTAATGGTCCTTAGTCGTTGTCTAGGGTCGCCCTCCTTACAACCTCCCAAATTCAGTTTCCCTTCTTGTTTAGGCTCAGCACCCTTATTTCCTTCTCATCATTTCAAAGGGACATAGTGGTTAAGATTGATAGATCACAAGCCCATTGACCTAGAGTTTGGTTTTAATACCCAGATTATGAATTGCTGTTCTTTTTGTTCCCCATCCATGTGGATTTCCTCAAAGTACTCTAGTTTCATGGACTTCCCAAAGACCTGCTGCTGATTTCAGTATTCTAAATTTTGTATGCATATAGGATTTACTTTATTTGCCCTTATTGTCTTAATCATGGCTGTAAACAAGATCAATCCACTTACCCTTTCATTCAGTGACAAACCTCATGAGTGCATGTAAAACTTAAGTGTACTACAGGTGCAGTGCATAGAGATTTCCTTTCTATAATTTTCTTGGTAAGCATTTTAGTAGTCAAACAGAGAATTAGCTTAAGGCAAAAAATAATTTGGGTGCAGCGTTTGCAAATATCTGTTGTAATAATAGTATTATTTTGTTAATTGGTACAGATGTGTTTGAGATGCAAAATTTTGCAACAGATAAATGAACTACCATGTTTATTGTGGGAAGGAAGAGTATGCAACACGTGCACAAAAACAGTGGATTCAAAACATTTAAACTAACATAAAGCCACAATGTTATGTAGTTTGTGGGACTGAGAAAGCATCGTTATACTGCAGTGCTTCATATAAAACGTGATACGATTTATAATTAGTTCTTTGGCTGCAGCATGAATTGTTATGCATTTTAAACAGTAGCAGCTGTGCTGTGAGATTAAATTTCCACATAGCCTGATGAGACACCTTTACACTTTTCCATGTAGAAATACAAAGCATCATTTCATCATATGTTTCTTCAGTGTGCATTTTTGTTTACACTTCAACTTCATTTCTGTATGATTTATATTCAGTAGTCAATATTACAAATTTTAATTAAACCTGAAGTTATTGTTTACTGTTTTTATGTGTGGTTTGTGCTTTGTCTTTATCTGATCATTTCTTTCAAATGACCCAAGACAAGGTACAAAATGGAAACATCTGTTTCAGCATTAAACAATTAAATTCATTGAACTTATGTGTACAGCAGAGTCATAGCCCTCTCTCCACTTCCATATACTGCTGATCTTAATTGCCGGTAAATGCCAGATTATATCACTCATAATTCTGACAGCAAAATTCTCATAAAAAGCTTGCAGAACACTTATTTGAGGGGTCTATGTCACTATTTCATAAGCGTCATTGTATGATTAGATCTTTAAAAGGTATTTTTGACCAACAGATTTATAAATATAATACAGAGATGAATATCTGCATTCTGTGTATTATAGTGGCATTCAAAACGCTGCTATTCTCTGAGTTATTCACAGTCATGTTTAGTATACACTGGTGTACCTTGAGTACTCATGTTGCAGATTGAATTTCTGAATGGTCTGCTATCTTGCCAGACAATGATTCATAAAACTGTTAAATTAGCTAGCCATGATGGTGGGAGCTGGGTTTATTATACCATAGTATGGTATAATGAAGGGTTCTGGTACTCTGTGAGCTCTTGTGGTTTGCAGGTTTTACTTTTGCCATAGGCAACTGCATTGCCAATAGGATTTTTCATGCTATTCTTGCAGCAATTTCCAGTCAAAATAAATTCTTAATTGCCTACATGGAATAATCATGGAAAGCAACCCTTGAATAATACCTGTTCTAAGAAAATTCTTCCAGATCATCTTAGCTTATCTTTAGATATCAGAGTATCAGATTTTAGTATATTCAGGCCTCATTTCTCTGTAACATTTTCTTATTGTGACTTATTTGTCACAATTTTCACCTGGTGTCATGGCCGGCCTTAGCTGAAATGGTGCCCTAGGCAAAGTAATACTCTGGCGCTCCTTAAGCCTCACCCACACCATACTCATGAAACATCCCTATAAGCCACACCCACAGGTAGGTCATACCCCAAAAAGCCACTCCAGTCATTTCCTTCAATTATTTAAATCCATAGGAAGAAAAGATACCTTGTAATGCATTTAAACTGCAAGCGAAGGACGGTGGAATTTTCCTTTAATGTTGTTGTGTCTTTCGGCTTTTCACGGTTAGGGCTCGCCACAGCGAAACTCCGGTCCGCTAATGATTGGCAGTGGAATTTTCCTTTAATAAACCTGCTTTATCTGTAGCTCCTTCACATATATCTTACTATAAAAGTCATGTCCTCAGAAAATAGAAGCCCGTGTGCCTTGTTTCAAAGGGTTGTTTAAGTTAATCTAAACAGTTTAATTTACTTTGGGGTAGGCGATCGAGCCTTACAGTTCAGTGAAAGTAGAATAGAACCTCTCTCCTCCCTGTGTACAGTAGCTTAAGCTAGAATAGTGCAAACACAGATAGCCATTTGCTAAACAATACAGTCACACAATGAAAACAGACTTAGCATGAGCAGTAAACTTCTCTGCTATTGAAATGGCATGAAAACCCACATTCATAAAAATGCATCTGGGAAGTGGACGATTAAGTTTACCTTTGGGCTGTTTTCAAAATAGATTCCTTGCACACATTTTTAGGGCTATGCATACGTGTATTTGTTCTTTGATTCACCTTCCTGATGTATTAAATTATATTTCTTGTTTACAGCACCACTTGTTAGAATGTGTTTTAAATTTGTAGTTTTACCCATTCTTTTAATAAGCAATGAAACAAAATGTATAAATCAATAATGACAAAACTACGCATTTCAGAAAATTTCAACTATAAAAGGCTACTAAGACTTCTGTCGTTACAATCCACCAATATCACTTAATGCATAATCTCTGCAGAAGTAAAATCATCTGAATAATTCCACATCAAAGAAATCTGTAACTAATGAAGAGGTTGCTACTGGTACAAAACTTTACAACTCAATGTTTCATCTACAAATTCAGTGCATGTTGCTTTTGAAGAATTAATTGTCTAGATTACATTAAAAATTGGTAAACTGGTAATATTGCAATAGGAAATTACTAAAATTGACAAAAAGTTTATAGTTACTAGGCATCTCATACAAAAGAAGACACACTCCGGAGTGTAGAAAATCTAACCCCCCCCTCATAATGCACCAAATAACAGGCAATCATATGGGTACTGCTATATCAGCACTCCATCTACATGGTATGGGAGTAGAATCCACAGCCTTCTGCACCAAAGGCAATTATGCTACTAACACTGCTCACAAATTCTACAGCACAGTGTGTCATTTGATAAACCAAACAATTAGTTGCACGGTGAAAACAGACAGCGTGAACAGCAGTAAACTTCCTTTGAAGCTCACAATTACATAAAAATGAACTGAAACTCATAATCCCTTGAAAATACACTGAACTTAATTCCCTGAAAATTTACTCAAACTCAAACTCATTTCTGTCAGCAGTCTGGTAGTTAGTACAGAGCAATGGTTCCCAAACCTTTATGGACTGAGACACACGTTTGAAAATAGTAATTTTTCACAACCCACTACTCACATAAGCATGTGTGCATGTGCAGCACTCATGGTCCTCCTTAAAAGAGGGATTTAAAGGAGCCATGTAAACTATTCTCATACTTTATTAGCAGAGGTGGATCATGGTCAAATGGGATCCTAGGCAGGGTAATAGACTAGGGCCCCCTGAGCAGCCTCTCTTGCAGCAGCCCCCTCCCCAGCC